>NC_141994.1:42826583-43195932 GCF_049901715.1 Pseudonaja textilis | reverse complement strand
AGTCTTTTTTAACAGATCTATATTTCATCATTGAGATAATAAAAATAATATTTGGAACAAGTGCTACTGATTTTTATAGGTTGGTTGGGCTACAGAGAAGCATTGTAATTCCGTGCTGTAAATGAATAGCAAAATTCTATTGTTATGTTAACAGTTTTGTATCGTAAAATCAAAAGAGACTGAAGTCATATTAAGAGTAGGTCTATTTAAATTAACACTGGCATGTTTTTGTAAATAGTTTTATCAAAAATTTTAAAAACTGAGAACATGTAACAACTTTACTATCTTTAAAGATTTGTAAGCTCTGCAAAATGCTAATGTCCCCCAACCATCTTATATACAACAATATTGGTTATTAAATACTCTGGTAGCATTTCATAAAATGAGATAAGATGTGTGTACTATTCAAATCTACATTAATTTGATTAGAATTTATTTGAATGGTTGCTTATTTCATCTAAATGACACCGGGCAACTAACAATAGATCAAAACAATCCAATAAAATAAATTAAGAACCAATATAAAAACAGATATAAAAACTATCTACAATCAATTAAAAAAACCACGATCAGCAGTATGAGCTATTCTATTAGAGTGCAGCAGATATAATCCTACTACCACTTCCATGTAGTCCCTTAGAGTGATATTAAAACAACAGAAATTCTTACTGGCTTTTCTCTCTTTCAAAACTCTCAGTATTATCAGACAATGTGTTCTAGAAATGTATACCATTGGCATTACAGTACTGTTTTCTAAAGAGTTTGTGTCTAGAAAATATTATAGGCATAATAGGATGGCAAAGGGTAAGCTGTTAGTACTTTAAACTGATGGAGGTAAAAGACTTAAGTTTTTTGCATCTGTGCCTATTACTGTATAAGACCATTAAGAGGCAAGGAAACTGTTCTAATCATCCTTCTTCCTTTCTACTAAAATATATTTAGGAAAAGCTCAAAAAAATAAACATACTGTAAATCTGATGAATCTGGAGAACTTTTCAAGTATATTTAATATAAATGAAATTTACAAAATGGAAAGTTTGAGTATTTGGCTTGTTTGTCAGATTTCTAGTTGAAAAGATGTAGAATGTGTCACCTGTTTAAACAAACTTTTATTTCATTGTTAAATTGAAAAAAAGGGATTCAGAATACTATTTTTACATATTTCCTGTAGTTTTGGTGTAAGATCATCTAATGTAAAGTTTCAGAATGTTGAATATAACATTTATTCCCAGGAATTGTAGCCATAGAATGTAGTAGCTGCTTTTTTATAGGCATGTGAAAAAGAAAAAAATATATGAAAAAAGTAACTGTATCTGAAATTATAGTTTACCTTTGGTTGCTTTTTTAAAAAATCAGATTGCTAAATTGCAAGTACTGGACAAATTATAAATTAAAATCAGGAAACGAGTGATAAGTGTTATTTACAACAAGGAATTTAATGTTAGAACAAAGAAATAACAGTATATTTATAAACAATCATTGGGCAGGCAACTGTGATGTTTACTAGGCAAATTGTTTCAGTATAAGTAAACAACTATGTGAATCAGCAGAAAAAGATGTGTGAAGTATAGAAGGATTTTCTTGGTTTGTTATATATAAATGAGGGATCAGGTTTAAAAGTAAATTTGTTACACAAGTATTTGAACTTGACATTTTAAACAATTGCTTAGAAATTATGTTGAAATACAATTCCTGATTCACATATAACAAGCAATAACAATATGATCTGCTAATCATATCAGGATCTATTACTGTTCTGAAATATGGATGAAAAAAACAAGGTCCTTTTGTGTTGTATATTTTATTTAGTGTGTTTATATATTGCCAATATCATAAGGACTCACTGTATAAAACTAAATATAAAGCTATTAAAACTCTAAAATTAGTAATGCAACTTGATAGAAATGAGCCTAGCATCTATATTAACTGAGCATACCAATTCTTAAAAATAATAAATCTTGCTAAATTGAGAGATCTGTGTAAAAACTTGGTTCTTAGGCCTTTTTAAATATTATCCAGGAAGGTGCTGTCCAGTTTTCTGGGGACACGATATAACATAGGAATAGAATGGAATTTAAAAAACACCAAGCTCTTCTCCCCACTGCCATTTCACGGAAGGAGATATCTTCGGTGGTACTTTTTACAGTTTACATTTTATTTCTGAAATGTTTTGGAGATACGTGAAAATTATGACACATTTTAATATATCCATTGAAATAATTTTAGCACAGACATTATCTTAAGAACACAAGTATTCATAAACTATAAACTATATGATAAATAATAAACTGATATAAAGTTTTTGAAAATGCTTTAAAATCAAAACAGCAATAACCACAATTCAATAATAGGGGAACAGATATTTACAGAGAATAGTAGGACACATGCAGGCTGGAATGATTAACTCTCAAATTCAAGAATTTATATCTAGTCCAGAAAGACATTTTAGCAGCAATTGTATCTCTTGAGAGATGGCATTTCAAGTAGAAGTACCACATCTTGTTTATTATCTCAAATATAAAGAGAGGTAAGCAAGATCTTCAACTAAAATAAATTTAAGGTTTAAATTTATGTTTACTTGAGAAGACTTTTTACTCTTTTTAATAAATAAATATTAGTGCACAATTATATTCTGACCTTAAGCCTTTTATAATCCCATTGACATTTGTTTTATGTGAAGAATCACATAAACTAGGTTCATATTATAATAATCTTTAATGCATTACATATGGAAATTAGAGAAGTTTCAAAAACCGTTTCCTGTTTTCTATTCTTTTCTTGTCCTTTACGTGTCTTGCTCTATAAATCTGTTATTTTCTATCTTCCTTATTTCTGTGTTTCTTTCTTCTTGCTTTCTACTTTCCCTCCCTCTTCCTTTTTCTCTTAGGGTCAACTCAGCAGTTGCAGTAGAACTGCAATAGAGGGGTTTTATCAATGACATTGACAAAAGGTTGAAATTGACTAGACACTCTCAGTTTTAGTCAGTTTCAATCAGCACCTTGAGTCCCAGGTAAAGTTATCCTGAATTTTGCTGGAACATGCTCTTTGCAAGTATTTTTCATGTACATTGAATTGGGTAACATGTACTGTATAACCCATGCTCAATGTGTGCTTTTCCAAATACATATTTTATTCCTGTAATTTATATACATGAATTATTAAAATAACCATGTATGAGAAATTGAATACCTCATTGCATATTTAAATCAAGCATGCATGGCTTATAAAATATATTCATTATGCTTGTGGCTAAGACTGTTCTACTACATATTTTCTGGCAAAAGTCTATATTGCAAAAATATAATTAAATTGGGAAAGCCAATACTTCTATACAAACACAGTACTTTTTGTTACTTGTGTTAAATATAATATCTATTCAATGTAAACAATTGTAATAACACAGTCGAAATGATAGGACTAAAATAAAGTTTGTTAAGATACTAGTTGTCATGATTTGCAATTTTTAATATCTTTATATTGAAAAATGATTTAGAAGAAGAGTAAGAATTTGATATTGGTCTTAAGAGAATTGATGAAATTAAAGTATAACTTATTTTTAAAATACTTCTATAGATTAAAAGTATAAATCTGGATTGTTCTTTTCCTGAAAAATCATTGTATGCTGATCATTGTATGGATATTTGATTATATTTATAAGTGACCCCAACTCTACAGCTTTCCAACACTAAGAATTATTTCAACATATGTGAAACTGAAAATATAATACTTTTCATATCTCTATTTGTAAGTTCATGTTCTTAAAGAGACATGTTTAATTTTAAATTTGACAAGCAGAAATATTTATCTACTCATCTAGATTTTTTAAAAAATATTATTGTTACTAGTAATGCTCTGGAATCAAAGATGTTTCCGTTTGCTCTAAATATTAAGAAATATTTTTTTAAATTTGATATTCTAAAATAGAACTAGCATCAATAATGTACTATTTAAAGTAAATTACATCAGTTATTTAGGAAATGTATATAGCCACTTATATCACCAAAGTGGCTTTAGGCAGTGCACAGAAAATTAAAATCAAAAACAAAACAAAACAGTTAGAATTAAAAAAATATATTAGAAAAACAGTGACACAATACCATCCACAATCAAGAAAAATCCCTGCTTTGAATCACTAACACACCAATCAAACCAGACTTATTGAATCACCTGGAACAAATGCCTGTGGCTAAATCCAAGTTTTTGAACATCTTCCAAAAGGCCAACAGAATTGGGGCCATCCAGATCTTGGTGGTGGTGGGGAGATACTATTCCACAGGACAAGATCAATGATAAAGGAAATATGATTGCTAGGTACTACAAAACAAGGTCCTGGAGAATAACAACAATGCTGATTCTGATAATCAGAGACAGGCAGTCTTTGGAGAATAACAGCAATCCGATTCTTGCCATGTAGAGCTTTACAGGTGATAGCCAATACCTAAAGTTGTACATCACCTTGTATTGCACCTAGAACCTCAATGGAAGACAATGCAGCTCACAAAGCAGGGGTATTAAATTGGCATATCATGGAATGCCCCAAATCGTCAGCTGTTGTACTTTGAACTGCTTCCAGTTTTTCAAGGATAGAGTCATCTAGACTACATTAATGTAAAACCTACCAAGAAGTGCATAAGGCATTTATGACTGTAAATAGGGCATCCCAATCCAGAACTGGGCTCAATTGGTTCGCAAGGTGAACTTCTGTAAAGGCCTTTCTAGCCAGACTACATCTCCTCTTCAAGCAGGAATGGTGAGTCTGGGGAAACCCTCAAATTGTGCTCTAGCATAAAGATGGAACATCTGTAGATTTGAGGGTCAGGTGTATATCTTAAAACCCATAATCACTCAGTCTCATCAGCTGAACTGAAATCTGTTCTTCTCCATCCAGGCAAAGGCTTCTGGGCACTGATAGCATCATTTAGTCAGTTCAGGACAATAATATATACTTGAATATCATTGGTGTATTGTTGATATCTCATCCAGTTTTCATGGATGATCTCTGCAGGAGTTTCATGGAAATGTTAAATAGGAATAGGGAATGAACACAGCCACAAGGAACCTTGTGAAGCAGGGTATTCAGCCATGGAACTCTTCCCACCTACCTGAAGGAAGGAGAACTAGTGCAACAGCATCTTCTGAGCTGACTCAGAAGGATACCATGATTGATATTATCAAAGGCCTCTGAGAGACTTAGGGCCTTAGGGCCAAGATACATTACCTCTATCCTAAGTCTATCAAAGGTTGATCAATATTGTCTGATGCTATTACCAGGACTGAATCCTGATTGAAAGATGTGCAGCTAATTTGTTTCTTCCAGGACCACGTGGAGATACAAGACAACAAACTTCTCAACAACCATTGAGGAGATGGGCAACATATACATTCAATAAATAAAATAAAACTTGAAAAGGGAAAGTTGGAAATTGGATGAGAATTGTCCAGTTCAACAATGGCTTCTTTAAGAAAAAATGAATGATTGCCTCTTTCAAAGCATACCTTCCACAAAAAGGCATTCACTACCACATGGATTCAACCAATGTCACTTCCTGGGATGACTTGACTAGACAAGAGGAGTGTGCATCAGATTATTTAAACAAATATTGTAAGCAATATTGTACATTGACATGAGATGGAGAAATATATCCAATATTTATTTATTGGTTATTTAGTGTTTATTTACTTAATCAGTTAACAGAATAATAGAGTTGGAAGGGACTTTGGGGGTCTTCTAGAATCTAGACCAATCCCCTGCTCAAGCAGAAAACCCTATACCAGACAAATGATTGGCCAATCACTTCTTTAAAACCTCGAGTTTTGGGGCACTCACAACTTCTGGAGGTATTCCATTGATTATTCTAATTGTCAGGAAATTTCTCCTTAGTTCTGGGTTGGTTCTCTCCTTGATTAGTTTCCATCCATTGTTTCTTGTCTTGCCTTCAGGTGCTTCTAGTCCGTCTTTTTGTTAATACTGAGTTCCTGCCACAGATCTTCATATGTTTTAGGCTTCAGTCCCCTAATTATCTTTGTTGCTCTTCTCTACACTCTTTCTAGAGTCTCAATATCTTATTTATATTGTGGCAACCAAAATTGGATGCAATATTCCAAGTGTGGTCCTACCAAGGCATTATAAATTGATGTTAACACTTCACATGATCTTGATTCTATCTCTCTGTTAATGCAGCCGAGGACTGCGTTGGCATTTTTGGTAGCTTCAGGCTCATATTTAAGGGATTGTCCACTAGGACTCCAAGGGAGCTCTCATAATTACTACTATTGAGCCTGGTACCACCTATTCTATACCTGTGCATTTCGGGTTTTTTGCCTACATGTAGAACCTTTCTTTTCTCATCATTGATGAGAGTCTTCCTAAGTATAGATGTCAGGCTAATAGGTCTCCTGGATGCAATATTTTCCTTTTTTGAAGATGGGAAATATATCAGTCCTTTTCCAGTCATCTGGTAGTTTAATATATATTTTTAATGGGTTGGACTATTTTTTCCTTTTGTGTAAAGACAGATGCATAAAACAAGTTAAGCAGTTCTGCTTTCTCCTTGCTGCTCTTCACCTTCGTGCCATTTTCTCCCATTAATGGATCAATTATTACTTTTGTTTTTTAGATGATGAAAGAAGCTTTTATTTTTATTTTTCACTTTTGTCACAAACCTTAGTTCATTTTGAGCCTTAGCTTTCCTGACCAATTTTGCAAATTCAGGCTATTTGCTGATATGCTGCCTTAGTTATCTGCTCCTCTTTCCACTTTTTATTCTTGTCCTTTTTGTCTTTCAGCTCATCATGGAGTTCTTTGTGTAGCCATGCTGGTTTCTTTTGAGATCTCTTATTTTTCTTTTTCACTGGAATGTTAGATTGGACTTCCCTATTCTATCTTTTGAGAGACAAAGGTCTGCTAGGTTTGTCAGGAATCTCTTTGATCTTCCACAAATTGAAATGTTTGTCTCCCAATTGATGTCAGAGTAGCAAAAATCTATTTCTTCTGTTTGGTTGGATGGCCTGTAGTGTACACCTATGGCAATGTTATTTCCCCCCCCTTTTATACTGATCCAAATACATTCAAGGCAGTTTTCATCATTGTTCTATTGTATTTCTATAGAGATGTAGTTATGTCTTATATACAATTAGTCCTCGATTTGCAGCAGTACATTTAGTGATGGTTTGAAATTACAACAGCACTAAAAAAGTGACTTATGACCATTTTTCACACTTACAACCATTGCAGCAACCTTATGGTTGTGTGATCAAAATTCAGACACTTAACAACTGATCCATATTTATGACGGTTGCAGTTTCCTGGGGTCATGTGATCACATTTTATGATCTTCTGACAAGCAATGCCAATGGGGAAGTTGGATTCACTTAGCAATCATGTAACTAACTAAACAACTGCAGTGATTCACAAATGTGGCAAGAAGGGTTGTAAAATGGGGGAAAACTAACTTAACAAATGACTCACTTAGCAACAGAAATTTTGGGTTCGATTGTGGTTGTAAGTCGAGGACTAGCTGTATAGCACAACTCTGCCTCCCTGCAACACTGCAACTCCCTGTAATACTGCATTCTATGCCACCAGGGCTCCTTTTTATACTTTTTAATTGATTTTTATTTGTAATATTTGTAAATTGTTATCTTGTGATGCAAGCTTTTATTGCCTGTTCTATAACTGTATCAGTATAAAATTTTGAAATGCAGTTTTATTCACACAAAAATATTTCTTTTTATAATATAAATATGAATTCTAATTAGTAGGAATGTAATGAATTCGAATGGGTAGGTGTGTAATTTAACGCATGCTATAATATGATGTCTGTTTTAAAAAGTATAAAAATATTTATAAAACATGAGTATAACTTATCTAATTAAGTAATATTTGCATGAGATTATACATTCTTGTGTTTTGGTTTTATGCAAATGTTTTCTTTGAAATAAAAATGAAGAATGGCTGTATTTATTTCTATATATTTCAATAGTAATCTGTAGGAATGAGATATATGAGGTACATGGACAATTCACATGAATGCATTTTAAATATACTTTAGATGGACTTGTCTGATATAATAGTTTGGTTTTACTTTAAAAATCCTGTTGTATAATAGAAAGCACTTCAGCTTATGATTGTATCTCCAATCCTTATTATCACTCAACAACTGGCATCCAAGGATTTGCAGTCTGTCGAGTATGAGTTTTTATGTACTTACAGAGAAAATTAGTGAATCTTTGTGTAAGCAAAGGGATTCTATTCATGCAAGGTAATTTTAAGATCCAAGCAATAGAAATAGGATTACTTTGAAGACAATCTTCAAAATTGTATAATTAAGCTTTCTATCAGTCAATGGGTATTGAATTGGTAGAAAAAATAGCTTTCAATATCAGACAATTAAACCACTGAAATTAATAATAAAATTAATATATTTTGTTTTGATTGTTTCATATACAAGTAGTCCTTAACTTATAGCCACTTGTTTAGTAACCATTTGAAGTTACAATAACATTGAAAAAAGTAACTTGTTTTTCACACTTACAACCATAAGAGCATCCTGATGGTCATATGATCAAAATTCAGACATTTGGCAACTGGCATGAATTTATGACAATTGCAGTGTCCAGTGGTCATGGGATTAACTTTTGTGACTTTCTTACAAGCAAATTCAATAGGAAGTGAGATTGACTGAACAACCATGTTATCAACATAATAACTATAATGATTCACTTAACAAGCATGGCAAGAAAGGTTGTAAAATAGGGCAAAACTCACTTAACAACTGTCTTGCTTAGCAACAGAAATTTTGGGTTCAGTTGTGTTCTTAAGTTGAGGACTTCCTTTATGCACAAATCCCTATCCTGATTGTACTAACTGAGAACATGAAGCAATGCTTTTGTTATGTTTTACCGTTTTTAATTTTACAGTTGAGACAGAATATATAAGAATAGTATTGGAAATAGTTAAGTACAATTTACATTTAAGCAAAATATGCAGATACATTTTCAAATGAGACTTCATATACAATCAAGATTTGTGTTCCTCTTTCTAATGAACAGATTGCATCATTTAGAGAACAAGAGAAATTGACGTAAAAGAACTAACTCATCTAAAGTCTATTAGCAAAACTAATGTTTTATTTGCTGCTAGATCTGCTCAGTGCATTAAAATCATGCCTCAAAAATGATTGAATTGTATTATAGTATTCTGGAGAAGGCATTTAATTTTTTTCTCTTTTAACAGAACAATGAAAATGAAACAGCTCTGCACTGTGCTGCCCAATATGGACACTCAGAAGTGGTTGCTATTTTGCTTGAAGAACTTACAGATCCCACAATAAGAAACAACAAATTAGAAACTCCACTGGATTTGGCAGCTTTATATGGCCGACTGCGGGTGGTGAAGATGATAATCAAGGCATATCCAAATCTGATGAGCTGTAACACAAGAAAGCATACTCCTTTACATCTTGCTGCACGTAATGGTCATAAAGCTGTGGTACAAGAGCTGCTAGAAGCTGGAATGGATGTCAGCTGCCAAGTTAGTAATGTTTTTAAAAACGTTGCACTATTTAAATAAAGGCAGGCAAATCATATAACCTTACAGTTTTACATTTAACACATTCATAATGGCAAATAATAAAGACAACTTATAACTTGTAGATTGGGCATAACAAATGGCTTCTGCCTCAACTAAATTACGTTTCCTAATATTTTTGGGGTGAGGAAAGCTCAGTAATATTTGAACCTCTGTAAAAAGCCGGCTTGTGACTCAAATCTGATTTAAGAAAGCACTATCCATCATTCTTTTAAAGCATCTACAACAGCCACCTGGTGCTAGATAATTAAAGTTTCACAACTGTACTAAAACTTGCTGTCCTGATTAATCATATTCCCAGCCATTTAGAAAAAGCTTTTAAAATTAATCTTTATGGTGACTTATTTCTCCCACAATATTGATAGGCCGGCCAGAATTTTATTAGCGATGAGAACTATTCTCTGTTGCAGTCATATGTAGCTCTATAGCATAAGACATTATTAGATTTTCTCTAGATTTTCTTTAGCCTTTTTCAAATTGTTCAGAACAAAAAAGAAGCAGATAGGCTTTGAATATATATGATGTTCTTTCTTTGTGATTCTGGCTCAGTTATAGTCAGCTTCCACGGAACAGAATTAGCTAGACTTGGCTGCCAAGGATTTCCTGCCAGTTATGACTAAAAATCTCTCCAAACCCTGAATCCTATATTCAAAATCTAGCTTCACAACGGGGGTAAAGAACACAACGTGGCTAGATAATAACTTACTTGCTTATGAAAAATGGCCTATTACAGTTCACAATAAAAGCATATGGGTGGGTTTGGTGGAGAAAAAGAGATATCTCAAAAGAAACTTTAAGTCCAGTGATTGAGCAATGATTGACCTGAACCGCTGGTCATGCAACATTATATTTCTAATGAAACAGTAATGGAATTTGCCTTTGTAAATGATTATGGCCATTGTTAAAAGTGAAACTGGTAAGACAGAAACCAGTGATTCAAAGGCTGGAGAGATTTTATGAGCATATATAGCTGTCAAATTGATACATTTGGTAGAAACTCATTTGATCTGTCTCACCAGAGCACATATGAACCATGTTTAATTTATTTAGATTAATTTTATGTAATCAGTTTATAAATTAAACTTTGTATCACTGTATAATTTAATCAATGAGAGCCTGAACAGCATATACAATTATTAAGCTGAAACTACTAACCTACAGAATTGGAGAATCTTCATAGATGAGATCTCTCGAGGTTAAGAAGCAAATTGAAGGATGCACCACCTATGCCAAGGGAGTGCATTCTATGGTGCAATACATCTCTTGGCTCACACTAATAACTAAGGACTTGGCCTAGAATGATGCAGAACTTCTAGATCAGTTCCAGGAATGATTCTTAAATACAATCTTGGATGACCTGGACTAGTCCTACCACATTATACAAGCTGATCCAATTTTGTGTAGGGATTCCTGGCTCTCTTGAAACACACAAGGTATAGCATATCCACACAGGTTCTGTCACCAAGTCTTAACAATAACCATAAGCAAGAATTGGAACTTGCCCCAATGAGCAAGGTAAAGGTGTCCCCGCAAGTTTTACTCTCTAGTTGTGACCTACTTTAAGGAGTAATACTCATCTCTTTTTTGTAAGCCAACTTTGTCTGGAGACGTTTCCATGATCATGTGGCCAACAAGAAATCATGCCACAGCGCAAAGCATAGGGCAAAAAAGAGAATGCTGTAACCTTTCATCTACTTGCATTTGAATGCTTTTGAAATGCTAGGTTAGCAGAAACTGAGACAAGTGACAGTAAGTCACTCTGTCTCATGGCACTTGGGTCTCAAACTGCTGAGCTATAGACCTTTAATAATCTAAGATTCAGTGAGTATCATGTAGCAAATGTAAAATCACCCATACAATTTAGTAGCAGTCACAGTCAACTAACTGAATCTGAGAAGAATCAACAGCATTAGATAAGTGTCAAATTCCAAATTGGTACACTAACAGTATACCCAAAAGTATTTCATGGGACATCAGGTGGGAAATAGCATCTTCCATGTCAGTCTGAGGCACTAAGTTCAAGGGTGAAATTCATAAACCTGAATAACTTCTAGATCCCAGTAGAGCTGAAAGTTCCATTATTGCCTGATCCAAATATATACAACCATTGGCTCTAGGGTATTTTGCTGCTTCATTAACATTGCCTTTATGGACCAGGGCATAGTCCTGTAATGTCAGTCAAGACTATTGATGGATGCTCCCTGTAACAGTGATCTTGCATAGGAGTTTCTGCTCTTGGTCACATCAGCTGTTGACTTCCAGCTTATCCTGAAGCTTCCATGGTTGACTCAATAATTTCCTTGTCTACAAGCACATTGGTGTTCTCTGTCAAATGATGCCAAAAACGTATGGAATCCTGTGGGCCACTCAAAGAAACCAGAGCCCCGTTGGCCAAATATGTGGAGTTCCCTGATGCTTTTGCCAAGAAGGTCAAGCATCTTCACCTTCACTGAGTTATTTACAGGACTGTCTCTCCCCAATTGTCTTTACCTGCCTATCCAATGTAGCAAGAGGAACATGCTCTGGGTACCATCTGCTAAGGAGAATCATTTTGCACAATATTTTGGTTAATCCAATGTTTCTTTTGTGCTCAAACATTTAATTAGATATTACATCATGGTATAAAAGTAATGGATCAATTTGATAACCTTCATAATTAGTATAAACTCATTGCAATAATTCAAATGATGTTTTATTATGATAGTTTGTCATGTTCTTCTGTATGCATTTCATCTAACTTTCAAATTTATATTAACTGATATTTATAGGCTATGTCTTTGTTTAACACAACACAACACTTGTTGATCGATTTGTACTGATTCATATTAGTAAGTTTACTGTATTTAAATTTTTGGAATACTTTTTGTATCACAATAACATATTTTTAGACTAACTTAGAGGAACAAGGCAGCGTTAATGTCCAAAATGGCCCCTTCCATTTCTGTGATGTTTGTGAATCTTCCACTAAACATTGCAGAATCTGGACTTATTGTAGTAGTCACTTGTTTGGTCTGTCTTGTGATCTATGCCTTACCAACCAATACTAACTGCTGTGTCCCGCATACCTATTTTTTTGGAGACGGGAGTAAACATATTTGGTCTGCATACTCTAATGAGATAATAGCATATTTATTCTGCTATAGTTTAATATACACCTGATTTTAATAATATATGGGTGCCTAACTAAATGATTATGGTACATACATTTGGAAAAGTGCATAATATGCATAATTCCTTCAATACTGTCCAACTATTTACGAAGTCTGCACTACCATTACTGTTAATCTTCTAATTACTCCTTATCACCATCCCCTCCCACTTGTGATTGTATGAGTGTAACTTCATTGCTTGTATCCTTACAATTTATATTGACTGTTTCCTAGTATGTTTTGATTGCTTATTGTACCCAATGACTATTATTAAGTGTTGTACCTTATGATTCTTGACGAATGTTATCTTTTCTTTTATGTACACCGAGAGCACTTGCTCCAAGACAAATTACTTGTGTGTCCAATCACACTTGGCCTATAAAGAATTCTATTCTATTCTATTCTATTCTGAACAACTATTGCTTTTGTTCTTATGTTTACATGTACAGGCACTAAAATATTTTTTAAAACCACACAATTATTTTTATTCAGGGAGAGAGTAATACTATAATTTTACCATGGAAACAATTCCAAATTCTGAAAACATTGTACACTAAAATGTAGAAAATGTTCAAATCTTGACATGCATTCAATCCTTTTCTGCCCTGCTTTGGTTGGGGTGTTTTACTACCTGCTGCCACTGTTAATGGCAGCAGGCTATATTGATATCATAAGCATCATAAGCTTAAGTTAATTTATGTTACAAATAATAAAAAAGAAACTGTCTAAAGTACTTTGAATAAGGAAGTGAAGAGCACTTTTTTAAAAAAAAATCTACAATAGAGCTTGATTAGATTCTGCTGCATAACCAGTCAGGAGAAGGAGCCATAGAAGGAAAGTGGATGGTGTAGAATATTTATGTACAATTTCTGTTCCAAGTTCAATTATTTCCATTCCATTTTGCTCACTATGGCAGAAAGTCTGATTGTTACTACAATCATAAAATTGCTGGCATACTGCTTTTCATGTCTTCCTTTCATTCAGGCAGTTCTTCTCACTCAAAAATAAGAACATTATATTATAAAACTTTATTAAAATCATTCAAAAGCATTGTCTGTCTCTACATGTTGTCCACTCACACCCTTTCTCTGTCTCACAAAGCTTTCAGAGTAAGCTTAACGCAGTTTAAAAAAAAAAGAAAAAACCCCCATCTCTTTAAGAATCTGCCATTTTCTATTTCACATTCTATCTTATTGTTAAATGTGATTGTTGACATCAAAAAGGTGTTCATAGTTCTAAGTAAGTAGTGTTAAAATAAGTTATCAGTGAAGCAGTTGATGATTCGTGTTTTGAATGAGATATTCATGAATAATCATATTATCATTCCATTATATTGATTCTCAGGGGCCATATTCCAGAGTTTGTGTTATTATTTATTAAATCCCAGTCAATGATACCTCTGTAGTTAATGTTGATCATGAAAGCTATTTCTGATTGTCATAATTAGATTATTTTACATAATAATTTCTATTAATGTTTTCTTTTTCTAGACGGAAAAGGGGAGTGCATTACATGAAGCAGCTTTATTTGGAAAAGTAGATGTTGTACGCATTCTTTTAGAAACAGGTAAATCATGATTGCCTAAATGATTTTTAGTTATTTTTAGTTATTTAAAAATGTTTTAAAATGCTATTGAAACTTCTTGAAATCAGTTTTCAGTTTTTATCCAGTTCCAGTCGATCTCTTATACAATGATCTGACTCTGATACAGTTATACAGGAATTTTTTCTTATCCTTCAATCAAATAGGTATTAGATATTAGGAACAATTGGTTTGTGTATTAAATTTATATACCACTTGGCTTTCAGTGGCAGGGGATGGCTTGAAATGGTTAAATATCATAACAAGAAAACAACACAAAATAAAAAAGAACAACGATGGTAGAGAAAACAAAACGTGGATAGCAACAAAAAAAAAAGAAGTAGAGGGCTTCAGTCACACTTGCCAGAGGCTTGCATGAAGAGCTAGGTCTTCAGGCCCTTTGACACTTTAGTAGGGTGGGTATCATTCAAATCTCCAGGGAATCTCATTCCATTAGTAGTCAAGTTGCAGTAGTCATGTCCTGAGGTGATCAGGACATAAATGACTATGAAGAGTTGCTGATCTTAGAAGGGGTATAACTGCGTGTTCCAAGGCTGGTGTTTACAGTATTACAGTATGTTTTAGGTGACTTAAAACAATAGAATAATGAAGAGATTTGGAAAGCACTTAAATTTCTTAGGCACTGGAATTTATATAGTTCATAAAATAATATTTTGAGAAGGCTGACTATATGTGCATGCGCCAAAAAGTACCTGCTTTGAATGTAGTCATTGCCTTTTAATTAAATAATCAGACTTGAAGTATTTAAGTTTATGTTCTAGAGAACATTTACTTCAGAAATACATAGAGCAGATGCGAAGGGTATTTATCTAACAATTCCAAATTCCTGCTAATTTAGCTTGGGTAGAGCTGAATGATATATGCATTTATCTGTGTTTGTGTTTCTGTGAATGCATATTAATAGTTTATTTTTCTTAAATTACTGATAATACTGTTTGAAAACCCAACCAGTTGATTTTAATGAAAGGGAAAATACTGAGAACAGTTCCCACCAGATAGGACTGAATATAGGAAACCAAGTGGCTTAGATCCAGAGGAGTTAGGTTATCTTTGTTCCCCGGGATGTTCAAGGCCTGTTGCTGGCAATGCCTACCAAGCACAGGTTTGGAGTCGGACAAACTAGAGAGATCTATCTGTCTGTTGACTGAATTCCTCTCTGCTGATCTCATATTTTGTTCACCTTAAATTTAGGTTTTAGGATTGGAATCTTAAATGTTCCATATTATATCCTTGTTTTTCTATTTCCTATTCTATGTATTTGTTTCAGGAATTGATGCCAATATAAAGGACAACTTAGGCAGAACAGTTTTAGATATTCTGAAAGAACATCCATCACAACAGTCACTTCAAATTGCTGCATTGCTTCAAGGTCAGTCAGCTACGTCATGTAAGTTATATAAAAATAATTAAAATACAAAAATCTCAATTTTATTTATATTATTTTTATTTTCCTATTGTCTGCTTAATTACACTTAAGCATATTTGGTACATGGTGCTTTCAAACTCATTGGTTTATATGGATAACATTAAAATATAAATGTTTTGGCTTGAGAGTCTGTTTGATTTGGTAGTTTTAAAGTTCCAGGCTAGGAACCAGGAGACCTTCAGTTTTAGTCCTGCAAAAGACATGAAGCCAATTCGATGACTTTAGTTCAGTCCTTCTCTCTTGGCCCTAGGAAGTAGGCAATGGCAAATCCTAAAAATGTTTCCAAGAAAAGATTTGGAGTTGTCCAGGCATTTGCCTGGAGTCAAGATAAACTTGAAGGCACACATTCAAAATATTTTAGTATAATTATTAAAGATACGTATAATTTTCCCAATGTTATCACTATGAAGAGTTATGTATTTTCTGTTGCGTTCTGAAGGTTAGACTTTGCAGGAGATGAAGATTTACTTTATGATTATTTTTGTGGCTTATATGAGTATCTATTTATGCCTCTCAAACTACCGTTTCAGTAGATTTCAAAGTAACCTTTCAGGGCAGGACTACTCTATGCTATCTACAGAATACTGTCCAATTCTTCAGCTTCTCTTTTACTACTACAATATCATGAAAAACTCTCCAACTCTTCTTTCTTCAGGCACTATTGGATTCCATAGTTTCTTCATGCTTTTTGTTTATTTTCCTCTTTATCTTTTTAAATTGTTTCCCATCTATGACTTCTAATAGGCACGATCTGTGTTGCCTTTGTTTGGATTAGGATCACTAGATATTGTGATTATTCTTAGAATTTTATTCTATAATTACAATATAATTGTTCAGCCATGCCTTAAACCTTGTTTGGGAGCAAGCCCTATATTGGTTGTAGATTGCTTTCAGTTTTTGAAACTGTCATATAAACACAATTACTTGGCTCCAATTCTGAATGCTTTCCTACTAAAATAGTGCTGGTTCATGCTAACATACCAATAAGAATATTTTTCTAATTTGAATTGAATAACTACAACTCCCTTTCATTCTAGGCTCAGCATTCTCACATTTCCAATGAGTGTCTGCCTTTAACTCTGATCTAAAAATGCAACTGATTATGAAAATATCCTATGAAGTTTCATGCTAAATGTGATTTGGGATTACCATGGGCTTCCTCTTCTATAATCTGCTAATTCCATTTGGTATAATCCCCCTTGGAGTTGATCATTATCTCTGTTTGGTGGACTTTGCTTCCAGGATTATGAAATAGAATTTGAATTATCTAATATATTGTACTCTCAAATCTTCTGAAAAAGACTTCAATGTCTAACTGATTAGAATTATGGCTGAAGGATTACTTGTGGGTGAACATAGAACTGGTGAATGGTCCACAACTCCTCTGTCAATTCTAGTTATGAGACCCATAGAAACTTGGACCAAAAGACATAGTAGAAAAAGAGAAAGGAATACTGTTCAAGCCATGCAGGTAGAAGCTTTATGAGGCTGGAGAATCTCCTGCTGCTTCAGAATTATGCATAGTTACATCAGCATGATGGCCTCAGTATATAAACATTTCCTTTCCAATTTCTTAGTGCCACAAACAATTGAACCTTCTACTCTTTTATCTACCCTCCATGTTTGTTGTGACTCTAAACATGTGGAATCCTAGGTGCTTTCTATCCTTAGTTTTTTGCTTGCAGTTGTTTCATTACCTGTCTAGCTAACATCATCAGTACATGATGTTGAACTGATGATGCAATCTAATTGTATTGTAATGAAACATCTGCAAGAAAACAACTAAGCTAGAGAGCCCTATACATTCCACATTTCAATCCTGAACTATGTCTATCGGATCCAGAATGTGTGATCTGGGACCTTTTAGTCTTTTACATTTTATATTATTTCTTTGATATCTCCGTACATCAATCTTTTTCGATTTGGTGAATTGATCTGTGTTGCTTTCTCTGCTTTTGTGACTCTACACTACACAGTTAACTTGTCTTTGCTTGTTTTATCCAATAAAATAATAATAATTTCCATAGATTTTAGAGTGGTCAAGTAGTATTGCATTCAGCCTGCCATCAGCCTTACTCTTTTCTCCAAGAAAACTGTACCAAAGGATACAAACCTAATTCCTAGTTATTTTATATTTAAAATTAAGTAGTTCTAACAGATTCTGAAAATTACTCTGTTTTTGAATCTAACACTCTATTTTCTTCATTGCTTGGTTATCATGAAACTGCAGATTTCCCATTAATGGCAACCTGATATGTATTCTCCATTTAATTTTACTTTAGAAAAGGTTTTTCATATGTGCATTCCAACATATAAATACCGAGATAGTGGGAAGGGGCTGTGGACACTTAAGTAATCTACCTCCCTATATTTATATGTCTTGCTGCCTTTAGTCAGGGATCCTGATTTGATCCCCAGTAAGCATGAGCAGGCTGATAGAATCCTATTTTTACAACTCTGTGGGTTTGCAGAAAATGTCCAATAATCCTTCTTGCACCTCCCCCTACTCACTTTCACATCCTTGCATAACCTTCCTGACCCACACAGTGCCTCTCATGCAATCTCTCACACACCCTCCTTTACCTAGGTGGCACCATTCACACATACCCCCTCCTGAACCCTCTGTTGCAACCTTGTAAGTCCTCCCCAACTCACGCCATGCCTCTTCTGCATTTCTTGAATTCTCCCTTGTTGTATCTGACCCATGTAGCACCTTACATGCACTTCTTCACATCCTCTTCATACCCTCTTGTGCCTTCTTCCACCCAGAAGCGATCACTAAACTGCTTGTTGGCCTGTGACTTGCAACTAAACGCTGGCTTTCCCACTGAGTTTTGTTGTGGCAAGCTAACAGGAAGTTCCTCATTTAATGACAGAGGGAGTCGGTTAATGATGGCAGTTAGGACTGTTGGAATTGCCACTGCTGGGTGACATGGTCACACTTTATGTCCACATCTCTTAGTGACAGAAATTCCAATCTCATTTGTTGTTGTAAATTACGGACTATCCATAAACTTTGTTTATAGAGACACAATACTGTGATAGAACTTTGAAAACTTAACTATGTTACTGAATCAAATTTTCTAAAATAAACTTTTAATTTATTTGGTGCAGTAAAAATTTTAGTTGTAGATATATTTAATTGTAACTCATCTCCATTAAAATCAGGAAATTTCATAGAATTGGCTGTATGACTTATGATTGCACAATATAAGTTAAATTACATAACTTAAATACAATATGAACATTAAATCAAAATATATGAAGAATTCAAAAAATATTGTCAAATGAATTTTCAAATTTTATTTATGGGATATATTCTTACCATAGATTACACAGAAAAAGGAAATTCAGAAGTTCCAGAGGAATCTATAGAGGAATATTTAGTATCAGATCAACAGTCCAGTGTTTTATCCCCAGAAGATTCTCCTATACAAACAAGTAAAAGTAAATATTCCATTCTCACTAGCTTGTTATGTGTTTAATGGGTTAAATTACTAAATGTTAATAATGAAAAACCTAGTCAATATGATATTATTGTACCTATTTTGCAAACTAGAGATGTAGTAATAAAAAATTAAAGATATCCTTCTTTGCTTATAAAATGTTAGTTTTTGTAAAAATATTACATAATTGGGTTTCAAGTATTCTAAGGTATATTTTAAATCTTCAAATAATCACTACTGATTGCCAAGTACCATAGTTGTTAAGTTGTAAACCTAATTTATCATACACTTCTACTAAAAACCTTTCTTTTCTCACTTATACAAAAAACATGTTTATATCATTACAGTCTTAACAATGGGTATGCTATGGCAACACATTTAGTGCACATTGACGTGTGCCAACCATCTTCTCAAAATCAGTTTCTGAGGAATTTGTTATAGTTTCTAAAGCTAGAATTTAAAACATTTATCCCACTTCTTAAGGGTTTTATGACTATACCAATATCAATATAGCCTGTTTAAAAATGTAAAATAAATAGCAATATCACTTATATACTGCTTCACAGTGCTTTACAGCCCTCTCTAAGTAGTTTACAGAGTCAGCATATTGCCCCCAACAATCTGGGTCTTCATTTTACCAACCTCAGAAGAATGGAAGGCTGAGTCAACCTTGAGCCTGGTGAGATTTGAATTGCCAAATTGCAGGCAACCGGCAGGCAGCAGAAGTAGCCTGTAGTACTGCATTTTAACCACTGTGCCACCATGGCTCAATTATGTTTTTTAGAAAATAATAGAACGCACCAAACAAACATAAATATAGAAAAGCATATCGAATGCTTTGGAAGAAAGGATGAATGAAACAACCTATCCAAATCTACAGATATTTGCCACTATTGCATATCCAAATACCTATCCAGCAACATATGCAGACTTCAAAGATGGACACATATGGAAAAACAAGGAAAGTCTTTCAAAAAACCTCTGAACTCAGAAAGAGTATCTGAAAAATGTCGGTGGACAAATAGTAATTTATTCAAATGAGGTCAAACAAAGATGGAGGGAATATACTGAAATATTATACTGTATTAATATCAATATTCAATATATTCCCTACTTATAAGAATGTTTAGTACTAGAAAATAAAGTTAGAACAGCACTTTGATCATTACCCAGTTGGAATGCTACCCAGTTGGAATACCCATAGAAATACGGTAAGAACAGAAGAAAAGTTCAAACCAATCTATGCCAATAAATCTGGAGAACAATACAATGGCAAATTGATTAGAAGAGGTCAATGTACATTTCAATACCGCAAAAGGAAACTTAGCAGAGTATGTAAACTATAGTATAATTCCTTAATTTCACAGTAAAATAATGCTTAGGGTAATCAAATATAGATTAGAGCCCTGGAGATGACAGATGTTCAAGATGGCTTTAGAAAAAGCTGAGGAACATCAGACATTAATGTTGATATATGCTGAATAATTGAGGAAGCCAAAGAGCACTAAAGAGAAATAGGTATGTGATTCATTATAAAAAGGGTTTCAACTGATCATGTCGATATGCTTAGATAAAATGGAAATCCTGGAACATTTCATTGTTCACATAAGAAAGTTAATACAGGTCAGAAGGTAGACAGAACATGGTAAAAAGACTGACTCCAAGTTGGCAAAAGAGCGCAACGAGGCTGTATATTCTCCCTTTTTTTATTCAGTCTAAATGCTGGATATACATTACGGGAAATTGAATTGGAAGAAGACAAGTGTGATTTTATCACTGGAAAAAGAAACATCAATAACTTTTGTTATGCTGAAGGTACTACTCTAATAGCTGAAAATGCAAAGGATCTGCAAGTAATAAAATATAGTAATGAAATACAAAAGACACAGTTAAAATGGGACTAAAATTAAATATAAATAAGATCAGTGACAATAGGTACAAAACTGAGTCTTACAACTGACAACGAAGATATTGAAGTGAATAGTCTGCTCAATGATCAACAGTAAAGTAACATACAATTAAGATATACTCTACAGACTAGTACTTGGTCAGGCAGCCAGGCATGTATTGGAAAAGATATGTATATGCTTTGATGTGTCTAAACTTACAAAGATCTGACTAATGCAAGCAGTGCTGTTCCTTGTGACAGTTGATGAAAGCAAAGTTTGGAGTTTGAAGAAGCAAGATAGGAAGAGTATTGAGGCCTTTGAACTTTGGTGTTCGAGAAAATTATTGAGAATACCATGGAAATCCAAGAAAACAAACGAATATATCATAAAACAAATATACTCAGAGTCCTTATTAGTGTTACTAGAGGAATAAATGACCATGGTCAAATTATCTTACTTTGGATACATTATGAGATGACCTAGCCTGTGGGAGAAGGCTCTAATGCTTGGGAAAGGTCAAAGAAAGAGAAGAGGATGCCCAGCAGTAATGTGAATTGGCTCAGTTACAGTGGTGATGAACGCACCATTAAAAGAACTCACAGAACAGGTTAGGGACTGATTCTAATAAGGAAAATCTGTCTATGTGGTTGCTAAGAGCAGACATTGACTTGATAGCATTAATAATCAGTCTATACGAATCACATAAGAGGTAGTTTAAATCCCAAGATTGTAACTGTGTTTCTTTAAAGAGTGAGGATGAGCAAAGGAAAACCCAATAGCTCATGTCTGTCTTTGTTTGAACTTGTAATTAAATATATTTCATTCATTTTTGTACTTTTGAATATAATTGACATAACAAAATAACTGTTTTTAAGAAAAAAATTAACAATGAAACAATGAAATCTACACTATTATGATAGATGCAGGCAGATCTAAGTTACTGTCTCTCCTTGAAACAGACCCTTCTAGACCCAATGTTAATAATTTGTTCTTATATTGTCTTGGGGATGGCTCCTCATATATCACTTCTTTGGTTTCCAATTTTTTTTTAAGAGCTGTAACCATCAGAGGAGAACACTGAAATTCCCCTTAGTCAAGTTTTTGGTGACCAATTGTTCATGACTAATTTTCCCATGTTCTTCTTTTGTTGTGTTTGGGTCTGTGACTGCAAATAAAGTATTATTATTATTATACTATTATGATAAATACATTATATATATTTGAAAAAAAGCAGGAAATAGGCATTTCAGCCTGAAAGTTGTTGTAGTTCAATAGCTCCATTTTGGATTCCCAATTTACTTATTGATCCATACAATAAAGGATAGATGTGCATGAGAACTTTGCCTTTGTGATTATTTGCAAATGATCCCCAAAATGCCAAATCCATATAGTAATGCCAAATAATGATAATTTAATAGTATTTTAATGGAAAAAAAAACAATTTTGAAATGGATTTTTGAAAATTGAATTTACAGAAAAAATGAACATTGATTTAAAATTGAGTATTTAGAATTAACAACTGAGCAGCATCCATATTACAATCAACCACCATAAGCATGTATGATTGAATGCCTGTATAACTCAAGTGTATTCTACAGAATGGCATTATTTAATCATGTTATTCCCCAAACATTTGATGTGTGTAATATTACATCAAATGATATCAGAATAACAGAGATAATATCCACATAAAAAAGAAAAAGAAACATACTAATTATGAAATTAAATCTTCACCTGCTTCTGTATTTGATTACACCAAGAAGAACATACTTTGAATATTAAATTGACTTATTTTCTTTGACTAGTGACTGATTATTATATTTTGGCTCTTGTAAAGGTGAAGCTGTGACTGGTGAATTATCAAAACTATTAGATGAAATCAAGCTGTGCCAAGAAAAAGATTATTTAGAAGACATGAGCCATACTATATCAGATGATTATCTGGATGATGCTAGCAAAGTATCAGAAGAAGAAGCAGTAGCAAATGGAAACCGAGCCAAGTCTAATATAGTAAGTGAGAAAGAGTACAGTTTAAATCAGGGGTGTCAAACTCAATTTCATTAAGGGACGTATCAGGGCTGTGGCATACCCCAGGGGTTGCCAAACTTTCAGACTTCAGGGACCACCAAACTCATAATTTTAAATCCTGCGGACCACTTTTATGAATTTTGATTGATGGTGGCTTGCTGATGCTGGTGAGAAAGTCGTTCCCATATTCCAGAGCTTCAGTAGTCACAGGACTGGCCCTTTGGTCATCCTGGAGCAGCTGCTCCTCCACGTGGGTGCACTGGCCTGCCATGGACTGGAGGAGCGCTCTTTGGCCTCCAGAGGGCCAGTCTTGTGATTACTGCTGCTCTGGAATATGGAACCGACTTTTCCACCAAAGTCAACAAGCCACCCCAGGGCAGATTTCCCTCCCCCACCATTGGTCTTACCTTCCAGTTCCAGCTCACATGGCTCTACTCAAGGCAAAGTTTGCACTTGGCTGAAGGGTGGGGGCCAGTGGGTAGGAGGGCCATGTGGGCGGCCAGACTTGAGTTCCCACATAGCCTGGATTAATTGCTTTGGGGGGATGCTTTGGGGTGGACATTTCTCTGCAGACCACCAAAATTTTCCTATGGACCACCAGTGGTCTCTGGCCCACCAGTTGGCGACCACTGGCATAGCCAACTGGGTGGGTGTGGCCAATTGGGTGGGTGTGACCAGCTTGACACCACTCACTGGGTATGGCCAACTGGGAGGGTGTGGCCAGCTTGATTCCACTCCCCAAACTGTTGCTATGTTTCCTCTTCGCAATGGGTAAACCGGGCTGAAGCCACCTGGCCCAATGTTTCCTCTTCTCATTGGGTAGACCATGCTGACCTGATGTTTCCTCTTCACACTGAGTAGAATGGCCCGAAGCCATGCTAGCCTCTTCACATTGGGACGACTGGGCCAAAGCCACGCTGGCCCAATGTTTCCTCTTCACGTTGGGTAGACCGGGCCAAAGTGACAAGCCTTACATTTTCCAGGATGGTCCTATGGGCCGGATCCAACCACATCGCAGGCCTTATGTTTGACACCCCTGGTTTAAATTCTAGCAATTAACAATATGATTTAAATCTGTTTCATATGTTTATGTGCTGCAACACTTATTTCCTGCATAAAATAATGTAATTAAAAATTAGATAATAAAATGAAGTGGCAGCACATATCAAGACTCTTCGATATCTCCCTGAAATTATTACTGTATATTGCGGGGGTTTTTCAGCTACTTTCTGGGAACTTCCATTTGTTTTGTTTTGTTTTTATAATTTTATAAATTCTATCCATCTTTTCTTTTGATTAAACTATATTTACCATTTTCCTTCAGCAAAGATATTTCAAGCCATTCTTGTAAGTCTAGAATTGACGCTGATATAACTCTAACAAGTAATAATTCAACGCCTATTTTTTCTCCGTTGAACAATTTGCGACTTTGTAGAGAATTCTATGTTTCTTCTGTAAAATCATATGTATAAGCATTAAACAAAAGTAATTATGTCCAAATATGACAACAAACCTATGACTAAAACCTAATTTTTAATTAAAGTATTGCAATAGACTTTATTTTTAGGTATCCATCTTCCAGTAGATGGCAGTATGATTCAATAAAGAAGAGCACCAGCCATTTTATACAATAGAAGGATCTTCCAAATGCATGTTTCTTGGTGAACTTATTAAGAGAGGCTGGCACGTTTTAGTGTAGTATGAATCCAAAAAGATCCCTGATGATTGGACTCCAAATACAATGTATTGACAGTTTCCTATGGGTTGTGTAGTCTTTAGGATAGACAATACCATAAGTTATTAAATACATTCCAAAAGCCGTAATCAATTCATTTTAATAAATTATGCTAATTATGTTTCAGATAATAAAAAAGAATCAGTTAATGATTTATGAAAAATTCGGTACATTACAGTATTAAATTAAATGAAAGAAATTCAAAGAGTTCAGAAAGTAGCATGTGGAATTCAATGAAAAAAAAATAAGGAGGAGTTCAAGAAGTCACTAGAAGAACATGGGAGTTTCTAGAAATGATTTATTTGATACAATATTCATTTATAAAAGGCAGCAATTTCTAGGTTATTGCAAATGCATAACCACCATGTTAACATATAACATCATTGAGAATAATGTAAGGTGAAAATTTATTGAATTTTATAAGCTTGGAAATATTATTACTCTGTTGTCAGAGATCATCGTCTACAAATCTGGAACAAGCAGAAGAGGAAGAAGAGGGTGGAACTGAAAATAGTTGTGGACCTACAGGTTTGTGGGAAGCACTGACGCCTTGTAATGGATGTAGAAATCTTGGATTCTCCAGTCTTACTCAGGTATTTATCATTTTCGATACAAATCATGCTTGAGTACCCTCCTGTTAATAGGTTGGAAAATTTCACCATGAATCTTGTTTTCTAGAAAGTTAGACAAGGACAATGGATGGCATTGCTCCAAATGGCCTCTGTCAGATCCCAGATCCCAGTGGTGGGGTTCCATTTTGGACAAAAATACATCCATAAAAAGAAATACTCCCTCTTCATGGCCTTTTGAGAGTTTAAACAAGCCTTTAACTCAATTTCCAGAAATTAAACAATTCAATGTCAAAGTCCTCAATCCCTACAGTTCTCTATACAGATAATGCCACACAATTTCCTAAATACAGTATATATAGCAGCAATAGCAGCAATGTTTTGATACTGCAGCACAATTACCTGGATTTAATTCTGAAAAATCTAAAATTGTGCTCTTTGCTAAGAGAACAACCCAATAACCCTGGA
This sequence comes from Pseudonaja textilis, assembly GCF_049901715.1. Classification (NCBI taxonomy): domain Eukaryota; kingdom Metazoa; phylum Chordata; class Lepidosauria; order Squamata; family Elapidae; genus Pseudonaja; species Pseudonaja textilis. The sequence goes on along the minus strand of NC_141994.1, from coordinate 43,170,031 downwards.
CAATAGGAGGGCAAAAAATAGAGCAGAATACTGCATTGAAATTCCTTTAAGTGGTTACCTAATCTAAAGGCACCTGGAATACACACCAGAATTACATAGTGCTGATACTGCTTAGATTTTAAAGTGCTATTAAGTGCTTCTTCTACACAAGTGGAGACCAGTTAATCCCTGCAGCATTAAAACTTTTTGAGGCCAAGTCATTAGCCCAAACCCTTTATGGTACACAAGTTAGAATTTATAGAAGAATATTGTAGAATGATGCAATTTTCCTTCTCCCTGGAAATAGGCTGTAGAGCAAAAATTGGCATTATATGAGTTTTCTTACTACTCCTAATTTTTTAGAGAATGACTAAGCCAAATAACTGTTCACCAAAAAGATGTGAAGTTTCAGGAAAAAGTTAATAGGTTGGCCCAACATGGCAAAAATTGGAAAAAATAAAGACACTTGGAAACCAGAAAAATACCTTTAAAAAATCTAACTTTCCTGAAGCTTAAAATCAGAGATAACATCTTACCCTCTGCACTGCTGCAAGTTAATTAATCGTGTGTACCTGCTCATGGGAGATTGCAACCATTTTGTATATATTATTACAAGTTATATAGGGATATCAGGCCTTTTTATAGTCTTCCCTTAATATGTATGTTTCCAGGAAGGCCAGACAATTTCTATGTGAAACACATAAAAAATTCACTTATGCAGTAGCCAAATTCTGTGTTGTTTTGATGAAGTCATAACTGGTCATAGAAATAACTACTTCTGTTTTATACATCATTTCAGGTTTAATGTGGTAACAATCTTGCTTTAGGTGATGTGTATTTTTCCTTTGTTGACAGTAATAACTCAGATTTATACTTGCACATATAATAGCTATGTTACATTTTATCCTTTTATTGTAGTATTTTATTTTGTCTATGTATTTGATTTTACGTTTGTGTTATATTTTTAAATGTTTCTATTCATTGATCAAATTAAGTACAATATTCTCGACTTAAAACCATAATTGAGCTTGACAAGGATTCAATCAGACCTTTATTATATTTTCTGCAGCAGTTGTTAAGCAAATGTTGTTACTGTTAAGTGAATGCTGCATAGCAAACACCCATTGTTTGCTATTGGGCAGTTTTTGCCAGAAATCAGAAGTAAACTGCTGTATTTTACAGCGGTAGGGTGATATAACAGTCATGTTAGTGTGATTAATAAACTATTCTGGACACTAACAAAAGAAGGACTTCTATGTTGAAGTGCTTTTACTTATTGTTAGAGATTTCAATCACATTGCAACTATCATCTGCCTGCTTGGTTTATCACTGTACTTGTTTATAGTGCAGGTTCTTAGTTTTACTTGACTAACAAAAGAAAACTGTCTTGTATAGGCTGTTAACAAATATATTGAAATAGTTTTTTCCAAATAAATACTCTAAAAGAAATTGCTAGCCTCAGTTTACAAAATCTTGTCCATCTTTGCTATCTCTTTTGTATCTACTTAAATTGTACAGACAATAAATTGTAGAGAAATGTAAAGGGATGAGATATAGTTTATAGTCTAGTCTACTTCATATCAAGAGACAGCTTTAGTTTAGTTTAGTTTATTGTCATTGTACCTCGTAGAACGAAGTCAAACACCATCTTCAGTGCACATCATGACCGTGAAAATAAACACAAACACACATCTTTCACACTCCACACATTGAACCAAAAATCCCCAACACCGCACCAACACTTTAAGATCACTGAGCTCCAAATCATAGGCTGTTCACCAGTTTGGATGCTAGTTTTCTCAGCAGTCTTTAGTCCAAGATGGTCCCTATTTCCTATCTTTGTCAAAGATTACACTTATCTTTCATGTGCTTAGAAAAAGTTGAGAGTGTTTTCTTCTTGATCTTTCAGCTTTTAAGGCCATCAATAGCCTTGTGTCTTGCTGGATTGTTTCTAGACCCTTTCTACTACTCTATGAGGTCTTTGAATCAGCTGGGTCTGGGCGGACCCTGTTTTGTACTAGTAGTTAAATACATGTTTGTTGAGAATGTTCCCCTAAACTGAACATCAGAATGAGTTTGGTAGCAATTTTAAGGCTAATAAATATTATTAAAAGGCATTTTGTGAAGTATAGCTCACTTGATCAGATGCATAAAATATAAAATTGAAATTGGGATGGTAGGGAAGAATGGAGGAAGATAGGTGGTTTTGCACATGAAGGATACATATGGGACAGATTATAAGTATTCTATCATTAACAGTTGTAATATGTTAAAAAATTCATGTCTGAGATAGTCTGAAACCTAAACCCTGAAACAAACCTTTGATATAAGTAGTCTGTTGCTCAATTGTACTGGTGAACTTTTTTGTTCTGAAACAGCTACTATGAAATCTGTAATGGAATATCCTGATTGGTTAAAATGCTGTGATACATTATTTTATTGTTGCTTTCAGTCCTAATGTGAAGTTTGCACTTTCTGACTTCTTTATCTTATTAGCATCTTTTTCAAGTAAAAGTCTGAACTGCTGTTATTGTTATCTGACTATAGACAATACATTTAGTAATGTGTTCTGGGTGGAGGTTGGAAGACTATAAGTATGTATCACAACTATGTTTCCTGGATAATGTAGTGTTTGTGTGTGTCTATTGTTTTATTATGACATAAAAAAGTGAGCTTATTCTGTCTATAGGTCAAAGCTAAATTTATTGGTGGGGATAGAAATTAAGGTCTTGATGGAATTGAATGAGAAATTCTGTTCCATAAGTATCTTCAAGAAATGGTACCAGAAGCCAATGTTTTATATATGTCAAAAATATATAATCAAATATGGCAGCACATGGCTTAATCTAACATTAAGTATTAATTTTAAAGAATAGCATTTAAAAAATAGGTCTAATAACTTGGCTTATTTTATTAATTTTTTGTTTTCCTGTGGCCCCTAGAGGGCATTTTGGGGGAAAAATATTTTATTCAGGAAGTTAAAGTAAAATATTCCCCAAAAAGAAAAAGAAATTTTGCAAAAACAAAACAAAGAGAGAGAGACAAAACATTAAAAACAAAAGAAAAAATGTGCATTAAAAGGGGAAAAGACAGAAGCACATATACAAATATTATCCCCACCCAGTTGAATATTGATAAATATATTACAATATTACTTTCCCCCCTTGAGATACAGGCCCCAAATTTATAAATTTCTGTATTTATTTGCAAGCAATTTGACCCGTCATCTATCTACTATGTATAAAAATAATGTAGTTATCAGGTGAACCAACGGCAAAGTAAAACTTCAATGCCATCTGTTAACAATCTATTGTTGTATTTAACTTGTAGAAAGTCTACAAACTGAAAGATATTTGGAGACTACTAGATTTCAGCAACAGAAATTACGTGTAGAAAATAAACCAAACTAAACCAAAATGAAAGAGGCACTTACTATATACACATACATGTACATATACACATACCTATACATGTACATAGGTAAATATTTCCCTATCTGACTCTAGGGATGCTTACCTCCATTTATTGGCCGAGGGAGCTAGAGTTGTCTGATATGTGCCAGCATGGCTATAGGCCAAAGGCGTACAGAACATTGTTATCTTCCCACCAAAGTGGTACCTATTAATCTACTTACATTTTCATGCTTTCAAACTGCTATGTGGGCAAGTAACAGAAGCTCACCCTGTTGCATGGAGCTTGGGTCTCCAACCTAGGCTGTCTTTAACTGCTGAGCCATCATGCCGAGAGAGATATTTGCCTTGCATTTGGACCCAAAGTTTGATATTCAGATAAACTGGTAGAACTCTTCAGAAAACAATTATTGTGTTTCTACATTTGCTAGTAATTAATGATGGCTCAAGGCAAGTCTTAAATGTGGTCTGGCTAATTATTGCCCCACTTCCCAGTAAGAAATTTAAAATACAACAGTTAAAATATAATTAAAATTAATGGTAAATTTTTATGGAAGTATTTGAGAAAAAGTTTTCAAAGTTAATGTCAGCATTCCAGAAAACCTTAACTCCAAGACAGACATCCTCTCCAAGGTTCCTTTTATTAGAATAGTAAACTGGCACATCTGGGAAATCCCAAATCTGAAAGTTCCAGGTTTCCTTGCAATAAGTTAAAAAATTACAAATCCACTCCCTGCCCCCATCATTCCATCACGTGCCCCAATCACCATCCATCCCAACTTGAGATGTCCCCTCAACCAGGTGCAGAAATAACATGACCTTGACTTAGAAGAAGAATGCTACTATGTCTAACCACATACATTCCAAGAAATTCCCCCCTTCCATTTTTCCAGGCTCAAGAATGTGTCAGTGTGGAAGATCTGGTGCTAATATGGCTTCCAAAGCTGATAGTTACATGATATGTTACAAAATATGAATGAAAAATTAGACAAAAAGTTCAAATTATTAGCGACAGTTAAAATATACAGATTACACTGGATAAGACAGATACAAAACTAGATTTATTATTATTAGATTTGAAGCAAAAATATTTTTCTGAGATTTAGAGGGATGCCAGTAAATTTGGAGAAAGGCTCAAATTTAAAAAATGTAATTGTAATGGAAAAGCAGCCATTTTGGGATTTATATTTTAAATGGACAGTAAGACATACCTTTCATCTCTTAACCAATTTATGAAATTATTATCTGAATCAGCTAAAAGAGTCTCTCTTCAGTCACAGCCTATTACCCCTCTTTGAAGCTCTGTAACGTTTTTGAGACGTCTTTAATGTTATATGACAAGAAAGAGGGTTGCTGGAGGCAAGCTAAATTAAGGAAACATGGAGTATCTTTTCTATTTAATTCTGATGGAGAAACATAAGGGTAGAAAGTTGGGGTTTTATTTTACTGTTTTAAAATAATCTATAGCCTTGAATTGATTTGTTGTGAGTGGCTGAAATTCCTCAATTTTTATGAATTCTAATTGGCCAAAACAAACAAACAAATATTCTTTGACCACTAGAGGGAGATAAGAAGATGTCTAAATTTGAGCATATTTTAAGGTAGTTATTTAAAAATTCTCTACAGAAAATTATTTATTTCATAGACTGATTAGGTTCTAAAGATATAAATAATATATATGTTATTTAAAAAGAACAAGAGGAGCAATTATGTGTAGGGAGCTATCAAATCACTGAGACAATTTCACAATATCTGACAATATAACGGATTTAACTGCAATTTTGGAATGCAAACCTGACACCAATGTTTATTATGATGGTGGTTTGACTATGATCCTCTCAGTTCAATTGAAACAAGAATTTCAAGAAAATTAACAACTCCCAAGGATACTAACAAGGTCGAGAATTCTTTCAGAAAAAGACTCAATAGATATTTCAGAGAAAATATTTTATTCTATGAGGATGAGCTCCAAGCAAATGTATAACTTTCAAAAAACAAGTTTGGGCCTTTTTTCCCCATGGATATTAACAAGGTTGAGTATTCCTTGAGAAAAAGACATTCCAGAAGAAAAAGAAGATATTATTCTATGAGGATAAGTGGAAGGGAGTGACTTAAATTTAATGAGTTAATTGGAGTTAGGATGGATTTTTACAAGTGTGATATGCAATTGAAAGAAAGCTCTAATGTAGCTTGTGTTTATAAATTGGGTTTCAAAATGTTTTTTTCTTCTGGTTTTTATATTCAATGTTTGAGTAATTCCCAAAGCTTGTAAAATATTGCTAAAAGTAAATTTGGAAGCATGAATAATTAGAAATATTTTTAAAGAAAAGTCTGGAGTTTTTAAATGGATGTTTTAAAAAAGGGTATTTCTTCTCTAAGGTTAAAGAACTTGAGAGAGTGTAGTAAATTATGTTAATATAAATGTTGATAGTTTATCAAAATTAATAGGTATAAACAGAAATATATATTAGGAAAGGAAACCCCCCTCTGAAAATGAGCTGTAGAGGTGACTATTTTAGGGAGGCAGTTTGGGAAACAGACTGTGCTGGAGTGGTGAAGCAGTGAATGGTGTGTGGACCAGGTGAAATACTTGGACATTAAAAGGTACCCCAGAATTAAAAGAAAGCATTTTTATTAAAGATTGTAGAAGTGACGACCAGAGAGAGAGAAAAGAAAATTGGAAACTTACAAAATTGGCTTTGGACTTTAAAAAGAATTAATTTGGATGTGGAAAATTGAGAGGAAAACATTTGAGTATAAAAGATTTTGAAATTGAACTGGATAATTATTTGGATTTTGGCACTAGATTCATTAAATGCTGGAATTGAATGTGTTAAAAAGAAATAATAGCTAATAATTGGAATTAGTGAAATTAATAAAAAATTTAAAAAGGGGAAAAGTGAAAAATAAAGGGTGGAATGTGGAAGCAGAATTGAGAGCGCCACCTAATGGTAAAGGAAATTTTTTAGTGACTTTTTGAAAATGCTTGGTCTATTTAAAATTGGAATGTGAAATGAAATAAGAATGTGAAATGAAATAAGAGGAATTCTACTACAGTAAAATAAACCCCCCGAAAAGTGAAATATTAGAACATTACAGAAAAGAGACATGTGAAGAAACTGCCCCGGGAGTGTTTGGTGACTTTGTAAAAAAAGTTGGAAAAGAAATTAGCAGAAGGAAACTTGGAAACAAAGACTCATAGACATTGACTGTTTAAATTAAAGATAAAAGGCACTAGTTAAAATAAATTACTGGACAATCAGATTGGAGATAAATATTAAAGAAGGAAAAGAAGAAGTACACAAAATGAGTGAAATATGTGTGGAAATAAGGTCAGAACTACAAAACATGAAGGAAATGATGAAAGAAAGCTTGGAAATGTATAGTATTATACTACAAAAATTCGAAATGATGCAAACTAAAGAAGAACAAAGAGAGCCAGAGGGGGAGGAGTTAAATAAAGAGGAAACCAGCTCTAAAGAACAAGTGGAACAATGAACATTAAAACAAGAAAAAAAAGAATCAAAGCTAAAATTTTGAAGTTTGATGTGATAAATAAAGGGGAAATTGTTTGAAAAGTTAAACAAAGGAAAAGAAAACAGCAGAAGAGGGAATTACAGAGGAAAGATCAAATGAGGGAGGGGGATAAAATAAATAATTGGAGCAAGAAATGGAAGGAAACAATAGGGGAAAAGGGGAAATTAAGCAAAAGGACCAGAAAATGATGGGAAACAGAAAGCAAGCAAAAATGAGAAGAAATTATACAGTCAGGAGGATGAGAGACAATGGGTAGAAGAGAAATAGGAAGGGGGATTCAGCATGGAAATGTTGTGATACTTAAGAACATAGATTTAAAAATAGAAAAGACTGAAACTGATATTTTTTAAGGATTACTATTAAACCAGATGTAGATTTAATTGAAATAGATATGGAAATGGGAATTTACTATAAGAATATTAATTGATATTTAATAAAGCGATAAATAAAGTTAAAATGAATTATGAGAATTGCAATGGGAAGACTATTATCAGCTCCCAAAATTAAGTGAACAGATTAATACCTTTGAAATAAATAGATGATTTAGATTGTAATTGAGAAACATGTATGGTATTCAGCTTTGTTTGGGTGTTTTCCCACATCATTATAGTTGTGCTTTTAAAGTTGTAGCAACTTTTTGTAGTTTCGGCAGTATCTCATCTGCCATCATCAGGCTTCCTCTCTTGTAAGCGAAGTTGTTGCCTTCTCCATTCCTCCCTGCATGTCCTAGGATGCATAGAGAATGGGCCTGGTTCTTCCTCTGACTGCCCAGTCAGCCTCTGTCCTTCCCTAGCCTCCTCCACAACCTCCAGAGCCACACCTCCATTCCCTGTTGGCTGTTCCTCCTCTCCCTCAGAGTCCGATTCTACCAAGAGCATGACACTTATATACCACTTCACAGTACTTTACAGCACTCTCTAAGTGGTTTACAGAGTCAGCATATTGCCCCCAACAATCTAGGTCCTCAATTTACTGACCTTGGAAGGATGGAAGGCTGAGTCAAACTTGAACTGGCCATAATTGAACTCCTGGTAATTGGCAGAATTAGCTCGCAATACTGAATTCTAACCACTGTACCACCATGGCTCTTGGTGGCCATGGGAAAGGTTGTGAAGGAGTGTTGGGAGAGGTCTTGGGCATTTTGCTCCTTTTCAGGTGAGAGACAGTAGGGTGTGAGTTTTTATGGATTAAGGCAGACCTGTCAAATTGGCGGCCTGTTGGCTGAATATGTCACATGCAGGCCATGCCTACCCCAGCTCTGCAAATGCAAAAAACATCACTATATGTCATGATCTGGCCCGTGATATGATTGAGTTTGATACCCATGGATTAAGAAGATGTAAGGATGCACTATTTTTTTCCTTCCCCCCTTGGACTTACATGCCAAGAGCAGGGTGCTGATGGGGAACTAAGTTGATGGAAAGTGTCAACTAGATGAGCTAGGTGGCTGCTGAGTATTGAGTGTTATAGCTGACCTTCTTATTGGCTGGTAATGAGATTATAATGGGGACCTTAGTGAGGAGGAGCAAGGATTGGGGGATATTGTTACAGGCGAGGAGACAATCAGTGGCTTACTCCTGTCTCTTGCAATATTTTCCCATGCCCATATCAGGGAAAGCAGCCCTGCTGTTTGGCCCCACAATTCTGATAACTGTTATTGTCAAACAGTCTACTGTTGTTTTCCTGCACTATTAATGTGACACTTTTAATATTAAGTACATTTTTGGGAACTTTCTACTAATTCAAAGATAGAACTAGTTTAAATTATTTATTAGTAACTGATATACAGTAACATTTTTTTTCTGCATGCAATCTCAGATAGCTTTGACATTTCAGATTAGTTTGTAGAGTTTGAAAACTGAATCATCCCTAGTTGAGACTAAAATTAGACTTCTAGATGTCAGAATTTGAGTTTCAATATATTACTCAATTATGAAACAATTAATATATTCTTGAAAATGCACTAAATCTCCTTTTCCAGCATGAACATGTAGGACAATGTACCCCTCTTTTGTGAGGAGTTTCATTTGTTCCAATATGATTTATTTGGAGAATTTGCAGCCTGAAAAATGATAGTGCTAAATTCCTTTTCTTTTCTTTTTTTTTCTTTTCTTTCTCCTCTCATCCAATCCTATGCAAACTTTTAAGATTACTGTTTTAGCCAAGAAGCAGAAATCTTGCTAAAGACTGAAAGGAAAGTAGGATATAACTATTCATTTTTCTCTTTTGCTATTATTATTATTAGTAAAAATATTAGTATTACTATTTTGCTATTATTAGTACCGGTAGTAGAAGATGTAGAAAAGTGATCTTCTGTATTTCCAGGTGCCCAGCTGATTTTTGTTTCAAAGATATATTTGCAGATCTCTAAAAATTAACTTCAATTATTTTTTAATGGAAAGTTATTTTAAAAATCCTTATAATTGTTGTAATTGACTTTCAGGTAAATATGATAGTGTATATTTGATCATTTTAAATAGTTTTCTCTTCTGTCCTCTACAAGGCCAACTCTATTATATAATTCTATTTCCATATTTCAGGAAGCCTTTCCAAAGAAGAGGAGTGCTACACTGGAAGCAGTGCCATCTGTTTCTTCAGAAACATTTCCTGTAGAAAATGAGAATGGTCCCTGTGATTTTCTTGATACAACAGTTACGAAGAAACCTTGTTCTTTAGAAATAACAAGAGGAATTTCATCAAAAATAGGTGTTTTACTGGTTTTGATCTTACAAGTATTTGTGCTACCCAGATTTTTCTTTATACTATTAGCTGATTTTGAGAAATATGCAGGAATTTTATCACTTAATGCTTGTCGCTGCAGGAAGCACAAGCAAGCATTAAGGACAAGTCCAGCTGCATTGTATTTGCTACATAAATTTGGCATTTAGAGAGGATACTTATTGTTCCAATTTCTCCTGACCATCTCCTTGTGAGAAAAAGTAAATCATAACAAAAAGTCATATGGTATCTATTGCTGCTTTTAGCTGCCTAACTTGAGGCTGTTTTAACACATAACAAATTCATGCCACTCACAAATATAAGATATATTTGAAACTAAAAGAGGGCATTCCGAGCTTTCTTGAGACAGATGTCAATTCAGTCGAAGTTGTATTAGCAAATAGTGGATATCCAGCCAGGTGTTTGCGCCTTTCTGAAAGACTAACTTCCAAAAATATTTTATAGTTTTGAATTCCTGTGAAAAGAAGACTGGGTTCCATATTCTTCCTATCCAATACAACTTGCGATGCTTTTTTTCTGTTAGCATTTCAGTTTCCATTGTTCTGTGATACCTTCATTCCTGTTTCTAGAACAATCCAGACCAAAGTATATAAACTTTCAAGATTTTTTCCTGGGGTGAACAAATGAGGAGCAATAAGGAGGTGATTGAATTTCAGTGTCTGACTACTATACATGCTGTTTTTTCTCATATAATAAACTCTGCATTATAGTAATCTTAAGAATGTTCTGGATTTTTTGTCTTTTATTTATTTATTTATATTTTTTTCCATACTATTTTTATAATTGTAGTAGCTTCTCCTATTTCATATTTTAAAAGAAAAATATAATTTTGGAAGAAAATGTCTTTTATTTATTTAATATGTATATAGATGCCCATCTTGTATCAAACTCTGGGATATTTATAACCAAGGGATAAAATCTCATCTATATATAATGAAAATATTTAAACCAAAGTCATTAAAGCTCAAAAATATTAAATACAAAACCTTGGTAAAAAGTAGATAAATCTTTGACTGTATAATGGCACTTAGGCCCAATTTATAGACTCCTCACAGGTTCTGCTCTCTAGATAATGTCCAAGAGTATCAGTATAATTGAAACAGGTTTTTTCTACTACAGTAAATTAAAAAGGATTGATTTCTGAGCAATTGCATGTCATAATGTCTCAATAACAAGAAGGAGAAAAGAATTGTGCATACATAAAATCCAGTTGAAACTCTTTTAAGTTTCTATCTAAATGAAACAAAAAATGTTAAAAGTTATGATATTACCAAGCACATCTAAATTATATTAAAGTAACCAAAATATATTTATAATGCCCACGGCATGTCACAACTTTTAAACATACCTAATATTTGGAAATTTATAGGGCATATTGAAAAATTCAACATGCCCTATTAAATAGTCAGCATTCCAGATGGACGTAGCTTGCAGATGCTATTTAAGGACAGCCATATGTATAGAATGTTGCAATAGTCCAAATAAAAATTAACAAGGACATGAGGGGAATGAGCAGGAATTATCATAACTGTATAAAGCTGAAACTGCAAAAAGCCCTGCTACTATCTGCTCATCAGGTAAAAGTTATAGGTCTAGGAGGATTCCTTGCTTATGCTTTATTTTAAACAAATCACTATTATTCAAACTTGTAATGGAATTCTTTCTGACACACTCCCCATTCTTGAAGCCTCTCATTTTTCCAACAACAGAATATTTTCTCGTGTCTCCTAAAAGAGCAACTGAATTAAGCCATTGCCTCTACAAGCATTCGGCTGATGGTCATTTCCCCGCTCTCCCATTCAAGATTAGAGACCACATTTGGTTTTCATCTAGATATTTCTACTGTGCAGACTATTTTAAAAAATTGAGACCAAATTTATGAGTTCATTTTCGGTGTTTGTATAGATAATCCCATTGGCAGCAGCGATACTGAAATGCCTTGCCTTTTATGATTCTGTCCCAGTCCTGGACTTTCCTTTTGCTCACTAACTCTGAGGTAAAGTGTACTTGGCATAAGAGGGAAAAAGTGGCATATCTGACACAGGCGTGCAAATGAGGAATCAGGAGAGTAGTTTCCAAAAAATGAAGAGTTTTGGAGAATACATAATTACATAATTCCTGGTTTGGCCTAATCAGGGGAGCTGATATTCTCTTGAGGAGTTGTACAGGTCTCTGCTGTCATTCATCCTTCTTTGGTGGTATTGTGTTTCAGGGCTTAGTATTCTTTTGAGGTCAGGTTCTAACTCCTTGTTATATCAGTCAGTAGCTCCCTGTGCTGGGTTTGATTCATCATTCACAGGTGCTGACAACTTATTAATTCCTCAGCTATAACCTGACAGTCCTCTAGTTTCTATTCTTCACGTATAGATTCACAGGAATCCATAATAGATACAGTAAATGAATACGAAGCAGAGAACATTTTGTCAGTTGTAGTCAAGGAATGATGAAACTGGGGAAGAGTTGCATGCCCTTCTAAGTTTCCATGTTGGAGATTGAAACTGTGAAATTCTGGGAGTTGAAATCCATGATCTTAAAATTGCTGAGAGTGAGAAACACAGATTTAATGAAAAGAAAAGAGAGTGATTCTTCTACACCATCTCATCCCCCTTACTTTTTAAAATCAGCTCTTTTGAATTGAAAGAACATCTTTCCCTACAAGCCCTTCCTCCCAAATAGAGCCTACATGTTTATTTAGGACAATTATTCCTTCCAATCAGGTATGCACATATGTGCTAGTAATGACAATATATGTGTCTGCTAACTTTTATTTATCTGTGAACACACTAGCAATAGTGGCACTCTATATGGATTAGCCTTTATTCTACTGTATATATACTGAAATTTTCCTCATTTTCTCTTGATTACACCACCTGTAAGTATATACAAATTGTGTATATAAGTATATATGAAAGGTAATAGTGATATTTTTTTAAGTCATTGAATTGGTTGCTGGGGCAGTTTAGTCAACAGTTTACATCCTGGTGAATGAGGTTGAGGAAGGTCCTAATAGATAAGCTGATTTTCCCATTAGTTAATTAATACCACCTGTTGGAACACAGAAAGCCTTTAGTATATTTCTCCATTCCTATACAGAAGATATCAGAACTATAATTTTTAACCATCTATCCATTTTTAAGTACAGTAGAGTATTATACTAATATTCCTAAATGCTAAATATAATTTCCTTCTCATACTTCCAGTTTCCCCTCTAGTCTTGACAGGCAACCTATGAACATAAACCAATTTCTGCACATGAATAGTTTCCTGCATTGAAATGCTAAGCATTAGCTGTGATCAGTGACAGGCTTTGTAGAAAACAATAAAGGAATATCTCAACCTGAATGCAAACAATATGAATTATAGATCTAATAATTATAATAAATTATAAAATACTGAATCATTTGTCTTTAAAGCCATTTTCTGTTTTCACAGTATATTCTTGTGTAATAATGTGTAATCATCAGAACACTATTTTTATTCATAGATAATGCACCTCAAGTAGCAATTATTGCACCAGGTACCGGTAACCATAGAAACAGTTCAACAGGCCCAACACCTGACTGCTCTCCTCCATCACCAGATACTGCACTGAAAAATATAGTAAAAGTTATACGACCTCAGGTGAGTAGTCATAGATAGATATTATTTCATTTGAGCTTATCAGAAAACATCTTTTCTCTTTCAGGTTTCCAATATGAACATTGTAATATGTCTTGTTTAAAGACTTTGAAATAAAATTTCTAAACATTGCAGATAGATGTTCTTGTTTGGATATGAAAACATAAAACTATATTATTACTTTAGTGTTAAAAACACTACACTTGTTTGTCTGACAAACCAGTTAACAATTAAAGAACAGTCTAATCAGTGAACCACCAAGATCACTTCCACTAATGCTGATAGGACAAGCCACTAGTACATAAAATGAGAGCAAACCCCATTCCCTTCTAGCACTGATGATATTACTTAGTTTGGTAACAAAATCTCTGCAATCAAATAACCAAGCTCAGAGAGCATCAAGGACTCCAACATTCATTCCTTAACTACAAATGTTCTATTCTATTGATATTTATAGACTTAATTTTAAATAATTCTGAATTGAAAGAGTTTATCTAGATTTTGTATTGGATGTCATTACTCTTAATGAGCCACTTCCTGTTTTGCCTAATTTTTGATACACATTACAGTTATATTGTATATATACTTAACTTACTTAGCATACTTGTGCTTTTGTTTCTGCCATTTGTGTTCTTTTTCATCTCATTGACCTTGGTCACATTGATCTCTCCATTGATATTCAGGATTCATTGAATCCTGCAAATTATGTGATTGAGGTCACAGTGTTTTGTCATCATGAAGACATCATAGGTTAATAAACTGAATCACAGTCAACCAAATTAAATAGCAGTTGAAGTATAGAATCATAGAATCATAGGTCTGGAGGTCTTCTACTCCAAAGTAAGTCCTACTCCAACCCATGCCCAAGGCAGAAATCCTTATACCATCCTGGACAAATGGTTGTCCAAGTGAATAATCTCCCAAACTGTATTAAATGGAAGCAGGAAATAATTAAAAATTAATTAAAAGGTACTGATCAGCTTAGAATATTAAACATTTGGTAAAATATGTTTCCACAAAGATAATTTATTGTCATTAAATGTGTTCTTTTTAAATAAACATATTTGTCTACATTGCCATTCTTCAATAGATATTGGAAGAGAGCTTGTGGACAAAAATACCAGGCATTCTCTGCCTGAGCAACACGGAGCCCAGTTAACATTCTTTTGCTCTTTTGTTTTTGGTGGAAAAATAAATCAGCTTTCAATTCTTTACCTGGTGCCCTGCTTGTTTTTGCATATGAATTACATATCATTTGTAGAATAAATTAAAGTCAATTGATTAATAAAACAGTAAAAAATTGGAGATTGGTTAGCTGGCCTGTATAGAAACCATATTTTTTAAAATGCTTATCAGGAGATTTGTACAAAATGATAAATCAGAAATCCAGCAGAGTAAAACCAAATCAATCATTTTTGTACACTTGTTTTTTAATACTACTAAATGTAGTATTAAACTATGATTTGGAATTTTATACATTCTTAACTTTGGCAATTATATATTTTATTTAATTTTAGTTTAATTTATTGCCTCACAGTCTGCAGGCACTGAGCAGGACATTTACAGTACTGCTTAGTTTGCCAGGGGAAGAGATATATAGCTAGGTATCATCAGTATCTGAAGATTCATCACCCCACAACAACAAATGGACTCCCCCAAGGACTTCATGTACATGTTAGATAGGTGTGGAGAGAATACTGAACTCCATGGAACACCATATAATATGGACCAAAGGCAAGACTTCTAATTCCCAAACACTGACCGGTGCTGCAGAAAGGAAGCAAACTCTCAGCTACTCTTTGGCACAAATGCAGGGAGAAAATAAGACACTCTTCGCTTCAGTATTTAGTAACACAAAAGCTTACTGTTTATTCCTTCCTCCACAAGGAGTCTAACATAATAGCTAAGCAAACAAAATAAAGTTGGATCTAACCCGAGTTTCCCAGAACTCAATATTTATAATAATTTCCCCTCATTACCCCATTACCTTTATTACCCATGATTATCATTTTTAATGATAATTATTCGTATGAACTCAATCACATGAATTGTGGTTAATGCGTAGAGCTTCACATCACAGCATTTTACATAGACCGCGCATCTTATTATGATACAGAGTTTATTCTGATGAAGAGAAATGCCATCTTTCAGGTTGCTGTGGCTTCGATTCAAACGTGTGTGTTGTGTAGTCGCGACCACAAACTAGCACAATACTGTACTTCTCACTCACAACCATGGAGCCAATCCAGAAGGATACCATGGTCAATGTTCGTCAAGGCTGCTGAAAGGCTGCTGAGACCTAGGATAGATGCACTATTCCATGCTGCTGGTGCCAAAGGACATTCAAAAGTGTAACTCCATTCCATGCCCAAGACATAATACTGATTGAAAGGGGTCCAAGTAACCCACTTCATTCAAGCTGGTGCACAATCACCCTCTCACAGCTTTCCTTTGGGAGGTTAGACACCAGACAAAGGTTGCTCAGTATGGTGGTATCCAGGAATGTTTTTTTGAGGAGGGGGAAAACTAAGGGGCAGTAGAACAATTATGGAATTAACCTCCACCAGAATCTAACTACACAATATCCCCAGGCAGATTTAATTAGCCACGAAAACCTAAAGCAGATCCTTTGTGTATGGTTTGAAATTCTTTCCAGGTTTCTTGCTACTTTGCATGAGTTATTTGCCTTAACTTTTAAATATGTTCTTCCTTCCGTTAATTTCTCAGCATCTCCATAATCTCTCATACATCTTTTATTATTTCTTAACAACATTGTCTGTGGACCAGTTTTATTTTCCTTGGGAAAGAACTGAAGGAGCATTAAAGTCCCTATTCCTGGTCAGATTCATTATATCAGTGGTCCCCAGCCATTCTGGCACCAGGGACCAGTTTTGTGCAAGACAATTTTTCCATGGATGGACAGAGGAGAGGGGGCTGGTTTCATATGCAACCTAGATTTCCTGCGTGCATAGATAAAGCTTTGCTTGCTCGTCTGTTACTTGTGCGGTCCAGTTCCGACAGCTATGGACCGTACTGGTCCACAGCTCAAAGGTTGGGGATCCCTGCACTATATGACACCAGTCCCCAATCTTTTTGGCAGCAGGGACTATTTTTCGAAGAAAAATTGTTCCCCTCATTTAGTTTTAGTAAAGCACTTTAAATTCTAACACTGTAAGTGATGCAGAAAAACGTTCTCTATCCAAACTATGTTTTAATGTATGTCTCTCTATGTGTGTGCGTGCTTGCATGTCTCTCCTTATATCGTGTCCCTTCAGTGCATTGGATATACATAATCCAATGCAGTGCATTGGATGATGAATAATCTTCAGGATTAATAGTGAAGTCCTTATTTCATTAATTAATCCACTCTAAATACTAAAATACTGAATGATATAATGAATGATTAGTTGCATAATGTTCTCTAAGTGAATCCAGTGGGAATCTTGCCACTGACTTCAATTAAATCCAGACATTGAATTAATAAAAAATTAATCAAAGAGTGTGCTATTCAATGCTCTCCATCCATCTGTTGACAATTCCATGTTGAACATAGCATTTAAAAGATGTTTTAAATTATCACACATAGCTTGTTCTAACAATAATTTTGATGCTTGCTAGCCTATGGAGGAAAAATCAGTGCAGATGTCCCAAAGGTGCTTTTTCAAGAGGCAACTGGACTTTGTTTTTTTTTCCGAAGAAGTTTCATTTCTCTTCCAAGAAGCTTCTTCAGTTCTGACTCCTTTGAATCCTTCCATTCCCCACCATCCAGTCAGAGCTGAAGAAGCTTCTTGGATGAGAAATACCTTTGTAGACATATCTATTCATAGAAGCAGATATCAATACTGAACAATATTGATGTGATGGAATATTTGGTTGACTTTGGATGCTTGGAAAACAATCAGAGACATAGTAGCTCCCAATGGCTTATTGGTCAGAAACAGAAACTTGGAAATACCTGTCTTAATGGATCAAGTAGTTAAAAGTTGTGGCAGGAAGTTTGTACCTTCAGATTGCAAACTTATGTTCATGTAGCAGTAGAACTATTGTAAACTCATCGTGTTTCCTTTTGGTTTACATGGGAGAGTTAAAATTGACATTGTAGTTACTTATTACTGGCTTTCTTCTTCAAAGATCTCCTTTAAAGTTTCTGATGTTATAACATTTTGTGCCATTTTGTAAGTCCCAATATAAACTGACATTAAGAATAAGCCTGTATTTTTTTCTTCCTCTTAGAATCTTTACTCCCCTCTAGTGTCTAGTTTCTAGAATCATCACTTATTTTTGTTATGGTTTACAATAGCCAGGATAGCAAAAAGCTATTTCCTACAAAAAGCTATTTTTATAGTTAATTCTAAGATATTAAAGTAAAAGTAATCAAAATTTATATGGTTTGTTAGTCATTTATAATATTCTTTTATCAAAATCTTATTTAGTTTTTCTGTTTATTTCAAATGCTTTCTTAAGTTTATAATTAATTGTTCTTTTATTTAGAGTGGAAGATAAACTTATCCAATAAAGACTTTTCAAACGTAACATTCTGAAGATTTCTAATAAAGCTATTACAAAGTCATTTCTGAAAGTGATTAGAGATTACGGGTTGCAAATATTAAAAGAATCTGCCAAGGTTGAGAGCAAGATGGGATATTCCCATCATCGCTCAGTGATCAAATACTTTACATGGAAAACCACTGTCCTATAGTCTCCACACAAGGTACAGCCATCTGGAGCACATGTGAGGGGTATCTGTTGGGTATATGGATACACCAACTGGTTTGGGTGAATGAATATATAAAACCTAGGTGTAAGTGTTTGCAACTTTAAGCTCCAAACTGCAATGTCATTGCATAATTATGGGTGCGGTTGCAAGCTGCAATAAGAGGCAGTGAGAGAGACGTAACACTTCCTGGTTTCTGATCCTGGTTTCGAGTTCCTGGTTCCTGGTGTTACCGGTCTCTGGTCTGTCTGCTGTCTGTCTGCCTACTACTGTTTACTCCTGTATGAGATGTCTACTGTGCAAGATACTTCTCTCAACTGAACACAAGGACTGTTTGCTTGGTGAGCTGTGGATTCAGCATTGTCTTTGAGAGAAAGGTATCAGAAGAAGAAGATTTACAAGCTGATAAAGACATTGTATTTACTGTTTAAAAGACTAGGTAACTGGATTGATAAACTGGATACTGACATATGGACTGAATGACTCTTCTTAATCTCTGTATGAATTAAATACCTATTTAAAACCACAAACAGTGTTTTTGTCTCAAGCGTGTGTATACTCTTGGGCCCAGCCTCACTCTCATTTGGCTGCCTGGCTTGACTGCTGCTGTGCACTCAGCTCGGGGGTTTATCCCCAAACACTAACATTGGTTATGGGCCCAGCAGTGTGCACAGTCTAGCTAACCAGGAAATACCAGTGAGAGTTTGGTCAAGAGTTACACATTACTGTAAAGACAAACTGTTTGTTGGATAGTTATTTTTCTGCAGAGCAATGGCACAAGTAAATTTGCCAAGTCTGTCCATGATATCCAGGTTAGATGGAACAAACTATGTTTCATGGTCAATGAAGTGTAGTTTACTGCTACGAAGAGAAGGTTTGTGGGACATAATTACAAACCCACCAGATGTATCCAACTTGGATCCCACTGTTGATGAGGATGCCAAAAAGATACAGGACTATAAGCAAAAGAATGAACAGGCTTTGTGCATCATAGGACTGACTCTCTCAGACCAGCAACTGATACATATTCGTGGAGAGGATAGTGCTGCCAATTGCTGGGAGAATCTCAAGAAGGTTTATGTTCGAGACAGTGTAGGAGCTCATATCTATCTTACACGGAAACTGTTTAGAACACATCTTGAGAGAAATGGAGACATGTTAACTCATTTAAACTGTATAAAAAGCATTTTTCAAGAATTACAAGAAAAAGAGCTTATATTTAATGAGTTGCAACAAGTATACATTATACTGTCTTCTTTGGAACGAAGCTATGATGATTTTGTGACTGCTTTAGAGGTATTGCCAAAAGACAGTTTATCAGTAACTGAGATAACCGGCAGGCTATTAGAGGAAGCCAGGAGAAGAAGTGAACGAGACCAGCTGAGAGCAGATAAGCCTAATGAAGAGAAATTATCTTCAAAGCCTGAAAGAAACCAGCTATGCAAGGTAAAGCACCCGGAGGAAGAGAAGTTATCTTCAACGGCATACACAATTAAAAAGTGTTTTAATTGTGGAGGCAGAGGACATTTGGCAAGGTTCTGCAGAAAAGGAAAACGCCAGAATTTAAAGAAGCCAAAGAAATCCTTTGAACTAGCCACATACAGCAACTGTGATATGAAGAATGATATATGGGTGGTGGACAGTGGAGCATCCCACTGCATCACGAGAGATAAGACAAAGTTTATAAAAATGTCTACAAGTTCTCAACATATATCACTCGCAAATGGTAGGCATCTCAAGGCCAAGGGTGAAGGTATTGCTTATTGTCCATGTTTAGACCAGAATATAAAAATGTTATATGTACCACAGTTAAAGATGAATTTACTTTCTGTGAGAGAATTAGATAAACTAGGATATGTGGTTACATTTAAGAATAATAAGTGCATACTGGAAAGGGATAACAAAAAGGTAACTGCAGCTTTAAATGGAGCATTGTATGTCTTACATGATAGTAAGAAAGGGGAGGCACAGACTGTATTTAATAATACCAAGCCTCATAATGATTGTATCCATTTATTGCATAGGCGTTTGGGGTATGTAAATTTTAAAATGCTAAAACGTACAGTAGAGTTATCTGAAGGTATAAGGTTAAAACCCTGTGATAAGTATTTGCGTTGTAATGTCTGCTGTGAAGATAAGAGTAAAATATTGCCTGCAAATAGGCTAAATGGTTTTAAAACTAAAGAACCTTTAGAAGTAGTATTTGCAGACATTATAGGTCCAAAGAAACCCAGCATGGGGGGTGCTCGATATATACTGAGCATTATGGACCATTACTCTAGATATGGGTTTTGCTACTTAATGAAAAGCAAAACTGAAACATATCAACATTTCTTCAACTGGCTAAAGTTTGCAGAAAGAAAGACTAAACGGCAACTGATAACCTTGGTGACAGATAATGGTACGGAATTTGTTAACAGCAAATTCCAGAATAGATTAAAGGCAGCTGGTATAGAGCACAAAAAATCTGCACCATACAGACCACAACACAACGCATTTATAGAGAGAAGAGGCCAAACACTACAGGCAATGGTTAGAACAATGTTAACTGATTCTGGATTACCTGATTTTTTGTGGGGGGAGGCTGCAATGTGTGCCAATCACTTATTGAACAACGTGGTTAACTCAACTACTGGTGAAATACCATTCACCATGTGGCATGGCAGAAAGCCTGATCTGAGTTACCTGCACACATTTGGTGCACCAGCATGGGTGCATATCCCTACACAACTCAGGCGTAAAGGGCAACACAGAGCTAAACAATTTTTCTTTGTTGGTTACCAAGCTAACCATAGGGCATATAGATTTTGGGAGAAAGGCACATCTAGAGTGTTATGTAGTGCCAATGCCCAATTTCTAGAGCACGTAGGATGGGATAAGTTAGAGCAGGATAACAATAAAGAAGTGGTTATTGAATCCTACAGAAATCCCATTAAGTATCCCTGTAACTTTAAAAATAAAGTAAAGAGAGAAGTACAGGAAGAGATAGTGCCCATAGAAGAAGAAAAAGAAGAAATAGCTGAGCAAGATGAGGAAAATGACCAGGTAGTAACTCAAGAAAGTCCTCATACAAGCCCTGTAATACCCAGAAGGACTACACGTATATCTAGACCGCCTGATAGATACCAGGCTAACACAGTGTGCCAGGTAAATAGAGTTCCATCTACTGTGGATGAGATAAAAAGGTATCCTTTTAAAGAGAAAAAAAATTGGTATGCAGCAATGAATAAGGAATTGAAATCCTTGAAGGATATGAAGGTGTATGAAAATGTGAGATTACCTGTTGGTAAAAAACCCATTGGCTGCAAATGGATTTTTAAGATAAAAACTGATAAGGATGGAAATATAATCCATAAGGCAAGATTAGTAGCCCAAGGTTTTAGACAAAGTGCAAATGACTATGATGAAGTATTTGCACCTAGTCTTAAAGCAGCTACATTAAGGGCAGCCTTAGTGTGGGCAGCAAGCAAGAAGTATATAGTTAACCATCTAGATGTGGAAACTGCTTACTTGCATGCTCCACTAAGACATACTGTATATATGAAAAAGCCTAGTGGATTGAAAGGTAATAATAATAATGATTGTTGGTTGTTAAAGAAGAGCCTTTATGGTCTTAAACAATCGGGCTATGAATGGAACCAGTATATTGTGAAGGAACTGAACAATATAGGGTTTAAAGCTGGTTTAGCCGACCCATGTCTGTTTAAGAGAGAAAAGAATGGGAAAATATCATTATTATTGTTGTTTACTGATGATATTGCTCTGATAACTAAGACTAATGATGAAGCAAATGAAATAATATCATCATTAGCCAAGAAAATAAAAATCAAGCAATTAGGTGAGATAAAGAGATATCTAGGTTTGAATATACTGAGAACACAGAAAGGGTTTAAGATATCTCAAGAAGATAAGATATCTAAATTGCTAATAGATTATAAAATGGAACTTTGTAAGCCTGTAAAGACTCCTATGAGTCAGGATATTTGCAAAATGGATACTCAAAGTCCCAAGTTTGATAAGGAACTGTATCAATCTTTGATTGGTAGCTTATCATATATTAGCAATTGGTCAAGGCCAGATATTGCTTTTAGTATTAATCAACTGGCACGACACAATAATGACCCACTTCAATGTCACTGGAATGCATTGAAAAGAATCTTAAGATATCTTAAAGGAACATTACACCATGCACTGTATTTAGAACCAGAAGGTGATCTCATATTGAGTGCTTATGCAGATGCTAGTTTTGCATCAGAAAGAGACACAAGAAAGTCGACTTCAGGAACAGCCATAATGCTGGGTAAGACATTAATTGGTTGGAAGTCAATTAGACAACAGCATATAAGTTTGTCTACAATGGAGGCAGAATTCTCCTGTTTATCTCTATTATGTACTGAGTTGATTATGTATATACAAATGTTAAAAGATATGGGTATAACTGTAAACTACCCTGTAGTTGTACATGAGGATAATCAGGCAGCAATTCAAATGGCTACAAGTATTGCAGTAAAAACTAGGAGCAAGCATACAGATTTGAGGTATCTGAATGTAAGGCAATCTGTGAATAGTAAAATGATACAGCTAGAGTACTGTATGTCGGAGGACAATATAGCTGATAATTTTACTAAAGCCCAAGGTGTTAATAAGCACCTAGAGAATTGTGAAAAATATGGGTTCAGATTGTGAAGGCATTATATATTCATGTCACCCAAAAGGGGAGTATGTTGGGTATATGGATACACCAACTGGTTTGGGTGAATGAATATATAAAACCTAGGTGTAAGTGTTTGCAACTTTAAGCTCCAAACTGCAATGTCATTGCATAATTATGGGTGCGGTTGCAAGCTGCAATAAGAGGCAGTGAGAGAGACGTAACACTTCCTGGTTTCTGATCCTGGTTTCGAGTTCCTGGTTCCTGGTGTTACCGGTCTCTGGTCTGTCTGCTGTCTGTCTGCCTACTACTGTTTACTCCTGTATGAGATGTCTACTGTGCAAGATACTTCTCTCAACTGAACACAAGGACTGTTTGCTTGGTGAGCTGTGGATTCAGCATTGTCTTTGAGAGAAAGGTATCAGAAGAAGAAGATTTACAAGCTGATAAAGACATTGTATTTACTGTTTAAAAGACTAGGTAACTGGATTGATAAACTGGATACTGACATATGGACTGAATGACTCTTCTTAATCTCTGTATGAATTAAATACCTATTTAAAACCACAAACAGTGTTTTTGTCTCAAGCGTGTGTATACTCTTGGGCCCAGCCTCACTCTCATTTGGCTGCCTGGCTTGACTGCTGCTGTGCACTCAGCTCGGGGGTTTATCCCCAAACACTAACAGTATCCCATCTTCTACTTCTCTGGAGAAGTTCCAGGGAACCAGTCTACTCACTAATTCCTTGATCTTTGCCATGATAATTGGCTCTGCTTTTGGGGAGCTATCTTTGGTTTACTATACCTCTCCAAGGTGTATTGGATACTGATTGAGTTAAAAGTCTTGCCTTTGGCTCATTTTATATTGGATTCCATGCAGTTCAGTACTTTCTCTACACTTACTTAACATGTACATAAAATCCCTGGGTGAGTTCATTTGTTGTTGTAGGGTGAGGAATCATCAGTTTACTGGTGATACCTAGCTGTATATCTCTGCCCCTGGCAAACTAATCAATGCTGTTGATGTCCTGCTCAGTGCCTGAAGATTGTGAGGATCTGGATGGGAAACAACAGGCTGCAGTTGAATCCTGATAAGATTGAGTGGCTCTGAGTTTTTGAGTCTTCTGAAATCTGGGAATTGGTTGGGGTGACACTGCTCCAGATAGACCTGATGCTTGAGAAGCATGTAGAAGTCTTAGTTAAGAAGGTGTTTGCATGGCTTTATGTTGTGCACCAGTTGTGCCCCTTCCTGGAGCATAAAGCTGTACTTACAGTTACTGATATGCTGTTCAACTCCAGAATGGTTTACTGTAACACGTTTCACATAGGGCTGGCCTTGACAAGTATCCATAAGCTTCAATTGGTGCAATATGAGGCTGTTTAGACAGCTTTGTGTGCCCTAGGATGACACATGTTACACTCTGTCTACAAATTGCATTGCAAATTGCATTTGCTTCCAGGTGTAATTCAGGGTGATGGTTTTAATCTTTGATTACAGTGAGCCTGCAAGGTGACTATGTGATATGAAATTACTGTTCTCCTGAAATCTTGGGGTGGTGGTGGTGGTGGTAATGTTTTATTTTTCATCTGTGTTTCATGATTGTTTTAATTGCCATGTTTTAATTGCCAATGCTGCCCAGAGTAATCTTAGGTATGGTGGGTGGCTGTATAAATATGCTAAATAAATAAATTGAATTCACTATAAGTGTGGAATGAAAATTTCACTTGCAGTTTCCAAGATTGCAAACAAGGATCAACATTAAACATATGTCAATGAAACCTTTTATTTTCAGGATCAATCAGCCTTTGAAGATTGATTATTTAAAATAAAAAACTATTTTTAATTTTTTAATGATCCCTATTTTAATTTTTGTATTATTTTCTTTTATGATAGATATTTTGTGGTTGATTTTTTAAATCAAATTATTCCCTTTTTATTGTTCCCTTTAATATACTATTCTAGGCTTCTTCAGGGTGAGCAATTGAAAATAAACTTATATTAATTATCAAACTATGGAATTTTTGCCATTGATGTGGTTCTGAAGTTGTTTGGCTGCTTTTGATTCTTCATAATCCAATCATTTCATCCAAATTGTAAAGCTATAACTGTGTTTTTTAGGGTTGTTGTGAGATTATTTTGTGTCATCAGTAATCATACCTATTAGTCTTTTTTAATTGCCTTCCATTTTTCCAGGGACATGTATTTTCCTTAATGTTTTTTAAACTTTGTGTGTCCAAAATATTTAAGCATTAGCTTCATTATTCTACTGCAAATGTGGTTATAACTATCAATTCATTGTTTTAAACATAATATTACTTTAATTTGTGGAAAATACCAATGTTTTATGGTTATATGCTGGTTATATGCTATGGCTTGAATCAGAAGTTGAATGTGTTAAATATCCATTCTCCAAGAGGAATGGATAATGTTAATTTATCTGGGTAATTGGCTGATCCCTGGTCCGTCAGGGATTTTCTTACTTTTATCTTTCCATATTGTCTTTTAAAGCTTAAAATAATTTTGAAACTGCTAACATTAACCTTTTTTCATTATTGTATATAATTTTCAGTACAACTTTGGTTAGAGAATGGAATTTATAAATAAATATTTTGATATCTCTCAAGAGTTGGATTTTTTAAAATTGGCATTCAGGTTTTTTTTATAGAACAATTAATAATGTTACCTTGATTTTGTATTTCTGATTATAATGCATTTCTTATTCTAGGTGTATTTTAAAAAGTTGGTAACATTTTATAGCATCTGGTTTTAAAAACTGAACAGAAGCAGTGAGCTGCAGTTGTAGAAAAAATAAAGTAGTGTCTACTTTTAATTAATTTATTTTTGCAGGCCAAGCAACGTACATCAATAGTATCAGCTTTTGAATTTAACCGATTAAATCAGAGCCACGACTATTTTGAAATCAACTCTTCTGTAAGATACGCAAGCTTTAATTCCAGCTCTCCAGTTAGTCCAGCCAACTGCTCCACTGTGTCTGTTGAGGACAGCATTGAAGAAAATAACATACCAGGTAAACGAAAGATTGAAGTTTAACACTGTGGGTGTTGATGAAAGTTAAAATCCAGGTTGCTGAATAATTCTTTTATGAGTACCAAAACCAATACAAAGTAGTCGTAATTTATTGATCACAATTGGAAAAGGCAAGTGAAACTGCAATTGTGCTTATGATCTTATTTTAGCTTTTCTTTGCTTTAAAAGGATTGGTTGTAAGGTTTTGCATCACTGTCATAAATTCAAACAGTCATTGAACAAGGATGTCATATACAAGAACTACCTGCTGTATATATTTATATATCTAACACTTATAGTTAAATATTATATATGGGCTTAAAAATTATCCAAGTATACCCACAAACTCATATATCAACAACAACAACAACAATAATAATAAATTATTTGTTTTTAATTCTTGCTGTATAATTGTCTGAAAATATCTACCAATATTATTCTAAAAAATTGTTTGACAAAATCCCTCATTGGCTGGAATCTTTCCATTAATTTCATCAATGCTAATTCATTTGAATTAGAATAAGTAAACATTTCTTAAGTCTTATGTTCTTTTCTGTGTATAATGAAGATGCCTTTTCAAAAAATAATATGCCAAATGTATATATCTGCATATCACCCTTTATTTACTTCACAGGCGTCAAATTCAGTTTCATTGAGGGTCACATCAAGGTTGAGTTTGACCTCGGGGGCCAGAGTGAGTGTTGCCAGCTTGATAACACTCATGTTGGGGGTGCCTGTGGTGGCCCGAGTGCTCTTCCAGAGAAAATGGGCTCATGAGCTCCGTTTTCAGCCGTGATGCCTCCTGCAGCCCTCTGTCAATGAAAACAGAACTTAGGTGGGCTGCATGTGCCCCCTGGGCTCCATTTTTGGCTGCAAATGCCTCCTGCAACCCTCCGCCAGCAAAAACAGAGTTCCATTTTCACTGGCAGAGGGCTGCAGGAGGGCATCATAGTCCTTTGCTGTTTCCTGGGAAGCCCTGTGGGCCAGATCTAAACACCCCACAGGTCAGATATGGTCCCCTGGCCCTGAGTTTGACACCCCTGATTTACTTCATCATTTTTGCCTCCTCACAATACTCAACATCTTCCATAAGTCAAACACTTCTTCCTCCACCTGACCAATGATAGAATGCAAAAATTTGTATTTGTCTGGAGGATTCTGGAGGATGAACGTTTACTAGGGTCATGATAGCTAAAGATCAGCATAGTAAGAGTGTATTTGTAAAATAACAGATTGTTGACATATGAAGAATTTGGCTTATCCCGCTGCCAGAAAATACGTTGCATGAACAATTGGGCTAAGTAAGAGCAAATAGTTCTAACTGAATGAGAAGTATGATTTAACAGTTCATAGACGCATTGTCACTATTTTGCATTATGTCTAACTTTAATTTACATCCTTGGTTCTTCTAAATCAGGGATGTCAAACTTGATTCGTCACAGCTGCATCATGTGACGTATCATGACTTTTCTCCCCTTCACTAAACTGGGCGTGGGAATGGCTAGCACGTGACACATCTGGCCCAGAGGCCACAAGTTTGACAGCCCTATTCTAAATCTTGGTTATAGTAGCTTCTTCATTCTCTTTCTCTTTTCTATACTGATTTCAGTTTGCATTCCATCCAGCAGAGGAATTTTACATTATATCTGTGCTTTAATAAACCTGGTTATTTTGTATCTATATCTATGCTCATTTGGAGATCTGTTTCCTAAGATCTTATTTTTTTTCAGTCTCCAGCAATTAGTGCTTACAAAATAGCAATAGCGGCATAGCAACATACCAGACAAAATTGAATGCACAGCTTTGTCTCCTAAACCCAATTAAAAGAATTCTGGTCAGGACTGAGATGAAGAGTCCAGAGTTTAGGAATTTTTCTTAATGAACCATAAGGAAATAAGTACATGCCTGGATATGGAACCCGGCTCAGCATTTATCAGATTATTAGAAAAACTATTTTAAAACTTATGTGGTAAGCCTGGAAATGAAATGAAATACTGTAATTTATAAATAAATGGTGGTTTCTATGTATCAATATTAGCTGCAAAATGCATTATCTTGGGAACTGTATTTGTCTTCTACATTTTAGGAAAATGCTCTCATCATGTGTTGAATGTTTAGTGAATATATTATATATATTTATATATTTGGTTTTTTTTTAATGTACTTCTTTGTATGTGTATGTTTCATACTACAAGCCACATAAAATATTTTATGCTAACAGAAAGGTAACAGGAAATCAAGTAAACATGTATATAAAAGTTCTGTGATGGAAGCTGAAGGAGAAGAGGAACCTCTAGGGCAGGGGTGTCAAACCCGATTTCATTGAAGGCCGCATCAGGATTGTATTTTACCTTGGAGGGCCAGAATGGGCGTGGCCAGAGTGGGTGTGGTCAGCTCAACATCACTCGTGTCAGGGGTGCCTGTGGTGGCCCGAGCCTTCTGCCAGAGAAAACAGGCTCCTGAGCTCCGTTTTTGGCTGTAACAGCCTCCTGTAAGTAACCCTCTGCCAATGAAAACAGAGCTCAAGAGGGCTGTGAGCAGCCCACCCGAGTTCTGTTTTTGCTGGCAGAGGCACCGCAGGCCAGTCTTTTGTTGTTTCCAGGGTGGCCCTGCGGGCCAGATCTAATCACCCTGCAGGCTGGATCTGGCCCCCAGGCCTTGAGTTTGACACCCCTGCTCTAGGGAGAGAAAAGAGACATTCCAGCATGGAGTTGATTTGGGGAGAAAATGTCTGAGATCAAACCTTTAAGACTATATTTGCCTTTTCCCAAGAGAAGACAGTCAGTCTGGCAAGATTCTTGTAATAATGTTCAACAACAAAGCAATTGCAGATTTGTTCTGGTTGCTGATCCCCGACAAGTATATTTGTATTTAAAACAATGCCTTTAAAAATAACCCAAATTTACTCTTATCCAGTGAATTCCAGGACCTATGTAATGCTGTAATTGGTCTTTTGTCTAAATTACATTTCACACAAACTTAAGATAGTTTTACTGATTACCAGATAATTTACACATTGCATTCTGTGAAGTAGAGTCTATCAATAAAGTGTTACATTTTTGGCCTGAATGTCTGATAGACTATTTCAGTAAGAAGCATGATAATTTTACAAACTTTATAGACACCTTTAAGTATTAAATTACTGTCAGCACCTGTGAGCTTATTAAACATTTGGTAAAGTCTAATAAAACTAATAATTGCTGTGGAGTCCTTGGTGCTCTCTGAATTTGGTTGCTTACAGACATTTCATTACCCAACTAGCTAACATCATCTAGAAGGGAGGGGGTTTTGCTCTCTGTTTATTTATAGTAGTTTGTCCTATCAGTATTGATGGGGCTGTTGTTTTCTCTTTGGTAGTTCTTTGATTAGGTTGTTGTTGACTGTTTGATTGTGTGTCTGCCTTAATCCTAGTGTTAATTTCTGCTTATCTGGTTGCTAGCAATGAGATATTCTGAATTTGTTTCCTTTTTAGCTTTCTTATTGTTTTTTTAATGTTGTGTAAAAGTTGTTCATTGTCCCTGTTGATGGTTAATTTGTCCCAAGCTTCCAGGAACTCCCTAGTATTTGGGGATTTAGCTTGGTTTAGGATGCTCATACTGTTCCAGTTGAAATTATGGCTAGTATTATCCATTTATTGTGAAATTAAGGAGTTTACATTGGATCTTGAATGCTGATGTTTTGGAAGGCTTGGGTTGGTTTGTGGTAGTGGGTGCTTGTAATAGTCTTTTGGTTCTTTCTAAGTTGATTTTGATGTATGAAGTTGTTATCCTTTTTGTAACTTGTGTTTGTTGTGCTGTAGTGAGTTAAATGGTCAGTCATTTTATGATAAAGTTTTATGGGTAACCATTTTTTGTGGAAGATGTTGTCTAGGCAATTGCTTCTTTTTTGTGGTGTTATGGGTTACTACAGTCTGAATAACATTCTTACACAGCTCCTCTTTTAGAAAATTGGATTGTAATTTTGGTAATAGAGCACTTGGTTCATGTGCGTAGTTTTAAAATAGACATGTTTCTTATTTGCTGCCACTCCTCTGCTGATAGGAATATCCAGGAAAGATAGTGTGTTGTTGCTTTTGTCTTCCCTTATGAATTTTATTCCTTTGAAGATGTTGATTATTTCAAGTGTCTTCTCTAGTTATTACTTTTATATTATGACAAAGCTGTTATCTATATTCCAGATTCATACCTTTGGTTGTATGCATAGGAATGCTATAATTTATTGATGCTGCATTACATTCTCTGTAATATGTCCTGAGTCTATCCTCAAGACTTCAGTGTCTATACTCAATAGATTGAAATTCAATCTTGAAGAAGTTACTGGTTAAAAGATATATATCTGTAGCATATAGCATATAAATGTAAATGACACAAATAGAGAATCTGTAAAAATAAGAATTCTAATTTGAAGAAATGAATATATGCATTTTGTAAAATATTAGTTCCCTTAATTACAAGTGCCTCATTTCCTTTTCCTTTTTTAAAGAAGCAAGCTGTTCATTTTATTTCTGTTCTCAATTTCCATCTAATTAAGGTTGTGCACTGATTCATCTAATACTGACAAAAAGTTTTAATTCCTCAGTTGCTACATAATCTGTCATATGCTCATCAATCTCAGTGATTCTTAGTTTCTTGCATATTCTCCATATTATTCATAAAATCGTATATAGAGAGAAGATATTCCTAATAGTTTTAAAAACAAGGCTATTTTGATTATATAATCACAATTTTTACAAGCTAAAATTTTTGAAGTATTATTAACAACTTATTTTTTTACTTGTGCTTTCATACTGTTTTTCAACTGGGCTCTTATGAGGCTTAACAGAATAAAATCTTTAACTTCATGAAACAATTTCTATGAAGTTGTTGAATTAAAAAGCTAAAGTGCTCTGAGACTTTAGAATTCAAGCAACTGCCACATACACCCGAAACTCAACAACTGTTGACAAGAAGGACAAAAATGTTTATATAATGGATGTGGTAGTACCTGGAAATGTAGAAGAGAAGAGAAAAAACTGAAGAAGATAACAAAAACAAAGATCTGCAAATACAAGTAGAATGACTGAGGCTAAAGAAAACAAAGGCAGTACCAATTATCATAGCCACCATGGATGCAATTCCCAGACAACTGGAGCACTACTTGAACAACATCGGGATTGACAATTTCACCATCAATCAATTGCAAAAGGCACCTTTATTGAGAACAGCTTTCATCCTGCAGTGATACATTTAACACCATCAAACATCCATATCTGCCTATCCCAGGTCCTTGGGAAGGACTCAAAAGGTGGAAAAAAATGCCAAATTGATACTGAACATCTGGCTGACTGTGCAATGAACTATAATAATAATACAATACACAGCTGGAATTATTAACAAGACACAAGCTGAACTGGACAGTTTGGACCAAAAAACAAGAAAGCTAATGACTACTCATTATGCGTTACATCCCTGTAATAATATTGATAGATTTTATCTTCTCTTCAAAAATGGATACAGAGGTTTACTTCAAGTCAAACGAACCATCAAAGAAGAAAAGCACATATGAGCTGATCACATAAAAGATGAGCCAGAATAAGCAGTAATGCAAATTTAAAATTAGAACTTATATATGTGCAAGAAACAAAACATGAATATTGAAATAATGTGGTAAAAACAACAGAATTTTGTCAAGTAAGAGCATTACATGGTCAATTTTAAAAAATCTTTAGGGAAAAGTGGATAACGGTAGAACTTGGCAATGGCTTACAAATGAATCATTAAAAAAGAAAAAGAAATTAGAGGCCTGATTTTGATTGCTCAAGAGCATATTATTTAAATTAATGCAAGCAAGGCCAGAATTGAAAATTTGTCAAATGATTCAGAGTGTGGATTGTGCAAAAAAGGCAGAAGAAACAGTAGATTATATACTCAGCTCATGCAAGAAGATTGCACAAACTGATTATAAACAATGCATTCACCAAAATGTTTACTGGAATATTTGTAAAATTATCATGTGCTAGTAATGAAAAATTGGTGGAATATAGTTGAAATAGTTCAAAATTAGCAGGTTAAAATATTGTGGGATTTCTGAACACAAACAAAGTTTTGGCTCACAACACACAGATTAATTATGGGTAAGAAGAAAAAAGTGTGTATATCTGATGTGCTGATACCAGGGGATAGTAGAATTGAACGCAAAGAACTGGAGATCAGGAAAAAACTAGATCTGAAAATTGAAATTTGAGGATTATGACATAAACTGACCATGGAGATCCCAGCACAGGTACCATATCCAAATATTTTTGTATGATTTTTGCACTTAGAAAATCTGTGCATTGACACAATTTCCATATGTCAGTTACAAAAGACTGTACTGCTTCAATGTGCACATATATTATGCCAATATATTTTTAAAAAATCTTCAATTCTTGAGAAGAGCTTAAGGAGTATGAAACCAACACTGGCTAAAGAGGTGGCATATGTGATTTCATGTTGTTTTAAAATAATATAATAACAAACATATCTGTGGTTATTATTCATAAAACCATCATTATATAACCATTTTAACAACACAAAAGCAGTAACTAAATGATAGGTGGCAAGAATCACTGTTCAAAAGCATTTTTAAGCATTGTTTAAATCAGATCAATTTGAGGAAGAAGGGTAATAAAAATACCAAGTATTTAAACAATACAAAAATGAAAACTATATTTATTCTGTAAGCTGAAAATATTTACTATAACACCCGTAAGTGAACAAAATTATTTTATTATGGAATAAATATTCCTAACCTGTAATATACTCAATAATATCTTTTTCTGTAAAGCATATACAAGTGTATAGTCATTATTTTACAACTGCATATAAAATAATCCTTAAATAGACAGGGAAACAATTGTTTGAAGTAATTTTGATTGATGGAGCTGAACCATTTTATGTAGGTTTTATTTTGAATGAAACATTTTAAGGAAATTTGCTTTAAATCATTTAGGTGAGGAACATTAATTTTGAGTAGTATTTTTAGAATTGGGTTTTACGTCTCATTGCCATGATTAAAAACATAATACAATTATCCTAATGGCTGATAGATCAATGATAGTTTTTTAAAGAGTAAGAGAAAAAGATTTAGAGAGAGAAATATTTAGCCTCAAATTTTTTAGAAGCTGTTTAAAGAATAAAAATAGACAGAAATACATTATCTGAATACGGAATTAAGTTTCTACAAATTAATTAAGATACACTGCATGGCATATTATAAATATGATCGAATGTAACTAAACAATTATAAAATTATTTTATGTAAAAATTATGTAAAAAACTAAATACTGACCAAGCATTTTAATCAATATCAACATGATTTTTGTTACAGCAATGCAATCCATATGAAATTCAGAACTGTTTTTATATCAAATAAAATAAAACAAACCAGTGAAAGTAACATCATTATTGCTTAATGGTAGGTTATATACAACTATAATTGCATGTAGATAAGCTATATAATGAAAGTTGTGACTTAATGTACTGTACTTCAGTGACAAAGAAATTATCAACTTCCTGTCAACTGGAGAAAGAGTAGGAAGAAAAAAAATTAAAGGTAATTTAACCTAACTATTGGAGTTGAAAAAAGTAATGACAGCTCTGAAACAGATGTATTTTTATTGCTAAACTGTACATAAAATTCTAAAGAACAATATAATACTGTGAAAATATGTGGTTCTAGTCAGTGAATAGGAGAAAGATGAAACCTTACATGGCAAGGAAGAAAAAAAGAACAGAAGCAGTCACTATTTGAAGAGTGATACCTTCTGCTAGAGCAAGCAGAGTTTAACTGAAAATCTCAGTTAAAAAGCATTCTACTTTTATGTTTTTATTGTTGTGATCCCATTACCCTCCATTTTGCTGCTATTCTTAATGTTGCTGCAATGGGAATCACTATAGAAAATATTCATTTCAGCCCCTAAATGTAATTTAGTTTTACAGCTGCTTAAAAATGTCCATTGCACGTACTGAAAATTAGTCTCTATCTGCATATCTTTTTATATCTTTATTTTTGGCTTTCTTTTTTTTTATGAAAAGTGGACAGGTGAAAAATAAACAAACCTAGGCAGAAAAACAATTCCTTTCTAATAGACACAGTGTGAATTCTCTAAATAGTAATGCCCTAATGTGTCCATCTATTGAGGACATAACATGCATCAGTGGAACAGATTGCTTCTCCCCTCCATCCTGCACAAAGTCTAATGAGCAATTAGAATGGTAAACACATTACCACCTGATGTGGTGCAAGAAATAAAATAGGCAAAGCTGCAAGATTTTAACCATGTTTGCTTGAAAGGCAGCTCCATTGAAGCAATTATACAAGGTGCAGTTATGGATTTGTTTTTGGCAAATATTAATGGAAATGATGGTAATACTTTAGAATTATTTATTTATTTTTCTTAATCCAATAATTCATCCAATAATCCAAATGCCACATATCCAGTCTCCTTGCAAGCTGTAGGGAATAATCAGCCTTTTTTTCTTTTAAAGGTGGATATTCAAAGGAAATGCAAATTTTAAGAACACAATGGAAGTAATTATTTCAGAACAGAAATTATTTTGATTATTGAACAGATGCTTATTTCAAGAAAAGTAGAATGAACTAAGTAATTTGTTTTTGCCAGCTGTCTGCTTTATTGGGGAGATTATGCCATGTTCACAAAAGCCAACCTGCAATTAAGGATGGTCACACAAAGAAAAAAGACACATTTTCCTATAAATCTTTTCTTTAACAAAATTTATTATCATGGAAGGGACCTCAAAGGTTTTTTAATCCAGTTTCCAGTTGACGTCGCAGCGAGAATGGCTGGAAAATAGCGGAGTTCTGCCGGGCTCTGTGAATTGCTGCTTGCTGGGAGACCCTACAGGGTTAAGCTGCCCTGTAGGGATGGTGAAGAAAGGAGAGGTGCTTCATCGATCATGAGGAAACTGCAATTTCCTCGCTGATTGGCAACAGGGACGATAGCCATTTTCTTGGTCTGTCACAAGCTGGGACAACTGGGACACTAAGATTTTGTGCTGGAGCAGTGTGTGGACAGAGAAGTGAAACTGGGTGAGATAATTTCCAACTGTTACACTAGAAAACTAATTTAAGTAAAAAGTTCCCAGAAATAATCTCCAAACCTTAAGAAAGTGGCAATTGGATTTATGGAGAAAGATTAAAGATTAAAAATTAAAAAGGAAGATCAAAGATTAAATACATAAATTTAAAAGAAAAACCTAAAGGATGATTTAAAATATAGAAACCCTGGAAAAGCTGAATAACATTGTGAAAAGTGATTATTGGGAGAAATTGCTTTTTTGAAATTTAATCTCTAACACACACACACACCCCCCACTGGATGCAAATCAGCTGTTTTTGATTTTCTATACTGTGTTGAATGCTGGATTTGGGGGCAGGGGACCCATCTACTGGGGGAAGAAGATAATTGCAATGTGTAAAATCCAAAGGAAAGTAAAAAAGAGAGAAAGTGAATAAAGGAAAGCTACTTGACCTTCACTTTATCTTAGTAGGTGATTTGGATGCTGGGAAATATCTACTGAGCTTTTTGAAGATTTATATGGTAAATTAAATTAAACATTAAAACTTTATTAGGACTGTACATTGAAAAGTGGAAAAAAACAAAAGAAGAAAAGTAAGACTTTAAAATCTGAACAATTGGGAATGGTAAATTGAAAATTATAAAGACTGAAAAGTACAAATTTATAGCATTTAAAGATCAGAAATTTAGGGGACTTGGAGGAATAATTTTAACATTGATTAATTTCCACTACCGGTTCTCCAGAAATGGTCAGAACCTGCTGAATACCACAGGTCATAGCATCGACTTCAATGGCACCAAAACCCTAGCCACTATAGAAAACCCCAGCTACAGAATTATCAGAGAAGCCAAAGAGATTGAAAAAAGACCTGAGAGATGATTCCACCAGACTGTCAATTATCTGGAAGCTTGCACTCTCAAACAAAAAAATCTCCACACCACAAGCCAGGCAAACACCTGGGAACAAACAGACTCCCCCTGATACCTCCAGCTCAAACACACCCCAACCAGGCACCCAGATGAAACCTAGCTTCCTAATAAATGAAAGCCATCCATTTACTCGGAGCCAAACCGCACTAAAAGCCTCCAATGCAGGAAACACAATGTTGCCAGCCAATCAAGACAAAAAAAAGCTACAAAACAGAGAGAAGATATTAGAAACACCAATCAAGCAGAACAGAGCAAGCTCCAAGGCCAATAAACACAGACCAAGACTCCCAACCAATCAGGATGAAGAAAAAACCATTCTGGCACAGCAGTAGGCTAGCACCAAATTTAAAACAGAAACGGCAGGGAAAGTCTGACTCACAAACGAACGCTATACAGAAGCCTGATGATGGCAGATGAGATTCTGCCGAAATGTTGCTACAACTTTAAAAGCACAACTATAATGACGTGGGAAAATACCCGAACAAAGCTGAATACCATACATATAAATACCCGCGAAAACTTAAAAAAACAAATATATATGCAGGTCTTGGCATGTTCGGGTCTTTTCCAGTGTAAGATTGAGAATATCTTGGCGACGTTTCGGTGAGGTCCCACTCGCCATCCTCAGGCTGGTGCTTTCGGCTTTGTGCTAGTGCAAGCAGTGGCACGAAGCCGAAAGCACCAGCCTGAAGATGGTGAGTGGGACCTTGCCGAAACATTGCCAAGATACTCTCAAGGGGAAAAGACCCGAACATGCCAAGACCTGCATACCTGTACCCGTGAAAATCTATGAATATATATATATATATATATATATATATATATATATATATATACACACATACATACATACATACATACATATATATATATATATATATATTTATTTATTTGTTTTCTGAGGTTCTCGCGGGTATTTGTATGTGGATCTTTGGTTGTTCGGGTTTTCTCCGCGTAAGATTCAAGTATCTAGGAACACAGAACACAGCCAAGCCCCCACCCAATCAAGTCCCACCCCACTGGCAGTTAAAAGGAGGAAGCAGCTGCAATCTCACATTACTCTGAGAAGCACAGAGCCGGAGACAGAAGCCTGAAGATGATGAATGAGACTTCATCGAAACGTTGCCTAGATACTTCGAATCTTACGCGGGAGAAAACCCGAACAACCAAAGATCCACATATATATATATATATATGTATATATATAGTTTTCAAGGACTATAAATTCAGGGAATTTAGAGATATACTTTTGGGATTGATTAAATCATTGATAACTGGTTTTATTGGTGTTTATAGAAAATTGAGATATTGCAAATGTGGTGGAATACTGAATTATACTTATAATATTAAAATATTAGTGACTTAATAGAAATTAATAAGTATACTGAATGAAGAAATGGTATTGATGTTTATATATATTTTTGGAGGAAGTGTTAAAAATCATAAAGAGAGAATAGTATTATAATGAGGTAAATATAGAAGGACCCCAACAAATGGGAAAAATAAAGAACTAAGTATAAATTGGGAAAATAGTAGAATATACAGTATATTGATATGTTGTGACTCAGAGGTTTGAACCTGCTCTGTCAGAAGACATAGGCTCGAGTGATGAGGAAGATCTGGCATTAAGGTTTGAGCCTGCCTTGTTGAATGACATAAATGGGAGTCAGGAGGAAGAGGAAGACTTGGCATTGGGGTTTGAACCTGCTTTGCTGGAAGTTTCGGAATCCTCATCCTCTCCAGGACCTTCCTCATTAGTTATGCCTCAGGTGTCGGCAGATAAGCAGGAGAATGTGCCGGAGTCCTTGGATGAAGATCAAACCAAAGAATGTTGGTTTGATGCAAGGAACAGATGTAAGCAGAATCGTCAAGCACCAACTGGATTCACTGGATGCAATACTGTTGAAGACCATTACAACATATTTTTACTCGAAGTCAAAAGAGTCATCAAACTATATGTACCAACAACAACTCCCAAAACAAAACAAAAAAACAGATTGCCCATAACAATAAGGAAACTTCAATCCAAAAAGAGATCACTCTGGCGGAAAAACAAATCTGGTCATGTTGCCAATTTCAAAAGCCGATACAAAAATTTATGCCACCAGATAAAGACCGAATGCACCAATTATCACATTAAACAAGAGGAAAACCTTCTAAGCACCAATTCCACCAGTGCTTTCTACAATTTTGTAAACAACAAACTAAAAGATTCAAGGTCCATCCCAGCCCTGATAGGACCTAATGGTAAAGACTGCAACGACGACACCATTAAAGCCAACATCTTTAACACATTTTTTGGCTCAGTATTTGTAAACAGCAATGGATCATGCCCAGTATTTCCTAGCCGAACCACAGATAACTACAATGATCTAATACATATCGATTTTACAGAAGACAATGTTGAAAAAGCACTTCGCAATCTAAAACCATCTCTATCTATTGGACCGGATGGAATATGTGCCTATTTCTTAAAAAAGCTATCCACTGCCATAGCCAAACCTCTAAGCATAATCTTTGAAAAATCTTTCAGGACCAGTTCCTTGCCTAACCTATGGTCTCAAGCCACAGTCATCCCCATCTTCAAAAAGGGAGACCCCAGCCTAGTTGAAAATTACAGACCAATCTCCTTATGCTGCGTCACCTGTAAAGTCATGGAATCAATTATTAACCAATCCATCATCCTCCACTTAGAGACAAACAACCTACTCTCCAATAAACAATTTGGTTTCAGAAAAAAACTATCCTGTAATCTGCAACTCTTACACTGCAAAAACATATGGACTACACAACTTGATCAGGGCAAAACAATAGATGCAATCTACATAGACTTCTGTAAAGCCTTTGATTCAGTGGTACATGACAAACTACTACTAAAAATAAAATCCTATGGTATCTCTGGACAACTGCATAACTGGATAGAAGCATTCCTGTCAAACAGACAACAAATGGTCAAAATTGGGAGCGTCCTATCAAATTCTGTACCTGTCAATAGTGGTGTCCCCCAAGGCAGTGTTCTAGGACCAACTCTCTTCATACTCTACATAAATGACCTCTGTGATCATATTAAGAGCAACTGCGTTCTTTTCGCTGATGATGTAAAGCTGTTCAATACCACAGACAATACTGCTACCCTTCAAAAAGATCTTGACTGTGTATCAGAATGGTCAAACAAATGGCAACTTCAAATCTCAACAAATAAATGCTCTGTCTTACATATTGGCAAAAAAAATCAGAAAATAAAATACAAGCTGAATAGTCAAGATCTTGTTGATGATCCAAGCTCTGTAAAGGACCTTGGAATACTCACCTCTAATGATCTAAGTGCTAGAGCCCACTGCAACTACATAGCCAAAAAGGCATTAAGAGTTGTTAACCTAATCTTACGTAGTTTTTTCTCTGGTAATATCACACTACTAACTAGAGCATACAAAACATTTGCTAGACCAATACTCGAATACAGCTCATCAGTCTGGAACCCACATTACGTATCTGATATTAGCACAATTGAGAAAGTCCAGAAATATTTCACAAGAAGAGTTCTCCACTCCTCTACTCATTGTAGAATACCTTATGCCACCAGACTTGAAATTCTAGAACTAGAAAACCTTGAATTACGCCGTCTTCGGTCTGATTTAAGCATGGTATATAAAATCATACATTGCAATGTCCTACCTGTCAATGAATACTTCAGCTTCAACCATAACAACACAAGAGCACACAACAGATACAAACTCAAGGTTAACCGCACCAAGCTTGATCGCAGGAAATACGACTTCAGCAACAGATGATCAATGTCTGGAATACTCTACCCGACTCTGTAGTTTCTTCCCCAAACCCCCAAAACTTTAACCTTAGACTGTCTACTATTGACCTCACCCCTTTCCTAAGAGGTCTCTAGGGGGCGTGCATAAGTGCACCAACGTGCCTACCGTCCCTGTCCTATTGTTTCTTTTATTTTTCTTTTATTTTTCTTATATGTACCCATTTCATGTATTCATAACTATGTATACACTTATACTTACCTTGTAAACAATTGACAAATCAAATCAAATAAAAATAAAATAAATAAAACTGGAAGGAGACGTCGAATCAGGGACTGAAGAAAGAGACTGACACGCCCCTCAGGGAATATAAGCAGGCGTGTTAGCTTTGAATCCCCGTTCGGGTCAAACTTGTTAATTTGCATCTGCAGTTTGGACAAAGTATTCTGTTTGCTGTTCGTCTCTGATTTATAGTTCTGCTCATTATCAGAATTTATAGGCAGCTTCTGGGAAATCTGCCAATGACGAATTCAGCCAAAGGAAAGTTAACTCTGTTGTTCCTGATATTGTCTGTTCGTGTTTTTTCCTTTGGACATTTGGACTCTCACCTCGTGGCCACAGGTGAGACAGAACATATATAAAAGAATATATTATAATGAGCACATCAAGGTCAGAAGTTGGAAGATAAAATTTTTGTATGTAATTGTATTATTACTATGAGCACTGTGTGAAAAATATGTTAACCCAGTTATATAGCAATAACTAAGTGTTATTGCTATATAACTGGGTTAACATATTTTATATGTTATATATTTATATATTTATATATATATATGATATACTTATATGTCACTTTATAGTGCTTTACGGCCCTCTCTAAGCAGCTTACAGTGTCAGCATATTGCCCGCAACAATTTGGGTCCTCATTTTATCCACTTTGGAAGGGTGGAAGGTTGAGTCAACCTTGAACCTGGTGGGATTTGAACTGCTAAACCATAGGTAGCTAGCTGCAGAAGTAGCTTGCAATACTGCACTCTAACCACTGCACCACAGAGGCATATGTTAACTAGCCACAAAAAATGTTGGTTGTTAAAAGAAAACTGCAAATAAAACATATACAAAAAAAGGGTTTTTTAAAAATCCAAACCTCTATTCAAAGCAGGAATCTTATACCATCCCTTTTTATCCCTTTTTGTGATCAGAATTCCATTTTAATTAGAGTGAGTGCTAAATTTTACTTTATTTGGTTTGCATCATGTCTTGGTTTCTTGTCTGGTAATAATGTGAATGATTGTATTTATAAATCACTATTGTATTGATACAACATGTTGTTTTTTATGTTACATATTTATGTATGTAAAGCCCTGTCCTGGTATAATCATTGAATGCTAGGGATTTTCTGATGATGATTGACAGTGAAATCAAGCAGATACAAATTTCAAAGAATAAAATACATTTTAAAAAAAATCATATATAGTAATAAATAAGTAGAAACTTGCTGAGAGTTGCTCTGACCTAGATGAGGTATTTCCTACCGCCTACTAAAACTATTGATTATGCCATGTTTACTGAAAAAAACAGCAAAATTTCTTTTATGGGAAACAAACAAGATTCCCTTGGGTTGAAAGAATTCTAGCAGCTGAATCTCAGTCCCCAGGAGTGAGGCAGAAGAAAAGAAGAATTCTCAACATGATTGCTCAAGCAGAGATAGAAGGGAATGAGGATATTTAAGCTTGTAGAAAAGAAAGGTTATTTTTGTATATTTGTTTTATTGTTGCACCCTTTATGATAAAACAGTATCAATTTACTAGTATTTTTTAAAAAAATTAATTATTTTTTTATTTTAAGGATGTATATGGTCACCTACTCACTGTCAGTGACTGGTTTACAAACAATAAATAGTTATATGTTATACAATAAAAACACAAATGATAAGTCAGATTAAAAGGATTAAAAAGTACCTATTAACAATAGTTGAAAAAATTGCAATAAAAGTTGCAAGGAAAGTTAGTTTTATAAAAAGAAGAATATATTTATGTGGTTGAGATACTTCACAGACAAATGCAAATAATGGCTTTTGTGTTTTCAATCAAAATTCAGACTTATGGTGATCTTATGTGCTTTCATTTAAGCAGAGGATCCAAGTATTTGGGGCAGGTATCAACATATGTTGGAAAGTGAAGAATGTACAATGTCTTCTAAATTTCAGTTTAGGCAAGGGAATATGTGTGAGAATAATAAAATTATTTGTAACAGTTATCAAGTATAGTAGAGGGCATTCGTTGCATCTGGATTTTTTGTTAAGTTGAATATTATATTTTACTTATTGCTTTCATTCCACTCTGGTTCTTACTATTGTATACCTGGGGACAAGTTTGTTAGGGTTAGAACAATAAACCATATATCCTTCTTGTTTTTCTCTTCATTGTTCTCATTGTTAAGAAAAAAGAGAAAGTTTTTATTTTATTTATTTATACATAAGACTTAAAGACCACTAATCTTGCCCTTAGAGTGACTCTGGCCAGTTATGCCCCAAGGCTTTTTGTAGGTGTATGAACTGTGTGCTGTATTTTTTTATTCAAAATGTACCTCTAAGTCTGTTCAACTTGAAATATTATGTACATCACTATTTATTTTGCAGTACAGATTGTATTTATTTATGGAATTTTTGCACCATTTTACAATAAAAAACATATTTACAGATAGAATTTGCAATTTTGGGGGGAACCAGAGATAAATAATTTAAAATGATTGTTATTGTAATGATTCCATGGGATTGTGGTATTTTATCATTCATTACTCTGTTTCAACAGAGAAGTATAAAGAGGAGGTCAGGGTGGAAAGGGGGTGTGAGGTAGAGCATTGCATTGAAGTGGTGATGGACATGAAGTGCAACGGTAACCACAGGCCATTACAAGGGAAGATGTCCTTGATGTGCTATATCGGGGGTGTTCTAGCCACCTTAGCTCATTCCCAGTCCCTGGACAGCATAGTGTCAGAGGTCTGGAACTTTGGTTGCTGCTGATGAATGCCAAGTCAATCAATAACAAGCCTTCCCCTTGTTCAGGATCTTATTGAGGAGGAGTGAGCCAACTTGGCATCCATCACTGAAAGCTGGTTGACCCTGGAAAAGGGGAGGGGGGTTCCTCCTGTCAGAGATGTGTCCAGACAGATGTCCATACAGGTGGCAAGGCTGAATGGTTTGGGTACATGAAGATTTAAGATCCAGGAGTTTGATATCTTTAGCTCAGGATGGGGTGGCACTACCACAGTCAGACCCAATCTGAAACTTGGGGGCTTCTCCTGGATTCGTAACTCCAGCTACAGCTAAGAGAGCCTTTGCACAACTTCAGATTGTGTGCCAGTTGAGCCTTTCCTGGATCAGGAATCCCTGCACATAGTCATTCAAGTCCTGGTCATCTCAAGCTTGAACTACTGTAGTGTGCTCTACATGGGACTATACTGGAATAGCATTCAGAAACTTCAGCTGGTACAAAATGCAACAGCACAGATAGTCCTTGGAACCCCTAGAGTGGTCCATGTTACACAGTTGTTCCACAAACTGCACTGACTGCCAATTTGCTTCTGGTTGCAATTTAAGGTGTTGATTATTATCTATAAAGCCCTGCAGGGTGGGGATCCAGGTTACCTGAGGAACCATTTCCCCCACCCTACCCATGCCAACAGAGGAGGCATGCTGCAGATTACATCAGTCAAGGAATTCTGGCTGATGGGGTCCAGGAAAAGAGCTTTCTCAACTGTGACTAAGGCCCTTTATAACATTTTGATCCCTGAGGTTAGATTGGTTCCCATGCCTCCTGGCTTTCTTCCAGCCTGAAGACCTGGCTCTGCCAGCTGGCCTAGGGCCCCAATGGGGAGAGTATCATATTGGAGGTGTTTGATCAATTAATAGCAGTTCCCACTTCCTCCCATGCATTGTGTTCCTTTCCTCCCCATCTTTGAGTTTTAGTTATAATTTGTGTTTTTATTATGATTTTATTGTGATTTTATATGTTTGTATATTTTTATGGTTTTATTTTGATGTTGCAAGCTGCCCAGAGTTGCACTGCAGTGAGCTGGATGGCAAACACATTTAATAAGTAAATATTTTTTAAAAATTCTCCTTCCAATTCATATTCCAATAACTAAGAATTATATGCAGCTATACACACCCATATGTATATGTACATACTCATTTGTATTTGTATTATATTAAATTTACATGTGATATGTATATATTTTTACTCATATAGTTACGTATTCATTATTAAAAATAAATACTTATTTATTATTATTAAATAATAAATTTGGTATTTTTATGTTTATAGAATCATCTGTCTTTTGTAGTGTTTTAACAGCTTTTATTTCATAGTACCATCTTTCCAATTTTATTTATTATTT
Organism: Pseudonaja textilis; assembly: GCF_049901715.1. Lineage (NCBI taxonomy): Eukaryota > Metazoa > Chordata > Lepidosauria > Squamata > Elapidae > Pseudonaja > Pseudonaja textilis. The sequence continues at coordinate 43,126,202 of NC_141994.1, read as the reverse complement.
AAAGAGAATGATGAATCTGTGCTGTTTATTCATGTATTTATTACAAATATATATATATATATATATATATATATATATATATATATGTGTGTGATCTTTGTTATTCGGGTTTTCTCCCACGTAAGATTGGCAGTATCTAGGCAACGCTTCGATGAAGTCTCATTCATCATCTTCAGGCTTCTGTCTTCGGCTCTGTGCTTCTCTGCTTCTCTGAGAAGCACAGAGCCGAAGACAGAAGCCTGAAGATGATGAATGAGACTTCATCGAAACGTTGCCTAGATACTGCCAATCTTACGCAGGAGAAAACCCGAATAACCAAAGATCCACATACAAATACCCGCGAGAACCTCAGAAAACACACATATATATATATCTCCTATTCCTTTATAGAATTTAATGAATCTCTTGTGAAATATTTATACCAATTTTATGAATCTTATTTAGCATTTCTTATTCATATAAATAATGTGATTTATGAATTAGACACAAGGCAGTTACTTGTTCACTGCTTTGTAGTGTCATTTTCTTCAACATACCTCGGACAAAGCGTCAACAACTTGCTGAATACTCTCCTTTTCTAATTCTTATTGTATGTTCAACATTCCAGTGTGCCAATGATTGCATATTATATATTTTTAGAAATATTTTTAGATTTAATATTTCCTTCTAAATCAAATATAAAGATAATTTAAGTAGATTAGCAGCACAAGTGTCATAATTTGCTTGTTACCATAGCTGTGGCACACAGTTCAAACAAGAGATTTTGTTTCATACGAGAATACTTTGCTATGGCAACCACAGTGATTATTATTGATATAATATGATATAGTTTTTTACAGGCATTATTCATTTAATAATTCAACTCTTAGTTGCACATATTTTTATTCCGTATGTATGATTAATTCAGTTTTCACTCATAATAAATATTGCAGTTTTATTACTTTAATATATAGTTCAACTGTCCCCAATTCTCCATTATATAATATTTAGCATGAAGGATGATAGCCTGACACAGTGTATACATTGTAAACTGAATGAAAAAACAAAAAAAACCTAAAATAATATTTCACTTAAAATAACATTTCAAAATATGTAACAGTAATATGTATGTGAATGTGGAGATGTACATGAATGTTTATGATATTGTTATATAACTCTATTATATAAAACTGATTAAACAAGAATAAATACAGTACAATAAAATTAATGAAAAAATATTATCTCAACCTTAATAATCCTAATAATAATTTTAAAATGACTGAAAGTTTGGAAATCATTTTATAAACCAAAGAAGTCTAAAATCCTTTACTACAGTATATTGCAGAACAGTCTTCTACCCAGCCTATCTGTTAAAAATAAAAGCTAACTAAAATGTTGGCAAGACATCCTATAACAACATTGCTGCCATTCAGATTTAAATTTGTCCCTTCAGTCTTGTTTGATAATCCTTTCCGCAAGCTTTATGCCCCTGAAAACTAGCATTCTTGCTATTTTGATCTTGTTGAATCCACTTTTTACAAGATGAATTTGTGATTTACATGGTGAAAAATCATACAGGATATAATTGCTAAAGTACTGAAAATGTTGCAAATTATTTAATGTAATTTAATGAAATATAGATGGCTAGTAAGAATCTAAATCAAATTCACAGTTAAATTAACCACTTTTATTTTGCCCTGTATATTCTAGACCTTGTTCTTTAATTGTCTTCATTTTTATAAACATGTGATCAGTTCAAATTTACAATCCTGAGAATAATCCCTTGACATTTTATAGCAACATAAGTGAAGAAGACAAATCTTAATCTAAAACCTTAGTCCTCTTACTTTGTTGGATCTTCTAATAGTTAGTTCTATGATTTTTTTCAGAAAGTCTAATTAATTGCATTAGTAATAATTGCTAAAATAAAATTAAAACTATAGAAAGGTATCTTTGATGTGCTAATAAAATTGATCAAGGAGGAATTATACTATTAATAATAATCCATGATTTAAGGTTTTAATGAATTATGTCAGTGTAAAATATAATACTTTGGAGAAACACCAAATAAGACAAAACTGTTTCAGAAACTTCTAAGAACCATATCAGAACTTTCAAAAACCCAACTAAGTTATAGCTGTAGTGTCTTCTCTGTTTTGATTTAAAAGCGTGATATCAAGTAAAATTCTAATATTTTAATGTAAATTTCATGGGACTGCATAAATTGTTAAAAACATTTCTTATAGTTAAGAAAAAGGCACATATCTGAGAACATTCATAATACCAGAAGTCCCAAGATTATGTATGTCCTGCTTTACATAATGTACAAGTGGATACAGAATTGATTAGTACAATTTTATGCAAAATGTCAGGCACTAATTTTGCACATGTGTGTAGTGCACAATTCAACTTGCATGAACACTGTTTTACGAAAGGGTTCCTGGATTGAAATCTTTGTTTAACTTTGGGACCGTCTGTATGAGAAAACCAACACAGGAATTGTGAAAGGAATTTTCATTATGAAGAAAAAGAACAAAATGAGTAGATACATCTTTGAAGCTCTCCAGACAAACAGACATTGTCCCAAGTGCTTGAGACAGTTATTCCTTGTGAGAAGACTGCAAGACAATGGTTTCTGGTGGATGTGGAGCCCTGGGAGATGAGTGAATAGTCATCTTTTTGTTTATTTATTTATTTTTGTAAATTGCTTACAAGATAATAGGTATAAGTAAAAATCTTGCTCACACCATGGTCAGCATCTATAAAAGATATTGGGTTTACCAGTGGTGGGATTCAATTTTTTTTACAACTGGTTCTGTAGGAGTGGTTTGGTGGGCGTGGCAGGGGAAGTATACTATAAAGTCAGAGGTGGTATTTGGCGGTTCTCTGAACTACTCAAAATTTCCGCTACCAGTTCTCCAGAACTGGACAGAACCTTCTGAATACCACCTCTGCTACTGCTCAAGCAGGGAGTTGGACTAGAAGATTTTGAATGCCTTTTCCAGCTCTGTTATTCTATGTTCTATCTCAATAGGTAGCAGGGTGAAATATGACTATGTCTCTTTCCATCCCACTGGCTCTTCTGTCACCAATAAATAAGAGGGATCAGCATTCCATATTGATTTGGGGGTTCTGTCGCCTCCTTTTATAATACACTTCTGTACACGCATACTCTACAGTTCTGCCAAAGTTGTTTGTAGTTGTTTGCCCTGAAAATTGTTTAGCTTTTAATATCAAATTTAAATGCAGTTGTTTTCAAGAGTAGAATTTATATGAAAGCTTTCAACATTGCAGTAATTTCACTAGGGAATGTGCATTTAAATTTAAAATTATTATCTAAGCATAACATCAGGCAGACTCTTATTTGTTTTCATTCGATTATCTTTTGAAGCTCAGAAAGTGTTACTCTATGATCTTTCTGAAAAGATGACATTCTGGAGAAATTGCTGTTCTTTATAATAGTGGGCTCCTTTTTCTATCTTAAATAGCATACATTTTGTCTCTCAAATCCCAGAAGGACTGAGAATTGCTGGCTCCCTGGAATAGAGGTTGAAATAGTGTGCAGCACCTTTGGAAGCAGTCTTTCTAAGCTGAAACTAAAACATCAGTGGTGGGATTCAAAAAAATTTACTATCAGTTCTGTGGGCATGGCTTGGTGGGTGTGACTGGTGGGCGTGGCAGGGAAAGGATACTGCGAAATCTCCATTCTCACTCCACTCCAGGGGGAAGGTTACCACCGGTTCTCCGAACTACTAAAAATTTCCGCTATCAGTTCTCCAAAACTGGTCAGAACCTGCTGAATACCACCTCTGGTTTACATACTTCCTTTTCTAATCACAATCAGAATTGCTTATTAACTACTTTTCAGCTATTAGAAGTCAAACTTATTGACAAGTTTGAAAGCACTGAGTGAGTATGCCTTTAATTCTTAATGAAAAAAAAAAAAACTACAAGCATAACAACTATTTAAAAAAGATTTTACATGGATTAAGGGTCCAGATAAATTTGAAATAAGATCTGGAACTAATTATAAAGAGCCCTTCCTATGAAAAAGTGGACTTGTTTTTTTCTCCTAAGACATAAAAAAGATAAACAGTTTTAAAAACTGGACACTTAAGACTTTAATGAAAGGAAAATAATATATAAACCAGATTAATAGATACAGTATAATTCAAAATATTATAATATTGGAAATACTGAATGATACTTTTGTAAAATAGAATCAGAAGTTAACAATGTCAATAGCAATGTTTGCTTCTATGGATAGACTGTGTCCAAAATATAGAAGAAATGACAGAAGAGAAACAAGTTTTATTTGACAAGACAGAGTTGACACTGGAAATGATAGGCTACCAAAACGACATGGTAAAAACGTTTTATTGGACACAATAACAATAGAAAATGATTCATGCTTTAAAAGAGAGAGAGAATTACAAATAATAAATGAAGAGAATGACTTAGATAATATTTTTATTGGATTTACAAAAGAGGTTTGTTACAGTTTGAATGAACATTGTAAGAAAGGGTAAAGAAATGAAAAGGAATCAAAATTTATGACAGTACTTGAATAGACTAAAGATTATGATGGTTAGAAACAAAAGGAAGCAATATAAAGTTGATTTACTTGATGAAGGTTCAAATAGATATGTTATTTCAGGCAACCCTTAATGTACTTTTGCTGATTCGAGAACTGAAATGATGTTGCTTTATGGATTTGTTTATATATAAGAAATGAGACATATGATGAAGAGATACTTCAATGTAAATTAAAAGGAAGTAAAAGGTTACTAAAATTGTATATACGTATTGTAATGAAAGTTGAAAGTCACTTATTTTCCTTTGCAGTTTATACGCTTTCTTTCTATTCTTCTTTCCTTCTTTTAATATTGCAATTATAATCTTTAATAATTATTTTAAAAGGCAGAGTTCTTAATGTTATAACTAAAAAAATACACAATTAACAGGTTGAAGCATATATCCTTCCAAGTTGGGCTTAAATTATTTTCTTAGTTCTATCTATAGTTTATCTTGAATGAAACAAAGGTAAAGATAATTCAAAGCTATTATGTAGTAAGTCCTGTATCTGAACAAAAGTGAAAGCAAAATAAATATTCAGTATATTGAAACACTTCAGTTCTACACACTTTCAAGTTACATTATGATTACAGGCATGTTATTTCAATTGATAAATCCACTTACAGTACATCTACTATTAGTGTTATATACATGACACATGCATATATAGAAAAGCAACAACTATTAAGAAAAACTGTAACATGTAATAAGCCACAGTTTTTGTTTTACACCAGGGAGGCTCTTTGCCACCATTGTAGATTATTGGGTTTTTGGTACTTACATATATATCTTCTATATTAGACAAAGAGAATTTAAAATTTAAAAGATTATGATATACCAAATTATATGATTCTCTTTTCTGTCAACTTCATAGAAATTTAATAAGGCTAAGATTCTCAAAGTAAGGGAGTAATTCAGGAAATGTACTAAAATATAGCTGAACACAATTAAAAAGCAAAATGATTTTCTTTAATACTATCAGATTTTTTTCTTATTGTGCAAGCAACAATGCAATACTGCTAAAGAAAAGAAATTTTTCTGTTTAAAATAATAAAACAGTAAGGATCATTATATTTTACAGGAACCCAACAAACATCCATTGACAGTGATCATCTAGAAGCACACCCTTTTGAGCAGTTTGCTGGCCTTCTTCATGGATCATCACCTGCTTGTGACCCACCAGAAAATCCACTTCACCTCTACAGAAAAATTTGTCCAAACGATGATTTGAATCAAAAAATTAGTTTGAACCTCAGTATTTTGAATCCACAACATTCTCTCCAAGAAAATAGCACTGTTCTTCTGGTTAAAAAGAAAAAGCCACCAATTTTAAATAGAACTATATTCCCTTCTAAAAACATTCTAGGAGAAGCTAACACATTGGCTGGTATCACAAGAACTGGAGATCAGTGGGTAGTTAATGCTGCAGGAATTGTAGAACGTGCTTGCACACTTGGACGAATACGATCTTTGCCAAAGACACTTCTTGACATTCATTTATCCAAATACATTTCTAAATCAGACTCAAATCTTGTTTCTAATGATCACAAAGCAAGACAGAATTGGAACGAATCTTCAGCTATCCAAGAAACCTCTAGAAAAAATTCTGAAAGAACACCATCATTTACTTCAGAATGGGAAGAAGTAAGTATTCATGAAGGAAGAAAGTGAATCAAAATAACAGAACTGCATTTCAACCCTTGCCATGTCTCCCACAATATCCTCCGACACCATCCACATAACCCTTCATTCCTTCACTCACCCAACAGCAGACACTTACCTACCTGCCAACCTGGGACTTGCAATTTCCTGCCAGCTTCCTCACTTACCCAGGCTGAGGGAAATCGGCAGGAACTGCCATTTTTGGAACAGTCTAGAACAGTCAGATCTAGCAATACTAATAGCAACATGGCCTAAGAATGCTGAGGGACAGAGGACTTGTTCTGCAATGCCTTTCTTTCTAGCACAGGCAGGGCAAGGCATCCTGTGAACTTCAGGAAGAAATGAAGGTGGTAAAAAGCTTTCGCCCAGCTTCATTTCCCCCACCTCCCTTAATTTCTAGCCTTCTGCTTCTAGCTTTAATGATCACATTGTGGAGAGAAGAGATAGGGGGGTCATTAAGCAAGGTGATCACATGGGTGCTTTACTTAACAGCCATCACAACTTGTGACCATAATGGGCTGGCTATTGAAGACTACCTGTTTAGATGTAAAAGATCAAATTCCTTCAAAAAGACTAATGCTTACTTCCAAGCCATGATTGTTATTTGATATCTTGATCTATACTAACTATCATAGTTTTAGTTCATCAAAACATTCAAGTAAGGCATTTTAGTAGGACAAAGAAAGAGGGAACTAAGTTACTAGTCTTAGTTGTACCTATATCACATGCAACTTTCCCTGATTGTGGTCAGGATGCCACATGTGCAATCAAAACTGAATTTTATCCTAAGGATGTTCACATTATTCAATGGAAGGTAGGATCTTTGCAAGTGACTACCTTGTAAATATATAGATGGCCATATTCCACCGACTATTAATATCCGTAGAGTAGTTTTAGGATATTTGTCAGTATCTTGACTTCTTTTTCATCTGAAATACTTATATATAAATCAAACTTCAAATGAGAGTATCTCATTTGAAGGAATATTTTTTTTATTTCACTTAGTTCCAGATCAATTAACAAAATTTTTGAACTTGCTAAACATTCTGAAAAAGACATCCACTGAAATTTGTGAAATAAAGACATTGATGCAGTACATTCAGGAAAAGTCAATAAACAAGCTTCTGTATATACCCCAAATTGAGAAGAATAAATAGTTAACCTTCTATTCTAAAACCTTCTATTCTATTCTTGTAACAATGCTTCTTCCATGCAAAATCTGTGTACAGTGCATATAGAACAAAGATGCATGTAGAACAAATACGAAACAAATAATTTTATAAAAGATGCATACTTTATACTTGGCACTTTCCTAAGAAAAAGAAAAGGTAAAGAAATCAGTGAAATACAAGTATAAATTATTCAAAGTGTGCCTGCATTTGATAAGATTAAATATTAGATATCATATATTGGATGATCTCTGGCAGGAGTGGGATGGGGATAGTGCATCCATCCTTGCTCTGTATGACCACTCAGAGGCTTTCAATACCATCAACCATGGTATTCTTCTGGAGGGACTTCAGAGCATAAGACTGGGAGGCCCTGTACTATCCTGGTTCACTTCCTTCCTCTGTGGCCAGTCTCAGTCAGTGTTGACAGGAAGAAAAAGATCCACCCCTCACCCATTACTTTGCGGGGTTCTGCAGGGGTCTGTACTCTCCCCACTCCTGTTCAACATTTATATGAAGCCATTGGGTGAGATCACCCATTACCATGGACTGAGGTATCATCAATATGGTGATAATACCCAGCTGTATGTTTCAGCCTGTGGTGAGTTAAGCAATGCTGTATCCTTCCACTCACAGTGCCTGGAGGCTGTTAGGGGCTGGATGGGGAGCAATGGGTTGAAACTGAACCCTGGAAAGACTGAGTGGCTCTGGGTTTGGGGTTCTTTGGCCCAGGAAGAATTGCCACCTTTGGTCTTGGATGGGGTGGCACTACCCCAAACAGACCCTGTGCATAATCTAGTGGTTCTCCTGGAAGATCAAGTGTAGCCAGGAGGGCCTTTGCGCAACTGTGGTGTGCACCAGTTATGTTCTTTCCTGGACAACAATCCCTACTCATGGATACTCATGCCCTAATCACTTTTCATCTTGAGTATTGCAATGTGCTCTATATGGGCTGTCCTTGAAGAGCATGGAAAAGCTCCAGTTGGTACAAAATACAGTGCCCCGTATGGTTTTGTGCAAATGTATGACCTCTCTTGCGGGACCTGCATTGATTGCTGATTTGCTTCCAGGTGCAATTCAAGGTGCTAGTTGTCACTTTTAAAGTCTTTCATGGCTCAGGACCAGGTTATCTGAGAGACCATCTCTTGCTGGTCACATCTACCCAACCCACCAGAGCAGGGAGGCAAGAAATATTATGGGTCCCATCCCCTAGGGAGATAAACCTGGTGGTACCTTGAAGAAGGACCTTCTCCATGGTGGCTCCCTCTCTCTGGAACATCATTCCCCCAGAGATTAGAATGGCCCCCACTCTAACACTCTTCCAGAAGGCACTGATGACCTGGTTCTGGCAGCTGGCCTGGAGAACCCAGAACGGGATGGAGCCCATTAAATGGCTCATGCGATGTGTTGTTTTTATGTGTGTGTGTGGTTTTTATATTCCTGTAAACTGCCTTGAGTCTCCGTGTGCGAATATAAATGTCCTAAAATAAAATAAAATGATAAGTATATAATTTTCCTTCCTTCCTCCCCCCCTCCCTCCCTCTCTCCCTTCCCCTTCCCTCCCTCCCTCCCCTGTTGTATAATAGCATCCATTGAAGCCCTTTTAGGTAATCATTTAAACACATATTTAATGAAATGTTTCCAACACTGTGTGGATGCTATATTATGATAATCTGAACATCTTTGAAATTCATGTTAATAGTTCAGCTTAAGCTATTCATTTTGTGTTATTTGTAGATGTGTATATACTTTACAGTAACATTTAAATAACAAAAGTAGTTATTTTGCCTCTACACTTCTTATTGTATACAATTACATGTTAATTTACATTACAATACATCTTTTAAAAATCCCTATTTTTCCTTGCAGATTGATAAAATAATGAGTTCCATTGATGCTGGTATAACTACTGGACTTGAAGAGATTAATGATGGTACTACAAGTAAGAAACAAATGCTTTATTTCCTTTAAGAATATATTAATGAAGTTAGAAAAATAGCAAATTATAGCGGTTTATTCAGACTGTCATGTATTTCTGACCAAATTAATTTTTTTTCATTACATTAATTGAAATGCAGGGTTTTCTGGATATAATTAATCAGTCAATCAAAAAGTTGAATTATGTGCCATCAAGTGAATGTTGACTTTTACTGATCACATAGATTTTTCTCTAACCTAGTTCTTCAGGTCTTTTAATGACATACCCATATTGTTATTGGTTGTTCACTTCTTTGCAAAATCATCTTTTTGCCAGTACTAAAATCATAAATCCAATTTTCCGATATTTCACAGAAAAATAAACCTGACATGCAAATTCTATGTTAAATGCATGCTTTATTTCTGTTTCTTCTATTTCATATGGAAGGAAAGTTCAGTTTAAAAATAGTTATTGAGACTGTTAATTTATTTCTATAAAACCTTATAATTCTTCCTAAAATTGTAAATAGATAAAGAGATTTTTCCCTATTAATTGCTAAAGAATGTTAATATACAGTAGATATGGTATTTTTATGTGTTATATTACATTCATAGAATTCATAGAATAACAAAGTTGAAAGGGACCTTGGATACATGATGACTATATGGATAGAGTTGTTGTAGGAAGTAAGATACAGAAGGAATGAACAGTAAAATTGAGATAGGATATTTTGGTAGAGAATTAAATTTAGACAGATTTTAATAACGTTCATGATGTAGGTTAAAATTACAGTTATAATACTGGCATGGGTACATTTGTAAACTATCAATTATATTTAGTCACCTTAGAATGATCATATGGGCATGCTCATCAACATATAAACAGAAGCATTATATTATTATTATTTTAAAATATTATTATTCAATAATAATAATAATAATAATAATAATGAAACAGTGAGTGTGATTCCATAATTTTAAAACCTTGTCTTGTATTGTGTCAGAGCGTTTACAGTGTGACTACTATTACGAGACAACCCAAGAGCAAAACACAGCACACAGAGACTTAGACATTTAACAGTGATTTATCTACAAGACAGTTATATACAGAAATATACATGGTAGACAAAATACCTTACAAGCAAGCTTTCTTCTTCTTAACTCTACACGGAGAACTCTGCAATGAATACCGGACACAAGGAAAGAGAACAGCCCTCTAATTGCTGCAATTATATAAACATTCTTAAAGGGATAGAACCCATCCCCAGTCTTAAAAGGAAATACCCATGCTATGCTGAATCATTCTCAACTGCATCAGCCAGACTTACAGCATCTGGCAGCTATTACTGCTGCTGGTCAGCTCTTAAATCTTAATGACTCAACATGTTGAAGTTGTTGAGGAATAGTGAACTGAAAACTAGATATTATGCATATACCTGAAGAATTTAAAACTTCTCTAAATTCAGTGTGATAATAGAACTCATTAAATTAAATAAATTCTATAAATTTCTTCAAAGATTTTCCCCATACATATCACATACAAAATACTGTTTAACACATACACTCTTAATAGGTGTTGGAAATTAATCCTGAAATTGCATTTGTAATTAATTAATTTTATTTTCTGGATATCAGTCTAACCTGTTATTATTAGAAATAGCCAACAATTAAGTTTTATTTTGTCAGTAAGATTGCTGCTAAAAAAAATCAATAAACCTCTGAAATGCCTGACAACATACATGAACAATAATGATATGCAGCACAGAATGCTGCAGAAATGCTGCATTCTGCTTATTTTTGAGAAAGCATTTTTAAAACAATGAAAGAATGATAGAACTGCTACTGATATTCAAAAATGAAATTTCTATGAGCTCAATGGATCCAATAAAAGGAGGTGGTAGTATAGAAATACTTTACAAATGCAAAAATAAAAGAAATCTGTTCACCTAAAACTGCATCAACTAAGAGAGATTTGTGGCATTTCCAAAATATATAGTTTTATATCTGCAGTATTTCATTATAAACAATTGAGTCAGATCTTTTATTTAGACATGAAGAATGTTAAAGAAAAAAATAGTTTTCTTGGTAATTTAGCAGGGATGTTTGCTAACTGTAGATAGTAAGAAAGGAAAAATATTTTTATGTTTTTATGTACAACCTTGTCCATATACCATATACAGCTGCCAATCAAATTACTAGTGCCTCTCTCCAGTGTAAGAATCAAGTGGTAATCCAAATGGACCAGTTATTCCAGAAAATAGCTAGTATTGCTAGATAGCAACGACAGAAACTACCATAACCACTAGTCCATGATTCAGTCGTGGTTAAACATTCTGTGGTCACTGTTGGAGCAGCTGCAGCAATTGCAAGCCCCCAGCATCTAATAACAGCCTCTGTACCTGAGAAATATGGGAATACAAGTAAATAAACTGGGTGGGATTTCCAATAAGTCTAATCGTAGGGTCAGAGCTGCCATGGGTTTGCAACATTTGAATCAATTGTGCTAATTTTATGGTACCCTTGAGGGATAACATGAGGCTAAAGTATATAAAAATAAACACCCCAAACAATAATATAAATATGGCCAAGGGACTGAAAAACACATTGCACTTCTGATCATGTGTGGCTTCCTGTCTCAAATTAGTTTTGGTTGGCAAGGTCTAGAAAAAGAGATTTTTCTGCTATGGTCCCCATTTTTTGGAATGTCTTGCTATCTGAGATGAGGTCTCTCCCACCCTTTTTGACCTGCAAGGGCATGAAAATTGAGTTTTGCCAGTTAGCTTGGGGTCCTGATAGGGGCACTCTTTGTTAGAAGTAGCTGGTGGATTAACAGAAAAAGTGCTCCCATTGTAGTGATTCTGCCTTTGCCTCTTGTCTCTGTATCTAATGTTTTTAAGGCAGACAGATAGACTGACAGACAGACAAACTCCTGAGGGAATATCTAGAACTTCACTGAGGGCTCTTTGGTACTCTCCCTGAATTTGGTTGTTTTCCTGCAGTCATCTCATTACCCAAACTAAATGAACTCCAAGATTAACATCAGACCAACAATCAAGTAAACAATAGGGAGCTCTGGTGGCCTAGAGTTAGAGCTCTCGCCTCACAATCAGGAGGCTGTGAGTTCTATCCTAGGTAGAGGCTAATATTTGGAATAGACTCTCCTGCTTGAGCGGGGTGGTGGTGGACTAGATGACCTCCAATGTCCCTTCCAACTCTGTTGTTCTATGATCTAATACCCCAATCAAGAAACTGCCAAACAAGCCAACAATAAGCAGCCCAAACAAAAAACCACCAAAACCACCCCCACAAACACTGATAGAGCAAACCACTAGAATATGAAATGAGACCAAACCTTGCACTGATGATGTTACGTAGTTTGAGTGATGAAACATCTGCAAGAAAACAATCAAATTCAGAAAACACCAAAGACCCTCATTTCAATCCCGAACTACTAATATTCTTTTATTCCTAGATATTTACTACCTTATGAAAGCCCATGGATGATGTTTTCAGTCAGTTCATATTCATAATGAAACAAAATACATCATAGTATTAATAGTTAATACTGCAGGTTCCAATCTGAGCTCTCACTGGGATGAAAGGTTTATTCTTCCAAGCACTTAGTTAATCCTATATTACCACTGTACCCCCAAAATGTAATGCATCTTATATTATTGCATGCTAAATGCAATAGTATAATACATATCATACTATTGCATCTTATAATACAATAAAGCGGTCTTTTTTAAGAAAGGAAATGTGTAGGTGGATCAATATTTATACAGTTGTTTATTGTTTGTTGCATATTCTGGGATAACTTATTTCTGGTTTATTCAGTTACTTAGTCACTGTAACTGTTGTCAAATATAGATGTTAATACACTGTTTCAGTCTACAATGAAGAAAGATATTAATGTGTTCTGTCTCACCTGTAGCCACAAGGTGAGAGTCCAAATGTCCCAAAGGAATAAACATGAACAGACAATATCAGGAAACAACAGAGTTAACTTTCCTCTGTAGTCGTTGTTGGCAGCTTTCCCAGAAACTGTTTTCAAACTCAGATAAGAAGCCGCATGATAAATCAGAGCTGAAAGGTAAACAGAAGGCTTCTCCCAAACTGCGAACGTAATTAACGAAGTTTGACCCAAACAAGGATCTCTAGCTAACACGCCTCCTTATATTCCTTGAAGGGGTGTGTCAGTCTCTCTAATTAGCCTCTGATTTGACGTTTCCTTTCAAATTGTGCTTGACGTCTCAGCCTACGTCTAGTCCTTGCATCAACCCAACATTTGTCAGTTTGATCATCACTCAAAGACTCTGGCATGTTCTGTGGATCAGCTGCTGACACCTGAGGCATAATTGATGTGGAAGGTTCTGGAGAGGAAGGTGATTCCGACACTTCCTCATCCTCCTGGCTCACGTCTGCATCTCCCATTAAAGCAGGTTCAAATTCCAATGCCAAACCCTCCTCATCACTCGAACCTGTGTCTTCTGACACATCAGACTCAAAGCACACAGCAGGCTCAAACCTCCCAGTCACAACACTATCCCTCATTGCAGGGCCCTTCCCATGAGTCTGGCGATCCGGATGTGGCTTCGGTGGAAATTGTGCATGATATAGCCGGATAAGGTCCGGAGCATGCACCTTGGATGCATCCTCCCAGGAACGAATCTCTGTTTCATTCTCCAACCTCCCTACGAAGTACTGAAATCGTCCTTTCAGCCATCATGAATCGTGAATGCCAACCACCGTGGCATCAACAACAGGATCATCGCTGGGCCCAGATGGAGAAACCGCATCATTGGGAAATGGAGAGTACATGATGGGGTGTCAGAAACCAGAAGGGAACGGTGGAAGACAGGATGAATGCAAATGGAGCACGGCAGGGTGAGCCGATAAGCAACGGGATTGATGACCGCCTCAATAGGGAAGGGACCAATGAAGCAATGATCCAACTTCTTAATCGGATGATCAACCCGGAGATGCTTCGTGGACAACCACACCCTGTCCCCCACAGCCAGCGGAGGCATCTCCCGACGCGAACGATCCACGAATCTTTATAGTCCGCCTTAGCCCGTTCCAATTGTTGGGAAATCAATTGGTGCACCGAATGTAGTTCAGACACAAATTCTCGTGTCTCTGGAACCGGGGAATCTAAGATCGACAAGGGGAAAAACCTCGGATGGCAACCCACATTGGCGTAAAAAGGCGTCATGTGGGTAGAGGTGTGCTGAGAATTGTTAAAGGCAAACTCCGCCAAAGGAAGATAGGTCACCCAGTCGTTTTGTCGTTGATTAACAAAACATCTGAGGTATTGGACGAGGATGCCAATTACTTTCTCAGTCCCGCCATTGTTTTCCAGGTGGTGCGCCGATGCTAAACATACTTGCACCCGTAATGCATTCATTAAGCTCTTCCAGAATTGAGCGGTGAACTGGACACCGCGATCTGAAACAACTCTGTCTGGTAAGCCATGCAAACGGAATACATGTTGCAGAAAAAGTCAGGCAGTAACGCGAGCCGATGGTAACCTTCTACATGGGATGAAATGGGCCATCTTGGTGAGCATGTCAACCACCACAAGTACCATCGTATAACCCGATGAAGAGGGCAAGTGTGTTAAAAAGTCCATGGAAATTGCCCCCCAGGGTTGGTTTGGAGTCGGTGGTGGTTGAAGAAGGCCAGGAGGTGCACCCGACACAGCTTTTGCTTGCCGACATGGTACACAAGAGGTAACATAAGCAAAGACATCATGCCGAACTCGAGGCCACCAAAAACTCCTTGTGACTAGATGAAGGGTTTTGAAGAACCCCAAATGACCCGCGGCTGGGTTCTCATGACATTGGTTCATGATGAGGGCTCTAAGTGTCCTGGTGGGCACATACAATCGGCCCCAATGTTGTAGTAAACCCTCCTCCAGAGTCCATGGGGAGTCGGGTCCAATTTCCCCCATTCTCTGCTGCGACCAATCGTCTACGCGCTGTGCCTCTCATACCCAAGCCCTCAAATCCACTGGTTCCTGGATAACAGCCAAAGATTCCGGTGGCAGCACCATATGTGAAGGAAGAGGTTCTTCAGGACACAGATATTCTGGTTTGCGGGACAGGGCATCTGCTTTTTTATTTTGACCACTAGGGATGTACGTGACCGAAAAACTGAACCTAGCAAAGAGCAACGACCATCGGATCTGTCGTTGCTTCAATTTCCAAGCAGTGGTCAAGTGTTCCAGATTCCGATGATCCGTCTGAACTTCCACCTTGTGCCGAGCCCCCTCCAGGTGATGTCGCCAGATCTCAAACGTAGCCTTAATGGCCAGCAACTCTTTCTCCCAAATGGTATAATTACGCTCGAAAGTAGTAAGTTTCCATGAATAATGGAAAAAGAGGTGCACCATCCGCTGGGGCTTGTAACAACACCACCCCAATGGCCACGTTGGATGCATCCATCTCCACTACAAATGGACGATGGGGGTCGGGATGCCTTAAGATCGGTTCCGCAACGAAGGCTTTCTTGATGGCCTCAAAGGCCTGTTGCTGTGGAGGCCCCCACTGGAATGGAACCTTCTTGTGAAGGAGCTGGGTGATGGGATCCGTCAGTTTAGCAAAACCTGGGATGAAGGACCTGTAATAATTAGCAAACCCCAAGAGACGTTGCACGTCTTTCACTCGACGAGGGGGTTCCCAACTACACAGAGCCTCCACCTTGCGTGGGTCCATAGCAATGCCTTCGGGAGAGATGATATTCCCAAGAACTCTATGGAAGTCTGGAAAAAGAGACATTTCTCCAGTTTCGCATAGAGTTTATCCTCCCAAAGACGTTGTAATACCTGGTGGACTTGGTGAAGGTGGCTTTCCCTGGAATTAGAATAGATCAAAATGTCGTCCAGGTACACCACCATGAATCGATCAAGCATGTCCCTGAAAATATCATTCATGAAACGTTGAAAGACCGCGGGGGCATTGGTCAACCCAAAAGGCATTACAGTATATTCGAAGTGGCCGTATCTAGTACCAAACATCGTCTTCCACTCATCTCCTTTGCGCATCCACACCAGGTTGTAAGCCCCTCGAAGATCGAGCTTGGTGAAAATAGTGGCCTCTCGTAATCACTCCATCACTTGGGGATGAGTGGCAAAGGATAACTATTTTTCACCGTAATGGCATTTAACCTGCGGTAGTCACAACATAAGCGCAAATCCCCTGTCTTCTTTTTCACAAAAAGGACAGGAGCAGAAAGAGGAGACGACGACAGTCTGATAAACCCCTGGGCCAAGTTCTTGTCCAGAAAATCTCGAAGAGTGGCCAATTTGGGCTCAGACATTGAATACAAATGCCCCTTGGGTAGCGGAGCATTGGGCAGGAGGTCCACAGGACAGTCATAAGGTCGATGCGGGGGTAACCAATCTGCTTCCTTCTCGCTAAAAACATCTAAGAAGTCAGTTCATGAGGTACGGAGTCGGCGGGAGCAGCGATGTCTTGACCAGCACAGATGTGTTTTAGATGGTCCACACACTGGAGACCCGGGAATGAAATGGCGTTCTGTGCCCATGCTACCGAGGATCGTGCAATCGTAGCCAAGCCATTCCGAGAACCAAGGGGAGATGGAGGTCTGAGGTGATATAAAAGCTAATCGCCTCCTCGTGGTCCCCAATGACCAGGCGTAATGGCTGAGTAGCAAAACGAATAGGCCCAGACCGCAGTTCCCGCCCATCAATGCTTTCCACCTTAATGGGAGGCTCCACCACAACCAAGGGGATTCCATAATGTGTTGCAAAAACCCGGTCCATGAAATTGGTAGTAGCCCCCGAGTTCACCAACGCAACTGCAGGAATCCCCTCCGACCGGGTGCAAGAAAACCTGTGTGTCCAAAAGCAAATGTAGGGGAGGACCAGAGTTCACCTCCGCTACTTCAGGTGGTTGTGTGGTATGTGCCCGACCTAGGGTTTCCCCAAGGCTGGGCCTGCCCCATTTCTCCGACGGTACAGGATGAGATTCGGGCAGTGGCTTTCGTGCCCCCCTTCGTTTACCAGGACAGGAAGTGGCAAAATGTCCCAACCCCCCACAATACAGGCACAAGCCTCCTTGAAATCTCCGTGTGCGTTCTTGTGCCATCAACCGAGGGCGGAGCACACCCAACTCCATCGGTTCCTCGGTCCTGGTCACGGCACTATGGGATACCAAGGGCGCTGGTTGTACGGGAGGCTGTGGCCGTGAGTGGGAGGGCAGCTCTGGAACTGGGGGTCTAGTCTTGCGCCATTGAAGCCGGGTGTCAATGCGCAAACATTGCACCACTAACGCATCCAGGGTTAGAGCTGGCTCCACATGCACCAACTCATCTTGAATTTCTTCTACCACACCCTCCTGAAAAGTGTCCATGTGGGGTGCCTCATTCCAAGCAGAGTTCATGCAGAGCAGACAAAACTCTGCAATAAACTCTTGCAAAGGGCGTTTCCTCTGAGGAATGTCCTTTAAACGTCTGACTACTGTTTGAATTTTTATGGGGTCCTCATACATAGAACGTAAATGGTGCCAAAAGCCCTGATAGTCATTCAATAAAGGACTACTTTGCACCAGCAAAGGAGTAGCCCATCTTGCAGCCGAACCCGACAAGAGACTGATAACAAACCCCACCCGAGCCCGGTCATCAGGGAAATCTTCTGGCCTTAAGGACATAAACAGTTGACACTGCCCCATAAAAGCCGGGAATATTTCAGGCTGTCCAGAGAATTTATCCGGCACAGCTACTGGGCATTTCCTATGGGGAGGGGCAGGAGTAACAGGAGCTTGCATCAGCGTGATATGATTAACAAGCTGGGTGACTTGTTTCTGCAATACCTGGTTTTCCTGCAGAAGTTGGCTAATCTGTAGCTGTTGCTGCTCTAGCTGTGTTTTGTCCATCTTGGTTAGAAGATGGGATGATGGTCCAGGTCAAAAATGTTCTGTCTCACCTGTAGCCACAAGGTGAGAGTCCAAATGTCCCAAAGGAATAATGCATCTCCCATTAAAGCAGGTTCAAATTCCAATGCCAAACCCTCCTCATCACTCGAACCTGTGTCTTCTGACACATCAGACTCAAAGTGCACAGCAGGCTCAAACCTCCCAGTCACAACATTAATGTGTCATAAATGTTGTAGAAAGAAACATAGTAATAACTTACATGTTTATATTAGCCATATATTATGGCAATATGTAACCAAAATACAGGTTTCTCTATGTAAATTTGTTTTATAAAAGTTACCTATTATGTGCTTGATCATTTTTTATTAAGAGTTTGCTTTTTGTGATTAAAAAATACACTGTTATGTGATTTGTACCAGCATTGACAATTTATATCAAGGTTCTGGAAACATACCAAGAGTTTTTCCCACCAAGACCTCTTAAACATTTTCTTTGCCCAAATCCCCTTTTGCCCTTATTTATACATTCACTGTTCTGTTGTGCAATTCTACTAGTGGCTTTTTTAGCCACTTTCATATCTTCAATACTATTGTTACTATGTCAAAACATCCCTTAATATCTGTTCATCAAAATGGAAAAGGAAAAGTCCTTTCTAAAATTATAAACAAATTGTTCATATTACATTGCTACCAAGCTGGTAGCAAATGTGGAATGAGCTTGGGCAAGTCTAACATGCACAATATAACAAAGAATTAAAAGAATTCACAGTATCACTATGCATTCTAGCTCTTTGATTATCATGATAACCACACACATTAGAAATTATCTGTGGAAAAGCTGGGGAAAATACTTTCACTGTATGTAGTGAAGACTAAGAAGCAATCATGTTTGAGTAATGTAGTGTTTAAGAATAAGGCTTTTAATATTTATGAGCACATTTATCACTGCATTTGGTTAAAAAATGACACTATAATACAATTCCTTTTTGCACTGGTTCAGTGTATCTCATTTTATGGGCATTCATGTATTCAATATTTAGTTTAATATTTCAGCTTAAAGTCTACTTTGTTCTACAATGACTCGAGGGGCATTAAAAAGAACTTCAAATAAAATAATTCATATAAATGATAAAGGAATACAACAAACCCCCAAACTGACCCCAAAACACAAAAGGACACCAGAAAGCCCAAAGGAGTTCAAACATAATTTAAATCCAAGAACACCAGGTTTTCAACAATTCATGAAAAATTAGTAAGACACTGAGTATGAATGAAAATCAGCAGCAAAACATTTTGGCCCTGTTGAACTCATGCAGCATGTTGGAAATATTATGCAATTAAATACATTATATTCATTAAAGGTTAATTTCATATTTCCCAAGATATCCACATGATACAGTCATTCTGAAATTATATTTGTGTTCAGCTTATTAATTACCAAAAGTTTTTCAAGAAGCAAACTTTTAAGAAAAATTTGTTCTCCACCGATCAGTTGATTCTGCTTGTCAGGAATCCCTACACATCCAACTTTATTGAATTAATCATTATTGCAGATAATCTACAACTAGAATTTCTATGAAAAAATTCTATTACATGAGTTGCACTGAAGTGATGTAATGGTATGTATAATATAGAGTAGTTATGGGTTTTATAAATAACCTCATTGATTGAGCATAGTTTCACTGGGAAGATAATTCATTAAGATGTCTCTACATAATTTATATAGAGTTATATAGACCAGAAATAAAAATAAAATCTGCTAAAATTAAATAAGTATAAAACACAAAGCAGGACAAGAATGTTACAATTGGTAGTGGGTTTCTTGGTGGACATGCAGGCAATGGTGGGATTCAGCTGATTCGCACCGGCTTTGGTTTGGATTAAATTACCCAGCCCCCACTATCAATTAGGTTAATCACAATCATACAATGCACATTTTTAACCTCCTCTGCCTCCCACAGAATTTGGTTTTGGCTTGTGTGGATATTTTTAATGGAATTTTCCCACCAATCTATCAGCATTTACTTCCCAGCAAATCAGCTGAGTTGGTTTGTTGGTTTACATCTTCTTGTACTTCAAAAAAGTCATGACATTAAACAAGCAGAACATTTTGGATATTTAAAAAATCTACACATATACACATATACTACAACGCCAGTTTTGGTGGCCAAGTATGAAACAAGACATTGAGGATTATGTAAAGAGTTGTGCCACTTGTGCCACAAGGAAAACCAGATCAGGAAAACCTCCAGGATTATTACAATCTGTAGCTGAGCCATCCCGGCCCTAGGAGGAGATAGGGATGTACAGTATTTTATAATAGATTTACCTGACAGTGAAGGGCACATAGTAATTTGGACTGTAGTGGATTTATTTTCCAAACAAGCTCATTTTATTCCATGCAAAGGTCTACCATGAGCCAGAAAATTATTCAAAATGTTTGTGAATCATATATATAGACTACATGGAGTGCCTCGCAGAATCATTTCAGATAGAGGGGTTCAATTTACTGCAAAATTCTGGAGAGAATTCATACAGGCAATTGGATCCTCTCAAGATCTGAGTTCAGCTTTCCACGCCTTGGGATTGACATCTGGTTTGTTAGCTACATCATGGGCCATAGGCTTTTTAGGTTTACATTCAACAGCAAACAAGGATAAAGCTATAGAGCATTCCAAAATGTATACAGAGCTTAAAAAGTTGGATTTGGACTGCAATGATCCAATTTTAGTCCCCACTTCTCCATAGTGTTTGTACATGACCTTGAATTCCAAGAGAAAAGCATGGTGTTAGTGCAACACCAAGGGGCTGAGGGGTTCAACTTATTTTCCAAAGCACCAAAAGGCAAAATAAGAAGCAATGGATGGAAACTAATCAAGGAGAGAAGCAACCCGGAATTAAGGACAAACTTCCTAACAGTTAGGACAATTAACCAGTGGAACAGCTGGCCTTCAGAAGTTGTGGATGCTTCATTACTGGATGTTTTATCTGAAATAGTATAGGATCTCCTGCTTGAGCAGGGGGTTGGACTAGAAGACCCACAAGGTCCCTTCCAGCTCTATTCTGATTGATTGATAAATATCTAGGCATAGTTTTCCATAGCTCTACTAAACACAGTGCAGCCCTAGTAATTCAATCTTTTTATTTTTCCAGTGGAGCACAATATATTCCAGCAGCACAATCATCTTTTGGGTAAGTGATATTGCACCCTTTACGATGGCATTAGTCTGTTCTGTTTAACCAGTTGACTGAGAATGGTATACTACGGACAAATTCATTCCTAGCAACAGGACTGGAACATGTTCCATCAAAACCAAGCATTGAATTGGGCTCCTCTGTCCAGAATTAGATTTGGCAGGTTGTGTAATGTAAAAATATGACAAGAGCGGAAATAATTCATTGTAATAGATTAATTACCATCTGGTTGATGCTATGACTAGCAGACTGTTTGAAATATGGTTAGAATATATCATCTTTGAGAGATTAAAGCATCAATAACCCTGATGACTTGTCTGCTAGATCTTTAGCTTTTACCAATGAGGCTGCATCAGCCAAAGCTGAATGCCACCAAGGTCCATAGGCTCTTCTGTTGAAGACTTCAGTGCAGGGAAGTCCTGTTACTTGTTCTCCAAAGACTAAATTATGACCACTACTGTTGTCAACTAAACTCTCCAGCTTTTTAGTCATGTAGTGATAACACCAAGTTGCATAAAGGCTTGAGGTGTATGTAGCTTTTCTGTATTCACTTATTCATTCAGGATCTTGTCAGTCAAGTGTACCTAAAATTGGTTCCTTAACGTGGACTGACTTAATGTCAGCTCTTGATTTACCAGTCTAAACTCACTAATACATTTGTCAGAGGCCTCAGTCCATTTCATAGGTGTCCCACACATCTCTTGGCAATATTAACTTTCAGAGGGACTTCAAATACTGAGCACAATTTTCCTTGTGGCTCCAGCAGAGTTTGGAGGTGTAGCTATTGTAAGTTATTAATTTATTCATCCAGATGACTTGAGCATGATCACCTAGAAATTCTTGATCACATAGTTAAATAAATAAAATACCGTATGTTTGGAATGTTATGAAACTTTCTGGATTCCCATAATATTTTTAAAATGGACAAACTGGCATTTCTAGCAAAGTGGAATGGGGCAGATGAAGATTTGGGTATAAACAGATTTATATGACTGTGTATCTTTGTGCTCTTAATTACGTAGTTTGATCATAGACTGATTTTTTTTGTGCTAGCCTCTCCATCCTGACTTTTGTTTTGGCTGGAATAGGTTAAATAAACAGGGTAGTTGTAAATCAAGGCTACCTACTATTGTTTTACGGTGTAAAACAGTAAATCAGCGTTTAGTCTTTCATCGTGAGTTGTAAGGAGTCAGACAGTAGCAATGTTCAAATGTCAAAGTTCCTTCAAACAACCCATATATAGTGTTAGGGTTCAAGAATTCCTGCCCAAGGATTAAGGAATTCACATTAGCACAAGGTACATAGCTTCAAGATAAGGCTGTTACTGATTTTTTCTAATAAGAAATTTGACAGCTAAGGCAGTCTTAAGCACATGCCAGCTTTCTCAATTCTGGTGCAGTTGATTTTCTAGAATCTGTTTCTGTGAAGATTCTGTTCTGCTTATTCTTGTATCCAATGGTTCTCCACCAGATACTGCCTGCATTCTCGGGGACTTCAAGATCACATATCTAGTTTCAAGTTGTAGTTTCTGTATCAATGTCAGAAGTGGTGGTGCTTATTCAGAAGCGTGGTTTCACAATTACTGGGTTTTCACTGCTCGTACATAAGCTTAGTCTCATGATTACTGGGCTTTTTCCTCTCCTGCTACATTATGGACATTCATCCTCTATACATTGGGGGAGGGGGAGGACAAAGAAAAACTCTAGGGTTAATATCCCTTGAACTGGAATAGACTGTTGCAAATGTTTATAATATTGAATAAACCTAGAGGTTCTAATCATATTTATTGGGAGTGAATAGGCTATTCTTTGTTTAGACTCATCTACATTGCATTTTATTTCCATCCTTCATCTTCCCTACTCAATGAAGCTACTCCTTTCATCTATTTTTTTCTTTTTCTTTACTGTTGTAGTAGTAATAATATGGATATATGTATTTGTGAGAAAAAATGATTTTGAGTTATATAGGCAGATTGGGGAGCAATTAATTCTACAAATGAGATGTCTTACTTTAAAGACATTTTACTTTTATCATTATTACTTCATTTAATATTAAATTAAACATTTTGTCCAAAGTCCCACTCCTGCCTGGAGTGTGGCATTTAACTAGGGTATACACACAAAGTGGCCATGTAATGGGGGGGCAAGGTGCATCATACCAATGTCCGCAGTGTTACTGAACTGTGCTGCAACCCCCACTTCTTTTCTGTGGTGGCATGACATCACCCAGATGCTGAAACAGGGTTGAATTTGCTGTGTTACATTGCAATTTCTATTTCATCATTCTATGAATGCTGTTGACCACACACAGAAACTCATATACAAATGTATTATTTTTTGAGGGAGTGGAAAGTCTAGGATTGGCAGTTTTCCTTTGACATAGTTGGGAAGATGAACATTCCAAAGAATAATCCTTTGTTTTTATTTTTTTAATTCTAAGCTTCCTCTTTTTTGGAAAGATTGTCTTAAAATAAGGATTATTTTCTGTTCGGGTAAATATAATACATAACTGTTTTAATAGTTTCTGTAAATCACATTTTAAATATCATTGAAAGACTTCATAGAAATAGTATCTGAAATAATCCTATGTAGTTTAACAAATCATCATTTCAGAGATTTTATATTATTCTCCTCTGTTTTCAATTTGGAAATGCCAGAATATATTTCTCTATTGCACTTCTCCCATCAAATCAACACAATCCACCATTCTTTTGTGTCATTTTGGTTGTTTTGGTAATTCACAAGTTCAGCTGTGCATTATTACACGCATGTTCAACTGTGTATATTACATGAAATGTCAGGGGGTCCTCTGTATTCTCCCTGAAGAACACTAAGATGTTTGAATTAGTTGTTTTTAAAAATTTGTATCTTGCGAAGTTGGGTTACCTGATTCCTCAGATTTATTGATTAATCATAATTGTTTTTTATTGCTTTTGATAGAAAACTGTCAAATATTAATTTGTTTTGCCACTGAAGGGATATGAATTTGCATCCAATTTTGACAGTTTACAACTTGTAATTTCCTTTATATATCATTTCAGGAAAAAAGGGCTATTTTGTATTTTAGTTATAGGTGGGTTGATGCCCAAGCATAGAATAATAATAAAAAAGAACTGTAATCTGAAGTCTACCAAAATACTAGCGTCCTTATGAACTCCTTTTAAAAAAAAATTAATTGCAAGTTGACAATTCTGATTGAATGTAGATATTATGATGTACATTAAATGTAACTTTGATGGTGAGAACTGCAGTCCTTAATAAAACCTGCAGTCTTGTGCAGAATTAAGCCTTCAGTATCAGTGATTTTATATGCATTTCGCTTTTCATAGGACCAGTTTATTACTGGAAAGTAAATTTTACTTAGTTTACTAAACTTGTTTGAATAAATGTGCCCATGTTTTGCCGAATGTCATCTTTCACTTTGATTCCCTAAGATCTTTCCACAGAGTCATTCTTTCTTTCATCTGTATAAGAATAAGCCAGCCAGCATTTGCCCATTTTATAATGCTTCGATGAGACATCAATAGGTTTCATACTAGCAAGATTGCAAGATTTGAATATGATATACAGAAGTATCTTTCATTCTTAGTAGCATTTCTTGTATTTCTAATTTTTACATATGTAATCAGTGTACAGATTTTGGCTGAGGGATTGTGTATATTGATTTGCAGTGTGTGCCTGCCGTATAACATGCTTGAACTGATTAAAAATACTCTGAACAAAGAAAAGCATATTTATCTACTAATGGATGGGTCTTTTTAAAGAAAAATAATTTCGCTTATATATATTTAGGATTGTATTTGAAATACCTTTTTGTACTTTTCTTTCTGGATTACCAAACATGTCGGGTAAATTTAGAAATGTTAAATGTTATTTTTTTTAAATTATAATATTCCGATGGCATCCATTCAGTCATGGTTCAATTCCTGTTTTAAGAAGAAAGTGTGTGTGTGTTTGTGTGTGTGCATGTGCGTGCATGTGCATCTCTCTTCCTCCAAAACATGAATGGTTGAATTTTAACAGATGGTATTCTGGTGCACTGTAGCTGAAAAATCAGAGAGATGAAGAAATAATTATTTGAAATGTTAAAGATGTTCTACAATTTAGATTATTTTCAATTTTAAGGAAAAAATACAACCAGTTTTTCATAACTGGATGAAAAACAGGCTAATAATAAGAACAACGGTTTAGGGTATATTGTGAGCAGAGCAAACCTCAGTGCAGCATTTAAAAAAAAGCAAATAGCAAACTGTGACACAGACCTCAGTTCATGCTTTGCAATGCCTGATCTCCTTTGAAACAGGAACAATTTACAACAAGTAAATCTCTCTAATGCATAACAGACAAAGGTTCTATTCAGATTTTAGCATGTTAGCTTTTCTCTGATGACCCGCTATTTTCTGCATTTGTTTTGACTGCTCCCATCATTCAGGGTTGATGCTTGGATGGGTGTGTAGGTGGAAACTGCAGCAGCAGCAAGCTTAGAGCTTGCAGACAAAAACGTTCTTGCCTTTTCTGATAGCTATTATTGAAAATGTGAGGTAGAGCCTAGGCTGGGTAATAAGGGCAGGCAAGCAAGGGGGAGCAAGGAGCATAGAGCTGCATACTGATGAGTGTGGGAGCACGTCATGAAAGATTCCTTGCTGCTAGCAGATCATTTCTCATTGTGGAGTATTTCAACAATCACATATAACGGAAAACAGCTTAGCTGACAGCTTGATATGTTTCCCCCCCACTGTATGACGTACTGGTCTGTAGTACAGATTAATGCAGAAATGTTCAGTTAGGAGCAGTTCTTACTCTATAGTGTGCCCCGGAAACTATGTGCTACTTCTGACTTTGGAATTTACTGGAAGCATTAATTGGACAAGCTGGCAGGTTCCTTTGATACCAATTTTGCCCGGAACACAATGTGGCAATGCCACCTCTCAGCCCAGGACCATCGCTATTATCCTGTGGATGGATATTCATTGCTTAAACGCCTCCCTTCTCAAACTCTTTCAGCACCCAGATGCCCTGTCCAGACTGTGGGACAATGGTTGGAAAATATTGGGCTACCTCAGTATGAAAACCACTTGCTGGCCAATGGATTTGACAATGTACAGTTTATGGTAAGTGTTCTTTTCTGCTTATAGCTTATGGTGGTAGGTGAGTCTTTGCTTTTCAAGAATCTGTATAGAACAGAGTCTGTTTTATGATCTGCAGTGTTTAAAATATACATTTTACAAAATTCTATCTGTATCTGTATGAGCAAGAGTCATTCTCTTTGCTTCATACAATAGGTAATTTCCAAGCATTTTTACATGAAAATGAAGGAATAGTTCTTCTGGTCTATTCTTTGGCAAAAATAATAATCCTTACAGTGATAACAATAAACATCACTACAGGAAACAGATCAAATATTATTACAAAGGTTTGCTATTTATTAAGATTTTTTTTTCATAATTCCAGCTTGAATTCTGCATGTTCTAACAAAGAAGTGCTGAATTTTGAGCTTTCAAATTAGCAATTTTCCCAATGTTTGGAAATAAATGGCTGTTCCTTTAAATATTAACCTAAAACTATTTTACGGTGAAAGAGTTAACAGACATGAACATGACAGGTACCTTTTGTATGTAATATATATATTTCAAACCCATGAGTTTCCTATAAACATAAATATGAGAAAAAGATAAGGTTGGTTATCTAAAAAAACACTTTCAAAATTTTCACCTAAACCCATAAATAAAAGTAAGAATACTTAATTTTTTAAACAAATATTGCAAAATAGTTTTTTTTACAATTCTCTCTCTCTCTCTCTGAACCCAATACAGATGTAATAGTACCACATCTGTTGCTTAGAATAGATTTCACTGTCTTCCAATTTTTCTGCAGTATTGTTGTATTGTATACATAGAAAGCTTCGGTATATTATTAGACATTGAATTGTAGTTATATGTGTAGAAATGTTCACAATATTATCTTTTAAAAATGGTTAAATGAGACCTTTTTATTATATTACTGTTTCTGTTTTGCTGAGTAAAAAATTTTAACATTTAAAGCAGATTAACCCTATTCAAATCAAATGGTAGCACTACCTGGATTAGGGTGTTGTACCTTTTATTCAAGCTCCCATAACCATGAAAATTGAATTCAATTAATATATATGGAAATAAACATCACGGTGCAGCATTCAAAGTTCTAATGGGATCTAGTTCTTAAGTAGACAAGTATCCATGTGGTAAAATTACTAATATGTACTTGAGGATACATAAAATACAGTTTATATGAGAATATAAACACTGTTGTTAATCTAGAATAATGATTGATTGGACTCCATGGAAAGTCATGAATGGGCTTAGGGTGAGAGTCTTTCAGTTACATATCTGTAGAGATTGCCCATTTATGTAACATATTTAATAAAGAAGCATTAGATGTCAAAAGTTATTCAGAATGTATATGAGCTTAAGTTGTTTCCAAATCTTTGTATTATAACCAGATTCATGATGAATAGCACATTTATGATTTATTAGAAGAGATACAGGTGGAATCTTACATTATTAATAAATTGAAAATCACAACTGACTAAAGTTAAATGTATATTTTAGCAGTTATACTTTTATTGAAAGACAAAGCAATATCCTTCACTTTCTATCAACTGATATTAAATTATTTATACCTTTTTTAGTTATAAACAGTTAATTCCTTTATGTTGTCATACTGAAAAATGGAATATTAAATCTTAAGGAATTTTACACATGTATGCCCACACACTCCTAAGAGGAGCTATATAAGTAACAAAGATCAGCTTGACCATAGTAAATATAGCTTTTTGGCATTAACTAACTTCCATTCACTACAGTTTTTTAAATGAAAATCAAGTCTATGTTAAATCTGATTTAGTGCCGAGTAAACCTGTATAAGATTGCCTATTAAGGCTACAATTCTGTGTCCTCCAACACCATTGAATAAGAGACTTAATTCTGAATAGACGTCACTGAAACTGCACTATTCATTTATTTATTCAGATTGCTCTCATCAATGGGTATTAAACCAGTTACAGTATTTATTGATATGACCATTCTAATGTTATACCAATCAAGCAATATCATTTTAATATTTATGTTATCTTTAAATATGGATTTCAGCTGTTGTTTTCTTAGAAATACATTCTGTGCTTATTTGTTTTCCTGTTACCTAAGCAACACAACCTCATGTCTGTTTAAAATTAGTATTACTGTATTGTTTTGCTAGAACTACCCTTGCCTCAGGAAGAAGCTCCGCTAGAAGAGGAGACCTCTGACAGAAAGTATTCAGTCTTGCCCTCCCCACCACCACTCTTCTGTCACACTTTGCAATAGCTGGAGATTCTCTGCTTTGGGGGGTTGGGTGGATAAAATTATGGGTTGGGTGGTGTCCAGGCCCTGAGTAATATATATGGTTTTAGAGGTAATAACCAGAATCTCATGACTTGCACGTGAAACATATAGTTAGCCAGTGTAGTTTCTGCAGCAAGTTTGTCATATGGCAGAAGCAAGACTCCCGGGGCTTTTAAAATAACATTTTAATATAAAGTTGAAGTATATTGAATAGTACACAGATGATAGCAACAATTTAATAATGTAATATTTAATAAAATTTAAATACATTTATTTATCTGAATACTAAAATATATTCTGGCAATCAAAACACCTCATATTTTCATAATACAAAATAAGTGAATTGGCATGATTGTTTTTTCATTGTTAAAATCTAATACACTGTCATGCCCTTGTTGGAGTCTGATTCTGAGGGGGAGATTGAGCAGCTGACAGGGAATGGGAGTGTGGCTCCAGTGGCTGTGGAAGAAATGGGGGAAGGGCACAGTCCGGCTGGGCATTCACAGGAAGACCCAGGGCCACCCCCTCTTCATCCTAGGGCATGCAGGGAGGAACGGAGAAGGGAGCAATGTGGTTTACGGGAGAGAAAAAGGCCCTGATCCCTTTCATTAGTTGCAGCTGGGAGAATAAGATATAAGAAGGGCGTTTGCACACAGCACCTTGCTGGAAGCAAAGTGTGTGTTATCTTTGTTGAGGCTTATCTGGGTTTTGGCATCCTCCCATCTGTGTGCTTCATTATCTTTCGGAAGTCTGCAATTTATTATCCTGGCCTGTTGTGTTAATTATTTCAGCATGGTTTGTGTTTTTTTTTTAATTTCTAATTTATCTGTACTTTGGGTTTGGACAGCATTTCTTCCCTTTGTAAACTGTTTTTGGAAGAGTTTGATCTCCAGCCGAGGATAACTGGACATTGGGAGCCAAGTTGGAGGTATTAAAGGGACTTTACCTATTTTTGTGACTTTGCTGCTTTTGTGCCACGCCCCAGGTCATCACATTACACTGTGGCTTTTATAGACATTCAAACAAAGTAGTATAAGATATCTGCCTAGAATAATATTTGAACTCAGGAAGTGTAAGAGGGGCATCTTTATATATATGGATAACAACTTTGCATCAAAATCTAGACAGTACTTAAAAACAAGCCCATTTAATCATGGGCCTGCCACATGTAGGCAACATACAATGGATTTTATGCAATTGGCTTTGAAGCAATTGCATTGTGATCTGGAAAGCATTCTTGCTATGATTGAGATCACTTTCTGATCCTGATAAGTTAGACCCATGAGTGCCACAGGACATGTATACCAGTTAGAATGATCTGCCCCAGATGTCTCATGGTTCCCGATGTTCTTTGGAATGGTTCCTTTGATTGCTACTGTCAGATCCCCTATGTGGGGATCTCTCTGTATGCCAATCCTAGATGGGTTATTGATTTATTGGAGAGCCTCAGGAGATGAAGTGGCAGAAACAATGTCTAGAAAGCAAGGAAGACTATGAGTGCAAGCACATTTCAGGTTATCACTGTGGTATAAAGAAGCACAATCATTTCTGTATTATTTTGTAGCCAAGATGCCAATACCGTCAGTTTTCTTTAGAAGTTTCAATCATTTGTGGGGGAGAAGGCATCAAACAGAACTCTTAGCTGGTTGCCAAATTCTTGATTTATGAGTGGTATTCAGTGTTATGACTAGGACAACATTTTATCATGTTACCAAAAATTTGTTTTTGCCTGTGGTTTCTTCTTCTCTGGTATTTCTTCAGCTACTTACGACTTGGATCCATGCTCTTTGTGTTTCTTCAGGGTGTCAGGGGGCATGATAATCTGGCTCCAGGTTTATTTTTAATGCCTCAGTTTGGAATAGGGTGATACCTGCAGATTTGAAAGGAATTTGTGACCCCTTCTTTACAAGCCATCCCGAGACCCTGACAGTCTTACATATGCTATTTTCTCTAACCTTTCCTTTTGGGGAGAAGATTAATAAGACTGCAGTTTAGGGCAACTATGGAGTAAGCTAAAGTAAGTAGTTTATCTGGACCATTAATTAGCATTCAGTCGAGGCATGAGTGTTATTTGTTCTTGTAGGTAATCTTTTTCAGGATTGAATGGAAGCTTGTAGTATTTTATTGAATGATTTCCTGATAGAAATTAGGTTGGACCTTACTGTTCTAGACTTTCTGAAAACTGGTTGGAAAATCTTTGGTGAACATAAAACCAGACAAATATTGATTTTAGGATGTTTATTTTAAATATATATATTAGTTCCCATTATGGATGTTTTATTCAAATATGTTCATAATTATTATAAATCTTCAACTCTCATAACTGTGGTCGGTGTAAATAAATGAATAAATAAGCAACAGATATATGACCAACATTTATTTAATATACAAGATATGGTGCATTGTTTCCTTCAGAAATAGTTTCCCCTTAAAATGTCTAGAACCTAATCTTATAATTCATATAATAGGTACACTTACATAACCTCACAATTCTTAGGCAAAATTCCCTCCTAGTTGAACTACATTTCCTTGATCTTATTTAAATCAAAAGACTTTTTTGAATATAAAGCATTCAATATTATATTAGAAGGGAATATAAGAACCTTTATAGTTCTATTCTTTCATCCTTTCCAGGCAATCATGTGAAGAATTAAGTTTAAAGGAAACCCAATTCCTCATCTAAAAGTTCACTCTAGGGATGTTCAAGCATCCAATGAAATGGTTCCGTTATTGCTGTAGTAGTCTAAGAATACATTAGAATTTTAATGTGCCACATGTCTTTTTATTGTCTTTTTAAAAAGGAGCTAGATTCAGGAACAAAAAGCCAAAGTTATTTCAGAAAGGGAATATATGTTCTTACTTTGCTAGAAATAGACCATCAAGAGCATAAAAATTTGGCGTACGCACATATTGTTTAATCCAATTTTCTTCCTTCCTTGTGTTCATAATTGCATTCTCCCCAAAAGGATTAGCTTTTCTTTTGTATTGCAAAAGATCATTATGGGAATGGACCAGTGGTTGGATTCAATTTTTTTTACTATCGGTTCTGTGGGCGTGACTTGATGGGTGTGGCAGGGGAAGGATACTGTAAAATCTCCAGTCAGAGGTGGTATTTGCCGGTTCTCTGAACTATTCAAATTTCTGCTACTGGTTCTCCAGAACTGGTCAGAACCTGCTGAATACCACCTCTGGAATGGAATAAGATATATATATGTGTGTGTGTGTGTGTATGTATGTATTTAGATTTCTTCGGGTATTTTCCCACATCTTAATATTTGTGCTTTTATTATAGCGACGTTTTGGCAGAATCTCATCTGCCATCCTCAGGCTTGTGTATTGGGTTCTTTACACAAACCTGATGATGGCAGATGAGATTCTGCCGAAACGTTGCTATAATAAAAGCACAAATATTAAGACGTGGGAAAATACCCGAAGAAACCTAAATACCATACATATAAATACCCGCGAAAACATAAGAAGATATATATATATATATATTTGTTTTCTGAGGTTTTCGCAGGTATTTGTATGTGGATCTTTGGTTATTCGGGTTTTCTCCCGCATAAAATTGGAAGTATTTTGGCGATGTTTCAACGAAATCTCATTCGTCATCTTCAGGCTTGTGTCTTCGGCTTTGTGCTTCTTGGAGTAATATGAGCTTGCAGCTGTTTTTTTTTTTTTTGTCATCCGTCATTGCAAACCTGTTCATGGAAGAATTCGAATCCAGAGCCCTGGCTAATGCCACCCACAAAACCCATCTATGGTTAAGATACATCGATGACACATTTGTGATTTGGCCCCATGGAAAAAAAAAACTAAACAATTTCCTAACACACCTGAACAGCACACACCCCAAAATCAAGTTCACCATGGAAACAGAAACAAACAAACAACTACCATTCCTAGATGTACTAATCTACAAAAAAAACGATGGCACACTAGGACACACCATATACCAGAAGAAAACACACACCAACCACCACCTCAACGCCCAATCCCACCACCACCCAGCACAGATAAACTCCGTGGCCAAAACACTAATTGCTAGAACCAAACGCCTGGCAGACAAGACACACATAAAGACTGAACTATGCATCCTGACTAAAGTACTGACAGCTAACGGCTTCCACAAAAGCAAAATCACCGGCTTGATCCACAAAAACACACTGAGACATAATGGAGACCTAGAAGATGAACAGACCTATGGAACAGCTGTCCTGCCCTACATAAGGGGTACTACAGACAAAATCCATAAGATACTAGACAGGCATCACATCAAGACTGCCTTCAAAACAGATAGAAAAATAGCAGCCATCCTTAGAAACCACTAAGATAAAATTGACGTGGAAAACCAAGGCATATATGAAGTCCCCTGTACATCATGCCCAGCCACATACATTGGACAGATCAATAGAAGAATAAGTACCCGCCTGGATGAACACAAAAATGCAGTAAAAAAGCTGGAACACACTTCCTCATTAGTCCAACACATGAAAGCCACAGGTCATAGCATCAACTTCAATGGCACCAAAACCCTAGCCACTATAGAAAACCCCAGCCACAGAATTATTAGAGAAGCCATAGAGATTGAAAAAAAGACCTGAAAGCATGAATAGAAGAGATGATTTCACCAGACTGTCAATTATTTGGAAGCCTGCACTCACAAACAAACAAATCTCCACACCACTAGCCAGGCAAACACCTGGGCACAGATTCTCCCTGATACCTCCAGCTCAAACACACCCCAACCAGGCACCCAGATGAAACCTAGCTTCCTAACAAATGATAGCTGTCCATTTACTTGGAGCCAAGCTGCACTAAAAGCCTCCAATACAGGAACACAATGTTGCCAGCCAATCAAGACACACAAAAAAAGCCACAAAACAGACAGAAGATATTAGAAACACCAATCAAGCAGAACACAGCAAACTCCAAGACCAATAAACACAGACCAAGACTCCCAACCAATCAGGATGAAGAAAAAACCATTCTGGCACAGCAGTAGGCTAGCCCCAAATTTAAAACTGAAACAACTGTAAAAGTCTGACTCACAGACGAACACAGTGCAGAAGCCTGATGATGGCGGATGGGATTCTGCCGAAATGTTGCTACAACTTTAAAAGCACAACTATAATGACGTAGGAAAATACCCGAACAAAGCTGAATAACACACACACACACACACACACACACACACACTAACTTATATATAAAATCACACAAAATAGCATGTCTACATAAAACGAGCATAGAAAAATATATATATATATATATATATACACATATACATACACACACACACATACACATACACGCATACATGCATACACGCATACATATACATATACATATATGTATGGTATTCAGCTTTGTTCTGGTATTTTCCCATGTCTTTATAGTTGTGCTTTTAAAGTTGTAGCGACGTTTCAGCAGAATCTCATCTGCCACCATCAGGCTCGTGTATTGGGTTTGTCCTTGTTGAACCCAATACATGAGCCTGATGATGGCAGATGAAATTCTGCCGAAATGTCGCTACAACTTTAAAAGCATGACCATAATGATGTGGGAAAATACCTGAACAAAGCTGAATACCATACATATAAATACCTGCGAAAACATAAGAAAACATATATATATGTGTGTGTGTGTGTGTGTGTGTGTGTGTGTGAGAGAGAGAGAGAGAGAGAGAGAGAAATGCAGTTGCTAATCAAATCTAATCCTAGTACCATGATGACGAACCTATGGCATGCATGCCGGAAGTGGCATGCAGAGCCACTTTTGACAGCACATGAGTTGTCACCTGAAACTGATCCACTACATATGCGCACGTGCCTTCCACCAGTCAGCTGATTGTTGGGTATCTGCTGTGCATGCGCAGGGGCCATGGTGCATGGGGAAATGCGCGCATATGTGCATGGGGTGGGGCACGCATGGGAACGGAGTTGTGCACATGCACAGAGGCGTGGTGCGCATGGGTTTCATGTGCATACACAGGGGGTGGGTGGTATTGTGCGCGCATTGCATTATGGGTGCAGGTACGTGTGTGTGTGCACGCACGTGCACTTTTGGCATGCAACGCCGAAAAGGTTAGCCATCACTGCCCTAGTACAAAGAATAGGAGCAGGAAGACCATGGCTTGAGTGATCCAAAAGTTTCCATATCCATATTCCTGTATTGGACAAAAAAAAAACGTACTGTGATACCCTCAAGAGGCATGAAGAAAAACATACATGATCATTCCTACTGAAGGGGCATTTTATTACGGAGATAAAAGTTATTCTGCCCCAAAACTACAAACTAGGAAATGTGTCACAGAGACTTTCCCTGCTTTCTTTTCCATTTTCTTCCATTCTTTTCCATAGACAGAGCTACTGTTAAGGTTGATAGTTGAACACATTGTCCCAATGCACACAATTTTGTTTGCAAAAAGATACAGTTTCTTTTCAATTGAGCTGAAGTATTGGTGACTATACCTATGTGATTTTCTTGGCAACAGTACAATATGCAACTGCCAATACTTCCTCCAGGGTTTTCCTTTTAATTTTTTAACTTCCCAGTCTAATTTATAGTTCTGGGATTTCCTGCTGATCTGATGTCAACAACTAAACAAGTCTGAACTTGGTTAACATTTTCCAGACTACCTAGGGTTAGCTTTTTCATAATATATTCATATTTTATCTCTATTGTTCTATTACAGTATTTTACATGTACATTTTTTGATATACTTTATGAATTGTAAATTGAAACATAACATTATAAAAGGATGGATTTTAACAAACAATACGCAAGCAATGTTTCAGCTTGCATTTGCTGTTAGATGTAGCAATTTTTTGTTGAAATAGATATTATTCCGCTTCAGTTACAGAACATTCTAGATATTTGACCAGAGACTGTAAAAGTAAGAAAATAAGAGAACAAGAAGTAAGACAACAATTCATATATCATCTCTGTTAAGCAAAGCACTGTATGGTTATGTTGAAAACATTGAGATATGGTTTTATTAATACATGATGAAGTATAAGTACTTCTTAAACAGTTAAATTTTTATGACTGGTAAAGAAAACAATGATTCCAGTTTAGAACACAACTTTGATTTCTATCTATGGAGATTCTCTATCATTCAGGTCATAGTTACGTCAAATACCAAGTTTTGCAAAAATAAAATAAAAATCTAAAGACTAGAAAAATTAAAATGGATAAAGTAAGGTGATTACCCTAGTAATTTTTATTTTTGTCAACTTAATATATCTAGGTAGCTCTTTAATTAAATTATATTGGGAACACCTTATATAATGTGGACAATCAATAACACACATCAACAAATTTGATTAATTTATAGAAATCTGGGAGACACCAATTTGGAAATTGGAATAAATTGAGACCCTTTCATCCCATAGGCAACCAATCATTTGACTCTTGGAAAAATCACAACTTTCATTCTACTAACAAGAACTCATGGGCTTTGTATTTAAATTTAAAGGAACCCCTATATTTGTATTTAAATATAGGCGTGCCTTTAATTTAACAGAATAACTATTAATTTAACTATCTAACATGGATCAACTAACCCAACTATCAAATCCAACAGCTAAGATATTATTATGCATTAGATTCTATAGATAATTAATTAATATAATGCTAATTTTATTTAATGGACCAGATTCTAGCATTGCAAAAAACATTTCTCTCTTCTTTTCTGCATCTTTAGTATAAAGATATTCTTTTCTGAAGTGACATGACCAGAATTTCAAACAGTATTTCAGTTTTTTAAATAGTAGAAAAAGCATACTGGACAAATTTTCTGCATGTATATTTGAATAATTGTTTTCCAGCTTGGGATAATAGAGCAATTTTGAGAATTCTTAATTCAGTTAAGGCAGGATGAATAACTCTCCACTTTGTCTCTGATCAAAATCCGTCTTAAAGTTCCTCTTCAATTTTGTAATTCAGAAGCTTTGCCACTCTACAAAGAGGTTGCTATGGTAACTGTGCCTTAAAGAGAGGATACAATTTAAACAGTTTTGTCACTTGACTATGTAAAATGCCTTTCAGGATAGTACAGGAGCATGGGATTCAGTGATCGATATATCTGCCCTAAAACCAGTGGAGACACTGCAAAATAATAACCAGAAACCAGGGTGAGAATTTACAAGGCAGGAGTTGGGCAAATCATGTAAGAAATTGTTTGGGAGTGATGGTCAGACCAAAATTTTGCTGTATTCCAAATATGTATATATTAGGATTGCTGTGTTGCATTGTGGGAGGAATTCTGATTAAGAATTATGGTCTAGCCTGGAATACAATAGGATCATAACCTCCTAAAGAATGGCCAGAGAAGCATCCACATGGGCATTGGGGAATCTTTTTTTCTCCTGCTTTTCTTCACCTGTTACTAGGCTGCTCCATTTCTTACCTTTCAGAGCAAACTGTGGTAGTGCTGTAGTTATAAGCTGTTATAGTGTGTAATTGTTATACATATACTTGGGTATAACCAGGGGTGGGATGCTACTGGTTCTGCCCGGCTCTATAGAACCGCTAGCTCTGAAGAGCAGCAGACACAGAACCGGTTCTGTGTCTGCTGCTGTTTTTCCCGCCTGCCTGCCTGGTCTGTTACCTGACCTTTATTTCCTGCTTTTTCAATCTCAGCTGTGCCACACAAAGCAGTTGAGGTTGAAAAAGCAGGAGGAAAAAAGGCGTATTTTCAAACTGCGCACCCATACGCAGCGCTTATCAGCTGTCCAGGCAGCACGGCTTTCAGTGAATTGCACATGCGTGTAGTGCATAATAGCCAAACTGGTACGCGCATGCAAAATGTAATAACCAAACCGGTAGTAACACCGATTGAATCCCACCCCTGGGTATAACATGCTTGTTTCACTGTATTATAGTTTATTGTATTATTGTTGTACTGTGGTATTGCTACCCAGTGCCCATAACTGGAGGCAATATTCCATGTGCAGTCTGATCAATGTATAATAGAATATTGAGACTTATCTTCATCCTGATGCTATACATCTGTAAATATAGCCGGGGGATGCTTTTTCTTTTAGCTGCATCACACCATCGGTTCATGTTTAGTTTGTGATCCATTAAACTTTTGGACTGAATGCTCAGGTCAGTATGGTAGTGAAGAGTGTCTTTTTCCATGTATAAAATATCTTAGTAAATACATTCCTAGAAAGTCTGATTTAACCATTGTCATTTATGCACTTGCTACTTCCTAAAGAGCCTCTTATGTGTTGCAAATGGGGATCCTCCTGAAGGAAACTTGGAAATTTCATCAGGCTTCTGTTAGATGTCTCCTGGAAGAAGCATATGACTTCTGTTCTATCATATCTTGGTACACTGGGTACCATAGATTTCAAAATTCTTGCTTTAAATATAAATTCCTAAATTGCTTTAAGCTTTTTCTTGAAGAAGAAGCTTTCCCTGAATTATTGCAATCACCTTAAAGATCTATCATATGTATCAAAGCGAAATAGTTGGAATTCATTAGGATAACAAGTTGACTAGAAATCAGCTAGAGTAAGAACAACTAGAAGTATGGATTGCTGTCTTGCTGCTTTGCTTTATGAAAAAACTAGAAAGTTTAAATCTTTTTCTTTTAGAAATTTGTTTTATGGCTTTTAATTTGATTGTCTCATGTTTAAAATTATGAATGCTAAATAGTTTATTTTTATTGTTTTTTATGATTTACAATATTCTGTAATCAGTAGCATTTATTGGTGATGTGCCTTGATTTGTAGTGTAATCTGATATGGAATGGTTGCTGTAAAAAAACTGGGTTCTTATTTATTTGATTTTGATAGCAACTCATCTCAGGTGACTTTTGTACATTAAATAAATATTTTCTTCCTCCATTTTCCAACAACTTCCTGTTTATTTGAGGGAAGCGCTAATTTCAGTTTTTTAAGTGATATGCTTACACATATATATTAAATATTCCCTTTTTTTCTTCTTGTAAACAAATGTTTGCTTGTAAAACTTATTCATATACATCCGTTCCAGTAGTGGGATTCTACCAATTCACACCTCTAGAACTGGTTGTTAACATTCTAAGCAGTTCGGAGAACCCGTTGTTACTGGCCTAATCCTGTAAGGAAGGCAGAAAGGAAACATTCTGGTGTTGCTAACAGACACTGCCTCTCTCTTAACCCTTATTACATTCTTGGCAGGACTAGACTTCCTGTCTCTGGAACCTCTCTGGAATTTTTTTCCCCTCCTTTGCTGGTACTTTGCTTGTGTGGAGTGACCGTTCAAAGTTACAATGGCACTGAAAAAAGTGACTTATGACCATTTTTCACACTTATGACTGTTGCAGCATCCCCACAGTCATGAGAGGGTAGGCGAGGAGATGTGTGCCTTGATGTGAGTGATGTTGAGTTGGCCACATCCAGCCAGTCACATGACCACCAAGCCACACCTACCAACTAAGCCACGCTCACAGAACCAGTTGTTAAAAAATTTGAATCCCACCCCTGATTACAACTAACACTTATTTTTACTAATGAATTTGAATAACTTGAATAACTTCAAATATATAAAAGTACCAATAAAACTATATGATTTACTTTAGCCTAATTAAAAAAGATGAAAGAAAAAATAAAATAAAAAGTTAAAATTAAAATACTTTTAAAAAAAGAAGAAGGACACCCCACTCCCCGGATGTGACAAAAGAAGCCAACATTAAACTAAAGAATCAAAATCACAAAGCAAAACACTGAAGTAGATAATTTACCTCTTTTTCTAAATATGGGTCAAAGGTACAGATATGGGGTTACTCCTGAGGTAGCATGAATATGTAAATTATCATAATCTTTTTTTTTGCCACATTCCATGCAAAACACATCCAAAGTTCTTCCTAGTCAGAAATATTACAGATTTTAAGGATCCAACAGACTGTAAAAACATTGATTTTTATGAACTTAACCAAATTTTTAAGCTATAAGAAATATATCTGTTCTTTAAAGCCTGCAGTCGTTGCCTTGATAATGTAGGATATTCCCATTTACTATTCCAAATAGCTTGCTCTTTTCAAATTTTATTTTTGATTTTTTTATATGATTTTTTTTATTATGACTGTTGGTTTAAATTCCATAAAAGGCA
The DNA here is from genome assembly GCF_049901715.1 of Pseudonaja textilis. NCBI lineage: Eukaryota > Metazoa > Chordata > Lepidosauria > Squamata > Elapidae > Pseudonaja > Pseudonaja textilis. Next base: position 43,086,346 of record NC_141994.1, on the reverse strand, counting down.
TGTCCAGCACTCCTAAAACAGCCAGTGTTTCTGAGATTAGAAAGGCAACAGAGCCAAACAATATGGATAATAAATCTTTTTAAAATTAAGGTATTTTAGTTCTAGATAAAATACTTTCCTGTTGTAGAATTTCAAAAGTTTTAAAGTATCATTTAATAGCAGATTGAGGATAATGATTACATTATGACCCCATGATTTATAGAAAAATGTATTACCAGCTATTTTCTAACAAAAGTTACTCCAAAATGTAATTTTATTCTGAGAAGAAAAATAAAATCTAAATTTTCTGCCCAATAAGACCCAAATATGTTTAATCATGCTATAAAAGTAACCAATTTCTTACTATAATTAGTGCCCAACAATTGAAAGGTTGTAAGGATACTGAGTAACAACTCTCGAGCTGAACCCACAATAGTAAATGTTCAATATTGTTTCTATTCCAAAACATAACTGAACTTAAAAGTAAGTATAATAAAAATGTTTAAAATCAGGAAAATTAAATCCAGTCTCAAAATATGATAAGCATAACTGTAATAGAGAAATCATGGGTATTTATCTCTTCCATAAAATGTTAACCATTAACTTATCAATCTGTTTAAAACATTTAACTGATTTTGCTATCAAAGTCATGATGCCAGATTAAGTTTCATGGCATTAATTCTTCTCCACGGGTTTAAAGACATTCTTATTCTTCCCTTAATATCCTCTTTCATGTGGATAATAGATTCTGAAATGTTCCTATCAGCTAAACCAAATATTTTCTTGGAGGTAATAATATCCAGGTAATTAAGAATTTCTGGACAATAAATCACTCCCACTATCTCCACCTTTAGAAATCTTCTTAGCAATTGACAGAAAATTTTACTTATTCCAGTTAATTGTGTACATGTAATATTTACCATTACATACAATTTCTACAAATTTGAGTAAAATGTTAAATAAACATAAAAAACACACACTCAAATATAATTTGCATAAAACAGTAATAATTTGCATATATTCAATTTGGATGGGCGCTTTCCTATTCAAGGGAGACATGCAACTTGGGGATCTTCCTGAATTCAAAGCTTCTATTCATTGAGTGTGATGTGCCATTTGTGCTCTTTCCTAGATTGGGGATCTTTCAGAGAGTCACTCATGCTTTGAGTGACCTCATGGCTTGAATATAGAAATGGATTCTCGATGGGCCTGTTCTTGAAGACCATCTGGAAGCTTCAGCTTGTGTAGAATGCAGCAGCATTAACAAAGATGAGCATGCCTCAATATCCCTATGTAACAATTCTGCTTTCCAAGTTGCACTGATGGTCAATTTGTTTCTGGATGCAGTTCAGGCTGCCTATAAAGCCCAACATAGGCCCTGCTTGTTTCCCATCATATCTGCCTGGCCAATCCATTCTGTCAGAGTGTTAGGTCTGCCTCCATTCAAAACCCAAGAAAGAAAACCCCCAACTCCATTGTAGTAGAGAAGAGGTACTTTTACTGAATTTGAAATGATAGGGGCAAAAGCAAAGCAAGATCTGATTCAAAAGTTACAGGTTGAAAGTTACCCTAAATCCTTCCCCTCAGGGACCCAGACTGAATGTCCAATCCACATCTCCCATAATGTCATGTGAAGCACATCTTCAGGTATTTTCATCTATCTGGAATTCTAGGACAGTAGACCTTGACTGGGTGTAAATAACTCCACTCAGCAGTGCAGTAATTCTTGAGAGCAAACCTCCCTTTTAGTTCACATGGGCCTTCACCTCACCAGCTCACTTCCCAAACCCAGATGCCATGCCCCCCCCCTGTTACTATGGCAGCCAATAGCAAGCATGCATCAAAGGGAAAACCCATGCTGGAGATCCGGCTGATGCAAGGTTGGCACACTCTGGCTTCCTCCAATTAAGCAAAGCCATCTATTGGACCTATGAAGTACACTTTCTTTTTTGCAGTACCTGTCCTATGGAATGAGATTTCAAGATTTGATCATCTCCTCCACCCTGGTGGTGTTTAGAAGGGCCTGAAGACCTGGTTCTTTCTCCAGGCCTTTGGAGAGGATAACTGGAAACTTCTTTTAACATAGGTTGTTTGCTTTTGATTCCATCCAGTTTGTCATTCTGTCAACTCTATACATTTTTGTGTCTTGTTTTTTATTGTCATGTTTTAAATCATTTGTTAACTGCCAGGGTTGTTGTGCATTGGGTGGCATAGAAATTTAAATAATAATAATATATCAATCAGGCATTTTTCTGAAATTTGGAGATAACCTTCTGGAATCCTGCAAAAGTATCTGTAAAATTTTAGCATCAACTTTTAAAATAATATTAGAAAATAATTTGTGCACCAAGTAAATCATTACTGGCCTTCAAAATTACAGTAATATGATAGCACTTTATTTTCATAAGATGTCTGAAATATCTCAGGAGTATAGGATCTACTTTCTCCTGAAATTTTCAATATTGTTCTGTTGTTATTCTGCCTGGTTCAGGTTTTTCCAATTCCATCGTATCAGTAAAATTATAGATTTCCTGTGAAGTTATGCGTGCAGATATCTCCCATGAATGAATATCTCAGATTATTGGAAAACATTTTTCTAACTGTTTACCTCCAGCTATATCTACATTTTTAGAATATAATTTTTATAACAATAACAATAAAAATTAATTTAATTGTTTAAATTAATTGTTCAATTAATTATTAATTACTTAGGAATTATTGAGTCTGTTATTTGTACTTTTATAACTGTCTGGTTTGGTGCAGCAACCAAACAGGATAGGTACGGATTCCAGCAGATAGTTAAGACTGCAGAAAAAATAATTGCAACCCACTTGCCTTTCATAGAAGACCTGTATATTGTGTGGGTCAGGAGGAGGGCTGAGAAGTTATCTGCGGATATTCACATCTGGACATAAATTGTTTCACGAATGAAGGTGATGTCCTTTATGTCCTGGATAATGTTACAGGAATAAAACAAACAAAATGTTAAAAATTTTATTTATTTATGTAGTTACTTACCAAGCACATCTAAATTATATTAAAGTAACCAAAATAACTTTACATTCCCCCAAGGCATGTCACAACTTTTGAACGTCTCTAATGTTTGGAAGTTGAAAGTTAAAATATTTGACATGATGGTCCAATATGAGTCAGTCATTGAAACCAAAGATTTAGTCTTTTGAGCTTTTGGACTTGTGCTGGGGCTTATTCTTAGGGAACATTTTTCTACTGGAATGTGTGTATAAACTGTTTCAATTCCTCCCCTCAGGATGGTCTTGTAGGGCAACACGTGCCAAAACAAGCAGACATGGGGACAGCTTTTTTCCCCTCGTGCCATCACTTTGCTGAACATTTTCATAGTTCTGTCTAATGTCTATGTAAATTAACATATATAGTATAGCTGTAGTATTATTCTTTTATTTTTCTTATCATCTTCCCCCTTTTAACTAGTATTATTATTATTTTCCTTGTTGCTTGCATGTAAACTGAATGCTTCTGTACTGGAGACAAATTCCTTGTATGTCTAATCACACTTGGCCAAATAAAGTATTTAATTATAATAGGTGTCACAAACATCTTAAAATGATACTTCTAATAATTCTTTCAGTCAAGAAGCCAACAGTGTTTCCCATTTTCCTCCCTGTTCATTTCTAACATTAATTTTAAGAAATATTCTGTATGGTCTAACTACATTTGGGTAAATCTTAAGAGCATGATATACTTTATGAGTCTGTTCTGTGGCATTCACTTTTAATGTTTTGATTGTGATTCACAAGTCTTTTTCTTCTATGAGGCAGAAGTATTTTACTATAAACAAATGCTTTAAATGTATCCCAATCTATCACCTAGTTGAAGTTATTTGAAAAAATAAGTATTTCTTTTGCAGTTCCACAAATTCCAAGTCTTCCAGTAAGAAAATATTAAAATATCATCACTCCACATCTGGGTATTTTTCCCACATGCATTGATATTACTATATTAATTCCTTCATGGTCAGAAGTTATAACTAGATTAAGGTAATATTTTGTCTCTAAACTGACCAAAGAACCTATTCGAAACTTAGTCAAATGAACCTAGTCCAGTTCTGAACAAGTTCCATGTGGGCTAGATTAAAGACAAGTATGTGACACCAAGCTAGCGAGAATTGCTTTGGAAGACAGATTCAAGATTCAGAAGGACCTTGATAGACTTGAGCATTGGGACCTATCCAACCTGATTCAGTTCAATGGTGAAAAAATTAAGGTCCTGCACTTTAGGTGGGAAAAACCCAATTCATAGGTACAGGGTAGGCTGATCCTAGCTCAATGGTAGTGCCTGTGAGAGGGATCTAGGTGTCCTGGTGGACCAGTGCTCAAGTATGAGTGAGCAATGTCCTGAAGCTGTCAAGATGCCAACAGTCCTAGATGGCATCAACATAGAAATAGCATCAAGATCATGGGAAGTAATATACCATTCAATATTGCAGTGGTGAGGCCACATTTGGAATGTAGCATTCGGTTGTTCTGGTCACCACAATATAAAAAGATACTGAGGCCCTAGAAGGACTTCACAGAAAAGCACAGAGATGATAAGGGATCTGGAGGCCAAATCCAATGATGTTAGCATAATAGAGAAGCTTAGGGAAGACATGATAGCAGTCTTCCAATACTTGAAGAGCTGTCATAGGGAAGACAATGTTGATTTATTCTCTAAGGCACCAGAGGGCAGGACATAAAGCAGTGGAGAAAGCTTGTAAGAGGGAGATCCAACCTGGAAATAAGAAGGAATTTCCTGACAGTGAGAATAATTAATCAGTGGAACAGCTTATTTCTTGGAGTTGCAGGTGCTATCACTGGAGGTTTTCAGGAAGAGATTAGACAACTATTTGTCTGGGATAATATCCTGCCTCAGATATGAGATTGGACTAGGATATCCAAGTTCCCTTCCAGCCTATAAGTCTATATTCTTGTCTGTTTGAACTAAATAGCATCCACTGTCACCTGTAGATGCCCAGAGTTACCTTGTAGGGGGATGGATGATCTATCCAATAAACTATCCAAAATTAAATTAAATTAAATTAATTAAAATCTTCAGTGATGATTACCTGTTCAACTTGTAACCCCAAAAGATTACAGAACAATTATATAAATTATATAATTTGTTCATTCCAAAGAGATAATAAAAAAGCTAAAAAGGAAGTAAAAAACCAGAATACTTCCTCATCAGCAATCAACACCCAGACAAGTGAATGTTAATTCCAGGATTAACATTAGGCAAACAATCTAGTAAAATAAACAATACCCTAATGAAGGAATTATGAACTCAAGCAAACAGTCTAGCAGTAAACCACAGTTTAACAAGGAATTACCAAGGAGAAAACAATATCTCAACAACACTGACAGAGCAAGCTATTGTATATAAGCCTAAAGCAAACCCCATTCCCTTCTAAAGAAGTTATTTAGGGTGATAGTGAAATGTCTGCAAACCAAACTCAGGAAGCACTTAAGGATTCTACAGTTTTTGGTTTACCTTTCTCTGAACTGTAGAAATTTATTTACACGATTTGAAGATTTCCATAGTTAATTACTAAAAACAGAATCTAAATCTAAATCTAAAATTAAAATCTAAAATTATTTAACTATAAAATTAGAAGACACTCCTCTGGCAGATTTTAAATTTTCCATGTGGGATTCTGTTCAGTCTATTTTCTTGCCAAAAGTATTTTTCTTCTTTTCAATCTAATAACGTTTAGTTTCATTGAATTCACTTTAAATAGAATATGTCTTAATTTAGGTTTCCCTGCCAGTCATTTATTATTGCATAGCACAAAATTCTTTATTTAAAAATTCTGAAAAATGTTTTATTGCCATGGATTCAAACAACAGAATATTTCTAAACATTATATGGCAAGTTATTGATAAATAAATTGCCACATAATGTTAATATCGTATAACAATCCAAATGGAAGGTATAAAAATAATAATATATGTATGATTACAATATAATTTTTAAAAAGTATTAGTGAAATATTGATATTAAGAAAATGGGGAAAATAAAAATAATTAAAATCAAAACATAGAAAGAAAAAAAGTAAACTTAATGTTACTACTTCTCCTGGTAGGAAGTTGCCAACTACAGTAGTTTTTTTCTTCTTCCCTGGGCTGCCAATGGAAGCGAAAAAGAGAAGACCCATTGAAACGAAATTTTGTATATTTGGTAAACCTTGCAAAACATAAATCATTATAGAATGGACAAGCATGGAACACCTATAATTAAGTATGTGGCCTTTGTTTGGATCAGATAATTAACAACTTGTTCAGAATCATTAAATTTCTAGAGAAATTCCATGACAACAGGATCAATACATTGTAAATACTTATTTCTAGATGGGGTGCCTCAATAGATTTAGTGCAAACTATGTGAAACAGATTAAAAACACTTTCTAATAGCTAGTCTGTAGAGATTCTCAATCATCCAGGTCATGGTTGTCCCAAAGGTGCTTTTTCAGGAGGCAGTTGGACTTTCTTGTTTTTCTTTTGAAGACTTCATCTGCAAGAAGAGTCATCTACATCCTTTTAGCAGGTCGTTAAAGTTATCTCCAAGTGCTTCAACGACCCTCTAATAGGATGCAAATGATCAGCTGTCTGCAAAGAATATAAATTCTTCCATTCCCCACTATCCTGTCAGAACAGAAGAAGCTTCTTGGATGAGAAGCGAAACGTCTTCAAAAGAAAAACAAGAAAGCCCAGTTGCCTCCTGAAAAAGCCCCTTTGGGACATTTTTAATAGCGTCTATCAAAGTTTTTTTATGCTGTTGATAGGAGAGACCAAGCAAACTTCTTTTTCCTATGTTCTTGACCTTGGATATAGTCCAACGATTCTTAGCAGGACACCAGCTCCCTGTTATCTTTCAAGTAATTAAAACAGCAATACATTTCACATTTGCTTCAGTCTTAAGGTCTTGTTCTTGAGCTCACCTATTTCTTTTCAATCTTTTCAATCTTATCGTAAAGCTTTAAAAAATGTCTATTCAGTAAACTTAACATAACGAGGATTTCAAAACTATCTACTTCACAAAGAATTGCATCAGATGGATTTTCAAGGATAACAATAGATCTCTGTATATCTCCAGTTTCAATTGGAGTTTTCATCTGGCACAAAGGAATAGATAGCCTGCCCCAATTTTACTGGGCAGAAGCTAAGACTAAGGTAGAGAAGGAGACTGTACTGTAGGAGAAGGAGGAAGGTGCTTGAAACTAGGAGGCATTTTTATCTTTTCTAATTACTAAGTACAGAAGTTTAGATTTTCTGGTCACCAGTTTCTTGTCAAATACTGCCCGCAAATTTTACTTTTGCTGCTGATGGAGAATTGAGAAAGAGAATAAATGGCATCTTAGCAGGTTGCCATTTCACTGAAAATACTAACAATTTTCTTAGAGAAGATCCTAAAGGAATACCAGTAAAAGCTGGATTCCAAAACTGAACAGTCTTGTACCTTAAATTCTCATTTGAGACATGTACCATCTGCAGCCCTTGGCTAATACGTAAGCATTTCTGCTTGACAAGCTGGCCAACTCAAAGTGAAGGAGAGCATTACCAGCAATGCTGCTCTGAAGTTTATGATTGTTCATGTAAGTGAGCCAGATTAGAGAAAGGATACTAGGTCACATCCAGGAAGAATGATATAGCTCATCCCAAGAAGAACCAGCAGCAAGGAGTGGAATTCTCCTTGGTAGACAGAAGCATACTACCAGTAAATGTAACTTAGGAAAGGATACCAGGGAGAAGAGAAAGCTCTATTGGTTCGGCTGATAACTTTGAAGGCTCCATTCTATGCTACCTAAATAAACTGTAGGAAAATGAGACAATTATTCTGCTTTTTGGATAATCAGTGTGATATATGATATTAACCCCACTAGATATACCAGACCATGAGATCAACTCTATAGGAAGGCTAAAATTACCATACTTTCATTGTTGTTAGCTATTATAACTTATAAAAGCTACAACAATCTTGCAGGTCTGATTGTGTAGTTGTTCCTCCCCCACTCCTCCTCCTCTATTATAGTTCAGGGAATTAGGGAAATGTCTGTCTGAGCCACTTCCAAATGTCATCTGGACATTCTGGAGTTAAAAAATACTTTTTGCCTAGACAACAGCACTTGCACAACTCCATCAAAGTTATCTTTCTTATGCTCTGTATTTAGCAATAGGATAAATTAATTAATTCACCCTGCCTCCTTACCTGTGCAATATTCCCACTTGAGGTGACACAGCCCTCCCCGTCCTGGCCTTCTGAACAGGAATCAAAACATGACTCTGGCCTTCAATGGGGAACCCAGAGGAGCACATAGCCATGAGGTTGGCTGGTGCTCCAAGAGCTTTTTAAATTAATTTTAAAGTGTTTAATCATCCTTGCATCTCCTAAATTTGTAATTTTTATATACTGCCTTTATATTTTAACATTTTACTATATATCACCCAGAATCCCTCTTCTGAGGAAGATGGGTGGTTCAAAAATGTGAAAAATAAATCTAAAACAAATAACTGCCCAGAAAAATACAGTACATATCTTGCCTACTATCCAGCGCCCTAAATGAAAGAAAGTTCTTCAGAAAGGTGATGTGCTCCAGCTGGATATGGATAGAGCAATTTGTTTTCCTTAAAATGAATCTCTCCTTGCAAGACTTTCCCAACTGTCACTAGAGGGAGATAATAGTAAGACCGTATCATAGCCACCAACCAACTGCCCACATATTAGTTGGTGTGTGTTTGTATAAAACTAATTTTCATAGTTCATCAGTTCAAAACTAATAACACTAGTTCATCAGGTTCACTGAGAATCACCAATTTATTTGATCAATGGTCCACCCCTTCATATGGAAGGGAAGGTTTGGTTGCATGGTCATATTTCTTCTCTTGGCTTTTTTTCCATCCCCCTATATTAACTCCTTAATCACATACCTTTTGCCCCACTCCTACTCCCACCCCCCCCCAGATGTCCCTGCAGCTCATGCATATCACAGTGACTTGGATGGAGAAAGTAAAATATATTATGTGATCTTACTTGTTGTTATGCAACAAGTCGGTCCGATCTAATTATAGTATATAAAATCATACATTGCAATGTGCTACCTGTCAATGAATACTTCAGCTTCAACCATAACAATACAAGAGCAAACAATAGATACAAACTCAAGGTTAATCGCACCAAACTTGATTGCAGGAAATATGACTTCAGCAACAGAGTGGTCAATGTCTGGAATACTCTATCTGACTCTGCGGTTTCTTCCCCAAACCCCAAAAACTTTAACCTTAGACTTTCTACTATTGACCTCACCCCTTTCCTAAGAGGTCTGTAGGGGGCATGCATAAGCGCACCAATGTGCCTACCGTCCATTGTTTCTTTTATTTTTCTTATATGTATCCATGTATTCATAACTATGTTTTTACTTATACCTATTATCTTGTAAGCAATTGACAAACCAAACCAAATAAAATAAATAAGATACTCTGTTCCAAAGTGGTTGGAGTAAAAGTATTGCCATAAGCATTCCATTTTCCTTTAAACCACTCTTTCTGGGTTTTTACTACTTTTAAGGGAATGTACCTTGTTGCAAACACTCAAGTGACAATAAGGGTTCTATGATTAAACCCCATAATCTAACATGACTCCTGAGCTGATCAAAATGCTCTTAAGCGTAGTGCTGCAGATATCAAGGATTTTAGTGTTGGGAAATTGCTGTTGAGATGATTTTGAGATACATGGCTCAGGACTTCATGTCTTCTGTTGCTTCCATGAGCTTTGTTCAGTATGTTTGGAAATATACCCACAAGGAAGACCATGACCTCAACTGTATTTTTGTCCTGGTAGGAGCTGTCTGTATATGTTTTTACAAAAGTAATATCATTTTGGAAAATAGATTACTATCAGGTAAGAGAAATAAATTTTCATTTGCATATGAAGCAGAACAGATTGAGCTGACCTCCTTCCAGATGTTAATGAAGCAGATTGGATTCCAGAAAGCTTTGGAGAATGTTTTCTCAAGCCTGGCTGACCGTTCTGTCAGTGATTTGGTTGTAATATGGAACAATGAAAGGTCCCAAGTATTTGATGCAGTAGCTATTAAGTATTCTCTGTCCAGTATTATAACTCATAATACCTCATGGGTGTATAAAGTGAATGGAGGTGATTTTCACAGCCTAACTAGGCTCTAGTGAAAAGTAAACATGGACATCATAAATCAGAAAGACACACATTTTTATACTTGGTTGTAAAGGTGTCAACCATACTTTGGCTTTTTTTCCTGATGTACAAGGGATCAGACAGTAGAAGTGTTCTGAGTCAGTCAGGAGTCAGATTTCCAGCAAGCAATTTGAGTACAATAGTCAAGTTGTAGTTGTTGGTCTAACAAGAAGTTTACCCAGCCAGCATGACACACTGCTTTAAGATATGACCTTGCAGAAATAGTTCTAGTGACCTAAGTCTTTAGTATCAAATACTTCTTTATGTGTTACTGGTTGCAACTGAAGCTGAGCAACCATTATTTGTTGCGGTCAGATTCTGCAGAACTGGAATTTCTACAGATGCCTCCTGTTGTAAGCAGCCATTATTTTCTCTTTTATCTTCTGACTTTTTAAATGCTCCTACCAGTGTTCCTGAGAGCTTGAGAACTCTTAATTTCTATTCCAATTCCAAATCTTCTATAGCAAATTTTGGAGAGCATGCCTACCTCTGTGCTTTCCTGCTGGGGATTGGATCCTTGTACGTGGGATTGCTGAATTCATTGGCATTCATCTTCCAAAACTCTGGACTTGAATAAAGTATAAGGAAAATGGCTTACAGTGACAATTGTGCTGCAAGTATAATGATAATGTGCCTGCAGTACAATTATATGCATCATTACCAAATATGATCTGGAATAAAAGAAGCAAATTTTTCCAGCATCTTCAGAGATGGATTAGCCTAATTTGCAGTTTGCTACTACTTGAACATTTTGTGTGATCTTTAGTGGGTAAAAGAGTCACTTTGAAGGGGAGAGGCATAAAAATGTAATAAATAAAAAAATGAATGAATAAAACAATTCCTGCTGAACTATATTTGAATTATACCTAGAATATCCATTATACCATCTGACAATATTTATCTGACAAACAGTTTTCTTCTTAACTCTTAAGAAAATAGATAAGGTTGATGGATCCGTTTGTGTCATTATTTAGTTTTCAGATTGTTCCCTAGCTTATCAGTTAAATTCTCTTAAAGGACTTCATCCCAACAGTGATTTTGGAGATTTCTTTTTGCAGGAGGTAGAATTCCCAGTTGCTTGTTTTATTTGTTTATTTATTTATTTATTTGTTTGTTTATTTGTTTATTAAATATATATGTTGCCTATCTCAGTGACAGTGAGAGACATAGTAAGACTAAAAAGGCCACCACTGAAACCAACTCCTATTTAATAAGTGCAGGTCAGTGTCTAATATGCTGTATTTCTGGTAAAGAAGAAAGTAGTGTTGAAGAAGAAAATAATTATTTAAAGGGTTTCCATCCAGAAGTAAGTTTGTATCTGGCATAAAAAAGGCTTTGGTTATCATAATGCAGAATTTCTCAAACAGAGAACCTTAAGTGGGCTTGTGAGAGACTAAGGGAAAAAACAGTCAGTTTTCTATCCCTAGAGCTTTTCCTCTTGATCAAGGGCTCCAAGTTTTGTTTTGTTTTTCACTGACATCTTCTAGGGCTGGCAAAATGCCTTGTCCCAATAATTGAAGCATATCAGGAGGTGAGAAATGCAAACCTGATGATACTTCTGGATCGCTTATCAATTTTGATACTACTGACCATTAACCAAGATAGTCTTGTAATTACAGTGAATAGAACTGCAATAAATAAACTGATTGCACTGCTACCTGGAAGATAAAGACTTTGGATTGATGGTACATAAATTGGTAAACTCAAAGTTGGATTATACAATGGGTTGTTTGTGATTTAGCCTTTTGAAACTAGTCCAGTGGTTTTAGCAATCTCAGAATGTGGCACCACTGGTCATAGCTGGTACCTCTTGGAAATGCCCCTTCACCTTTGTATTCAGACATTAGTAGCAGTGGCTTTATAATGTATGTGCATGTACATCAGTGTGATAGATGTGATTTAAATTAGCGGTTGCCAACCGGTGGGCCATGAGAACATTTTGGTGGGCCGCAGAGAAATCTCATCCCCAGAGCACCCCCACAAAGCAATTAATCCAGGCTGTGCAGAAACACCAGGCTGCGCCACTGACATGGCCCATGTGAACCCTCCCTGCCCACTCACTCCTTACCCAGCAAACTTGCCTGTTAAGTTGCTATTTTTCCTTTTTCTGACCCTCAGGTGTTTTGCTGTGCTGGGAGATTTAGATTAGCAGGAAATCGTTGCATTTCTTGCTTTCTAGCTAGCCTTTAGATCTTCGGCTCTGCTTTTAAGCACAGCCGAACCTCCCTTACGCAAGCAAATTTGAGAGACTGAGCTAACCGATGGCAGATAGATCACTGAATGATTCTGTGAGCAACTCAATTTGCCTGCCTGCTTTGCCTGATTTTGGGTAAAAGTTGCTCTTTTTTATATAAAAAATTCAATATTTATATAAATATTTATAATATATACTTACAAGCCATGCCCAGCCAGTCACATGACCACCAAGCCACACTCACAAATTAGGCCACACCCACAGAACCTGTTAGTGGTCCCTGGGATTTAAAATTATGAGTTTGGTGGTCCCTTAGGTCCAAAAGGTTGGCGACCCCTGATTTAAATTGTCAAAATAATGTAGGGAAGGGAATAAACATTACAGTCTCCACATCTCCAATTTTCTCAATTAAATTAACAGTCTTCATTCCATGGTTTCTTTTAAGTAACAGAGAAGTGAGAAATGTAATCATTTTTTTTCAGCAAAGCTATTAGTAAGGAAGCATTACTGAAGAAAACAATTCACAAATATGGCTCTTCTTATAAGTCTAAATAAAATTATATTTAAACGTAGGCAATAGTTTTCTTTAAACAATACTGAGACATATGCACTACTAAAGTATATTTCTGGTAGTATTATAAAATAGATAATTTTGAAACATTCTTAATTCAAGAAAGCTTGTACAAAGGCTGCACACACACACACACACACACACACACACATATTTATGAAGCATATGTGATCATATCACAGCAATAATCTTGTTACCACAGTAACAAATCTGAGCTGGCTAAGTAAGCTACCACCACCATCACCACCACCATCCTAAATTAGAAAGAAGAAGGAAAACCTTGCCTTCTTCCTGTGTGAAATAAATTGCTGGAACACTCAGGAAAAAACAAGCAGAAAAAATTTACCAAGTATGAAAAATTATTTTCATATTTTTAGGGATGACCAGGTGGTCATCCCTAAAAATATGAAAATAATTTTCATACTTGGTAAATTCTTGGTGGGGTGGAGAAAATGAGGAAGATGGCTATAGCAAATTAAGCCAAGAAAACTGCACAGATATGACTATGAGGTTACCAGGAGTCAAAGAAAGTACTATTTTTTATAAATCTTCAATAAAAATATTTACAGAATGGGGCTCCCACATAACTTAAAGCTTGACAATTTAATACCTGCAACAATGTCAATTTTATTACTGTTTCATTAAACACGGTCTTGCTTTGTTGAAGAACCTTTTCTATGGAATCAGACTACATCAACATTCTGATAATATTTTGGGGTTCAGCATACATTTTCAGATTGAGCAAACATCCTTGTCCTACCAGAAAGCTACAAAGCAAAGATGATATATCAGTTTGGTCCAACAGATCTATCTGTATCATAAATTAGAGAAGTGTTTTCTATATTGATAATCAAAATAGCAAAAATTATAAGAAGCCACATTTAATAGATAAGGTATTTTTTTGTCACACCCTTTAAATTTCTGACACTTGATGACATGCATTTAACATTCAAATACAAGTCTGACTTGATGTCTAGAACATGATTTTACTAAATAAATTATATACTATATATCAGGGGTCCCCAACCACCGGTCCGCGGACCGGTCCCGGTCCGTGGAACATTTCCTACTGGGCCGCTGGTTTGCTGGGTGCCGCCATCTTGTTTGACGAGAAAGTGCTTCTGGGTGAGCTTTTCTGGTTGGAAAGTGGCATTTGGGTCCTGAAGGAATCCTCGCGCCTTAGTTTCATCGAAGTGGGGGGGCTTCAAATGAAACTAAGGCGTGGGGATTCTTTCAGCACCCAGGCAAGGTGAGCCGAGCGACCGTCCTGAAGCCATCCCAAAGCCATCCCGAAGCGAAGCCCATCGACAAAGGTACAAAGGAGGAGTTGAAGGTGGCGGGGAGAAGTGGGGGACGGCTGGCTGGCCGGTCGCTCGGCTCGCCTTGCCTTGTTATGCATGCTAATGCCAGTACCGGGCCGCGGATCATTTTGTGATGCCGGTACCAGGCCGTGGCACAAAAAAGCTTGGGGGCCACTGCTATATATAATAAGCAAAAATAATTTCAATAAATATGATTATGCATAGTAAGCTCCTTTAGCTAACTGCTTTGGGTCAAACTGGCAACTAATGTAGTGCAAGTGTTAGTCATTCTGAGAAACCAAAAGAAAAATAAGTAAAGGAAATTGAGAAATTTGTTAAAGACTCATTATTTCTACTTATCTCATTCAATTCAAACATTTATCAGAGAGTTTTAATGCATCTGAAAATATGCAATTATTTTATGGTAAGTATATCCTTATTTGAGAGTCCAACTTCAGCCAGAGTCACACAGTTAATTATCAATTATTTGGAAATGAATCCAAATAACAAAAACTTGGATCGGTGAAAACACAGAGATTTTATTTGTTAAGCTGTTTGCAAAGAGCAGTAAGATCTCAGCTGACCTCAACATGAAGTTTGAGCCAAGAAACACACCTTAAGATTTCAAAACATTACATTTTATAGTTTTTCATGCCCCTCCTACATCAATCCAGTGACTGAGCACAGCTAATCCAAAACGCCTCATGGAGACCGCATCATCTCCTTCAACACCTCCCAATGATCACCTATCACATATTTTGCTAACATCTTATCTTACTTGGCATTAAGGAATGTCCCTTCAGCAGGGCCTCTTTCTAATGGTCCAAGAACAAAGAAATATCTATTCCTAACACCACACTTGTTACATATTAATGTTACATTCAGCACATCTGCTTAGAACAACATAATGATTATATGCATCTCTAACATATTCACCTATGCAAAGTAAAAGTCTGGTAAACTTAAGGTGATGCTTTGAAAAACCAAATCTAACTTCAATTGATTAAAGAAAGTTGGGGTAATGGTTATCTTTTATTATCTCTTCTCCTATTGTCCTTCTAATTGATCACTCTAGTCTTTTGTTATGTCAAGTGTGTATGTGAATTGCCTTGACAGTTTGAGATGCGTGCCAATTCCAGGAGGAGATAGGGGTGGCATTACTTGATACACAAGGATGTAATTGATTGCAGGTACATATTTAACAATGAGTAAATGCATTAGAAAATATATTTACAGAAGGATTACATCACGATAGCAAATGTCTATAGAGCAACTATCTTCTTAATGCTCTACTATACTGTTCTCTTCACCTATATTTTATTTTTGAATTTTCTTATTTCTAACATTGCCATATCTTCCTGTGCCTATTGTATTCATCAAAGTACATTCTGCCTTCTAATTATTATTCCCACTTCATACTCTCCTAGGCCAAGGCATCCATTGATCCCATTCATTCATCAATATAAATGATTTATTTAAAACATTTATTCAGTTGCCTATCTCATATGAAACTCGGGGCAGTTCTCAATCAACAAAGTGAATATCAATAATAAAACAGCATAATACATATGCTTATTAAACCTATAAACATTAAAAACCTGGCATCAAAGTTAAGTTTCCGTGTACAACCTCTCGTTAAATCCTCTTATCCTCTTGTCCATCTCAACCCATCCCAGCATTTGAGGGAGAAAGCTAGGAGGGTCGGGGCTTACTAAAATGTAAGGATAAGAGTGTCCACAAGCCGAGGGCTGCAAAAGAGAAGTTATACTTCCTAGGCCCAATAAGATGGCAATATTTAAGAGAAGAGACAAGAAGCACCTATCCGTAGCAGAAATGATCCTGGAAATAACCTGACCCTATAATGGAGCTTAGCGGGGATATTTTGGTGCCAAAAAAAATCACATAGCTAATGCCAATTTACATCTCTTCAAGTGCTTTATAGCTAATCCTCAACTTAATGACTATAATTAAGCCCACAATTTCAGCTGTAAGTCGAATGATGATTATAAAGCAGGTCACCATGAAACTGCCTGATTTTATGACCTTCACTGTGGTGATAATTAAGCAAATATGGCAGCCATAAAAGAAATGTGGAGGACATTAAGTGAACACCACAGACATTAAGTGAAGCCATTGTTTGCTATGGGGCAGTTTTTGCCAGACATAAATGCCAGTTTCCAGCAAAAAGTTGTATGTCATGTGACCATGGGGCACTGCAGAAAGCTGTAAATGAAGGCCAGTTGCAAAGTGCCCAAAATGTGTTTCCTGACTGCAGAAGGAGGCAGATGTCATAACTTAAAATTTGGTCGTAAGTCCCTTTTGCCAGAGGGGGTGGGCCACCATGATTGTAACAGAGGCAGAACCTATACCATTACAGTCAGAAGCTCTGCCCTCTTTCATATACATAGAAGAAATAGAGTCCTGTTGGCATTAATAGAAGCTTACTATCAGTTTGGTATAGACTATTTTGTATCTGTCCTTAAAGCCTTCTTTTTTCATGAAGATTTCCCTGCTTTTTTTTCTCTATTTACACGAAGCAAAAGGGTAATTTTATGCATGTAACCCTTACATTTGAAGAATGCTCAGAAGAAATTATTACTGAAATTCCTGCTGCATCTGGTGTAAAAAATAGGCCATTTTACAAGGTACAGTTACATATCATTTAGAAAAAGTAGGACAATTGTCCTTTAATACAAAACTGATGTAGCAGTAGAACTTAATATTCTGTAACAATAATGGAAATATTACATGTATTAACTAATAGTCTGTACACATATAGACTGGGTGAAACCAGGCTCAATAGTAGTAACTGTGAGAGGGATCTTGGAGTCTTAGTGGACAACCAGCTAAATGTGAGCCAGCAGTGTGCAGCCGCCGCTGCCAAAAAAGCTAATGCAATCCTAAATTGTATTAACAGAGGGATACAGTCAAGATCAAGGGAAGTACTAATACCACTCTATAAAGCCTTAGTAAGACCACATCTAGAGTACTACATCCAGTTTTGGTCACCACATTATAAAAAAAATGTTGAGACTAGAAAAAAGTACAGAGAAGAGCAACCAGGATGATTAGGGGACTGGAGGCTAAAACATACAACAAACAGTTGCAGGAACTGGGCTTGGCTAGTCTAGTAAATAGAAGGACCAGGGGAGACATGATAGCAGTCTTCCAATATTTGCGGGGCTGCCACAGGGAGGAAGGGGTCAAGCTACAAGGAATAATGGATGGAAACTGAACAAGGAGAGATTTAACCTGGAAACAAGGAGAAACTTTCTGACAGTGAGAACATCAACCAATGGAACAGCTTGCCCTCGGAAGTTGTGGGAGCGCCATCAGTTGAGACTTTCAAGAAGAGATTGGACTGCCATTTGTCAGAAATGGTGTAGGGTCTCCTGCTTGGGTGGGGGGGATTGGACTAGATGACCTACAAGGTCCCTTCCAACTCTGATTATCTGTATCTGTAATAGTACTAAATAGCAAAATATCAAAGCAATTTAATCGGGAACAACTCATTTGACTTTAAAAAATATATTCTTGCTTACTAATATTAAATATTAATATTTGATTAATTTAAAAATAATCAAATATCTACTAAGTCAAAATCCAACATGTACCATGTACTTCTTTCTGTATGTGACATTTAACTTAGGCGGTATACTAGTATAATTTGATCCAGGATTTGAAATGTGTTTATAATCCCCAGCCATAGTTATCTGATCTGAAAACAAAGCAAAGAAATAGTTAAAACATTTACATAATATTTCTGGAAACTTCATCATAGAATCATGATAATTAATAAAACAATGCATTGACTGAGGAAGTAGTTAATTAATATTTTAAAATATCCCTGTGGATCAACTATTTCTTGTTTCTCTGATAGGCTTTGGCCTATGACCTACAGGTTGTTCCACTCATCACCTACATAAAAGTACACAAATTTCTTATAAAAAACAACTTTACTAATATAGTAATATTTGCTTTCTCTTAAAAGAGAATTTCAATCCATTTATATGATGTGAAATTAATAAAAACTCTATATTAAACTAAAACTCCAAAGATGGCAAATGAATAAGAATTAGTAGTGTGTGCTAATATATACATGCATGCATATTCGGCCAGCTAGCCAGTCACACTGCCTAGTACATATACAAATATATATTTTTCTCAAGAACAGAGCAAAAAAATGCTTGTTGTATTACTGTTAAAAAGATAACAATAAAAAGGAAAGAAAAAGAGGAAAACAGACCTCTCAATACATATACACAAAACACGCACACAAATCCAAAGCAAGTTGCAAGGCAAAAAACCTACAATGTAGAAAATTAAAGAAAAAGAAAAATCAAAGAAAAACAAAAAATATATAACTGGGACTTGCAACAGAGAGTGTTGATGTTCCAATACACTGCAACAATCTCAAAATGACTTCTTTTCCAAAGGATGGAAAATTTCCACCTGTAATGTTTTAGTGATGACTTGTTTAGTTTGACCATATAAGAACTAATCCTCCTATCCCAAGCTAAAAAAAATAAAATAATCCTTTCATACATTAATTCCTCAGCTGTAGGTGAAATAAATTCCTCAAATGTAGGTGGATTATAAATTTTCACACCTTATTTCTTGCCTGGATAGGAAGAAAATCATGGGGAGGTGGGGATGTTTTAGTTGCCCCTGTTTGTTATCTGACAGGCCTTAATAGAAAGCTTGTAGTTGTCATTTGTCTTCTTCTATTTTCCATTCAAGGCTTCCCACTCATTGTGATAAATGTAAAACCTGATCCTATTTGAAAAACTAAAAAACCTCACAGCAGTGGTGCTGGGCTTTTAGCCAAACATGTTTGAGATGCTATTTTAAATGAAAACTGAAATACTGATCTTCCAATGGCTTCTTTCATGAAAATGTTATTACTGGCTGATATGGAATGATTAGATTATTTTGACAATGTAAATTATTTCTACAAAGTAAACTCTGCAAATTAGTCAATTAAAGTAGGATTTAAAAAAAAAACTTTTAAAATGTTGACTATACCAGAAGAGATGTTTAACTATAGATTCTAAATTGAATAACTCTTGGTTCATCCCTATTTTCAAAAAAGGTGACTGGTTGAAAACTACAGACCTATCTCACTGTGTTGCATCACGTGCAAAGTGATGGAATCAATCATTAACAAATTCATCACCCTCCACTTAGAGTCAAACAGCCTACTCTCCAAAAAACAATTTGGTTTCAGGAAAAAAATTGTCCTGCAATCTACAACTCCCACACTGCAAAAACATATGGACTACTCTACTCGACCAGGGTAAAGCAGTAGACACAATTTATATAAACTTCTGCAAAGCCTTTGATTCAGTAGTACACAATAAAACTACTGTTAAAACTAAACTCTTACGGCATTTCCGGATCCCTTGATAAGTGAATTACTGTGTTCCACTCAAACAGGCAACAAATAGTAAAAATAGGGAGCACTGTATCAAACCCTTCTCCAGTTAACAGCAGTATCCCCCAAGGCAGTGTTCTAGGACCCACACTCTTTATACTCTATATAAATTATCTTTGCGAGCACCTCATAAGCAACTGCATCCTCTTCGCGAATGACATAAAACTATTCAACACCACCGACAATGCTACTGTCCTTCAAAGTGACTTTGATTATGTGTCTGAATGGTCAATCAATTGGCAACTCCAAATCTCAACCAACAAATGCTCTGTCCTACACATTGGTGAAAAAAATCAGTACATCAAATACAAACTAGGTGGATATGACCTTGTTGATGACCCTCACTCTGTCAAGGATTTGGAATACTCATATCAAATGATCTAAGCGCCAGAGTTCATTGTAACAGCATTGCCAAAAAGGCATTAAGAGTTGTAAATATAATCTTACAAAGCTGGAAGCTTCTCCTCTGGAAATGTTGAATTGCTAACTAGGGCATACAAAATTTTTGCCAGACCAATACTTGAATACAGCTCATCTGTCTGGAATCCGCACTGTATATCGGACATTAATACAATTGAACGAGTCCAGAAGTATTTCACGCGAAGAGTACTATACTCCTCTGCTCGCAACAGAATACCCTATATCACCAGGCTTGAAATTTTGGGCTTGGACAACCTTGAACTACACCACCTACAGTTGGACTTAAGCGTAGTAGACAAAATTATTTGCTACAATGTCCTACCAGTCAATGACTACTTCAGTTTCAACTGCAACAATACAAGAGCAACACAACAGATATAAACTCAATGTAAACTGCTCCAAACTTGATTGCAGAAAGTACGACTTCAGCAACAGAGTGCTCAATGCCTGGAATGCACTACCTAACTCTGTTGTTACATCCTTTAACCTCAAACTATCCACTATTGACCTTACCCCATTCCTAAGAGTCATTCCTAAGCACACCATCATACCTACTGTCCCTATTCATACCTATTTCTTGTATTCTTACCCATGTTTATACTTACGCCTATTATCTTGTGATTGACAAATCAAATAAATAAATAAATATAACTTACATTTTTAAAGTTAAAGACTTTATCAATCAAAGCTTTGATCTCCATCCTTGAACATATTTAAACTGTAAAAAGTAACATTGAAACAATACTATTTTTCTTTCTAAAATCTAATATAGCAACTGCTATAATTACTATACATAAGAGAAAAGAATACTCTTTCTGGACTGAAAGATTAAAGCAGAAAAAGTTTCCATTTCATTGGGACAA
The DNA here is from genome assembly GCF_049901715.1 of Pseudonaja textilis. Lineage (NCBI taxonomy): Eukaryota > Metazoa > Chordata > Lepidosauria > Squamata > Elapidae > Pseudonaja > Pseudonaja textilis. Next base: position 43,065,360 of record NC_141994.1, on the reverse strand, counting down.
ATGAGAAGGCATCACATTTACTTTAAAACAAGATATTTTGATTGAATTCTGACCAAAAAGCTAAAAAATCTTAGGAAAATTAGGAAGAAGTACAAATAGAGGTTTCAGAAGAGATTGTACATTTAAGGATTATAAATGTCTAATGTGTAATGTAAATGGAGCAAATGCTTCTTAAAAGAGATATTTTGTCCATTGCTTAAAAAGATTAAAACAGGATATCACTTTGTACAAGAGAATCATATTACTTAAAAGGGATAAAAAAATGATATATCAAAATTTGAGTGAAGAATTTATTTCAGCGGGAATAAAAAAAAATGTACAAACTCCTGGTTAAAAGAGTTAAAATTCAGACTGCTGGTTGAAGAGTTGAAGCTGACCTGAGAAGATATGAATTCAATTTCCACCCAACCAATCAGAAAGTCCATTGAGCCCTACCTATCTCTTAGGATTATTATTGCATGCTACCTTTAGTTTTTAAAGAAAAAAATGAGATACTAATTAATTACTAATTAATTAATTATTTTTATTTATTGCCAAAGGAAACTTCAAACTGGACCTACCAAAGATCTCATTTGAACAAAAGCATGTTTTTAAAGCATAGTCAATTTCTTATTAATTTAGCCACTTTTTCTTGAATGAAGTTGACTCTGAGTAATCAGGCAGTATTTCCTAGTATACTTGCTTGATTTCAAATATGGCTTCTTCCAGTGATGTGATTTAGCTGATTCGGACCTATTCGGGAGAACCGTTCGTTAACTTTCTGAGCAGTTTGGTTGAAATCTTCCAACAACCTTTTGTTTTTTTCCACTTTACAGGGCTACTGCTGTCAGGAAGGCAGGAAAGAAACATTCTGGTGTGCCTTTGTGTTGTTTCTAGCCTAATCCTTATCTTTATTGCCCTGCTTACAGAAACTGCCTGTCCATTAAGCCTTGTTACACTGTAACTAACAGCTAATCGTTCTTGGCAATATGCCCAGGCTTTCTGTTGCCTGAGCTGCTTCTCTAGAGGGGCTTGACTTTCTTAAAGGGGAAGGGTTGTTTTAAGCTTTTTACACTACGGTTGCCCACACTGTCCTTTTGGGGTGTACTTCCAAGAGGCAGGATGCAAGCTTGGCACTCTGTATGATTTTTGTACTGCCTTTCTGGGGGCATGTGATCTTTCCTTAAATCTGGATGATTTCCTTAGGATATCTTGTGAGGTAAGTGAGAGCAGGTGGTATTTTTAAGTGGTGCAAATGGATCTAAGGATTGCTTCTCCTGGGTGGGAAAGGGTGCTTTGTCAGTTCACTGAGCACAGGAGGCCCTTGTCTACGGGGATTCTTCAGTCATCCAGGTTATGGTTGTCTCAAAGGTGCTTTTTTCAAAAGGCAATTGGACTTTCTTGGTTTTCAGAAAGTCCAGTTGCCTCTTGAAAATCACCTTTGGGACAGGAGTCTCTTGCATTGCTTTGGAGTGGCCAAGGCACATGATTGCTCACTGATAGTAAGATTAAAAACAAAAAGAAGTTAGAGGTGTGGATCCTCCAATTCATTTTAGTTTTCTCTCATGATAAGACTTAGTAACATGGCACCAGGCTTGAAGTTTATTTAGATATCTGTGGCATGTACTAATTTTATTGTGATCCTGACAAGCCTGGGGGCTTGAACCTGGGTCCCCTATATACTTTGCTAATTTGTCTCTTTAGCTTGGCATTTTGTAGCCAAAGTGTGCCCACCCACTTTCTGGAGAGCTTAAATGATCTCTCTGCTAAAGGGTTTCACTTTATGAGCAAGAGTTGGCTGCTGGTAGTTATCGTTGCATTTTAACCATTTTAATTTCTCAAGATGCTCTGGCACTCTACCTGATTTGTAACTCCAGTTTGCAGGTATTGCTGATGAAAAGGAAGATATTCAGACAGAATGGTTTAGGTTTCCATGATGGCTGTGGTTATTATTGATCTTCAGTGTATATTCCCCCAATTCTAATCTAATGATTGATTTTATGGCAGCTTTTTGCAAGTAAAGAAGTTTTTGGGATTTTTGTACAGGTAATCCTTGACTTACAACAGTTCATTTAGTTATAATGGCATTGAAAAAAGTGACTTATGACCATTTTTCACACTTACAACTGTTGCAGCACCCCCACGGCCATGAGAGGCTGGGTGAGGTGAAGTGCCCCTCGATGTGAGTGGCATTGAGTTGGTCATGATCACCCAGTCGCATTGTCAGATTTCCAAGTGATGAAATCCATTTAAAAAGAAAAGAGCAAAGTCCATCTTCCAAAACAATTCCTTTTATTTAGAAAAGCATCAAATTGGCAAAGTCCATGGTAATTCCGAATCTGACACAATCCTGAATTACCCTACAATATCAGAAGTTAAAAACAACCCCCAAAAGTCACATTCTCCAATAGAAGTGATTCAACATTGCTCATAAATCTCCACCTCAAGGGACCTGAACATGGTCAGCTTATTTTCCCATGGGAAGAAGAATCACCTAGCCTAAACAACTCTCCCTACCTCCACTCCTTCCCCCTTAGGAATGTGGCAAGCCCAAAACCCTTCCCCCATGACCGTCAAAGACAAAGAAAAATAATATATACTAAGCCTAACTAAAATGGCTACACATATGTCAGTTTTGGGCTTGACAGGCTGCCCTTCCTCATTTGAAAAGAAACCCCCGCAATGACGTAAAATACAAAGATTGAAATTAGGTTAAACACAATCATACAATGCACATTTTAACCTCCTCTGCCCCCACAGAATTCATCTTAGACTTATGTGGATATTTTTCATGGAATTTTCCCACCAATCTATCAGCATTAACTTCCCAGCTATTAACCCAAGCGCTTATGAAATTGGATAACCTTTCCAATAAATTAAATATTGTAATTTCCCCCTGAAAATCCTAGAATCCAAAATTTTCTTAACCTCATAATGTTCATGCCCTGCAATGAGCAAAGGCTTCAGAACTACATGTTCTGCTGGCCTCTATGAAGAATCACCAACCTAAACAACTCTCCCTATCTCCACTCCATCCCCCTTAGGAATATGGCAAGCCCAAAACCCTTGCCCCATGACCGCCAAAGAGAAAGTAAGAAAAATAATATATACTAAGCCTAACTAAAATGGCTACACATATGTGAATTTTGGGCTTGACAACATGACCACCCAGCCATGCCTACCCAGCTGGCCATTAGGGCTGAAAACCAGTTGTTAAATTATTTGAATCCCACCACTGGCTTCTTCCCTCCCCCCCAACCCCAATTGTTTAATTAGTATAGCAAACAATATTACTGAAAATGCTATAAAGTATTTTATGTCACATTGTAGTAGTAATTACACTATTTTTGTAGCGATTCATTTTGTAACAGTTGTGCCAAATTATAAAAGTAGGGGGGAAAAAGGAAAAACTTAAAGTGCTTCATCCAAATAATAACTGCCTATCAGCAACCACCTTCCATTAGCACTCTAAGTTTGCTAATAAATATAAATAAGTAGATTTTATTTTGCTCAGTTTCTCATTTTTCTAATATTGTTCATTCTATACCCACATTTTTTTCCAGTCAACATAAAAATCCACATGCGGGTCCATGCACTTTTTAATATGTAAATGTTTGTATTCTCTTTTTATATTAACTCATTTTGGAAATAATTTTATGGCTGTTTTCCCTAAGTTCAAAAATGGTCCTACAACATTTTTATTTGTTCTATTAATTCAGAAAATGATTTTAAGTGGTTATTATTATGAGAGTATGAGAATTAACTTCCAACAAAAACTATGGATAACAAAACTCCAAATAAAGAAACCTTCGTTCAATGAAAATTGGGGAAAGTTAGGTGCCAACACCCATGGTCATCTTTTTTCTCCTACAATCTTTTGTAGCAGTTGTCTATGAAATATATCTTTATTTGCTTCTTCTGCCTTGGTCATGGCAGATCTTACTGGATCAGCCCAATCACAAGGCTTCTTATGGAAGCTGTTTTTCATTTTCATCTTTGCTCACAGTGGCATCACTGCTCTTTAAAGCTCTTTCATACCTGCAATGGAGGACTCTATCAATCATGCTGCTGGGCAGCAGTGCTGCCCTCAGACTGGGCTACAAGCAGGACTAGCATCCAAAAGTGTAACTGAAAGATCCACAGGGACATTTTACAAGGTATACAATTTCTAGGACAAAGTTAAGAGGTTCCTTTACTAACATAATGAAAGATGTACAAAAGCTATTATGAATAACATTGTGCAAATATTAAATGAGTCACTCCCCAAAAGCGACTAGGTAATCAGGCTAACTCAGAAGGATGCATCACAATCAGATTTGTGCAGGCAACCTAATCCTAGCCTTTAACCTAATCCTAACCCTAGCTCTTATACTTTACCCACACACAAAAGTCTACCTACTTTTGTGTGTGGGTAAAATCTACTTTGAATATTTGTGAAGTAAACAAAGCAAAAACTATTGATAACTATGTATAAACTTTTACATATATATTGCAGTCTGGTCATTATTACTCATAGACACATAAAACAACAGTTAACAAGATCATGAATAATGAAAGTGAACTATACGTTGATATATAATTCTAATTATGATCATGTAATAACAGTTCAAGAATTGTAAATTTTATTTATTTTTCAAATTTTTGAACTGTCGATCTCTCTCAGAAGTAAATTAGATAAATATATACAATTAATTCAATTGGTATCTCACCTATCCTTACATCTATCTGAGCACTATGACCTTTAAGGATAAAACATAGTCAAACCATATATATTTCTCAAATTGCACAAATCTATTAAATCAATCACTGAAAATACAATTGCAAGCACTATATTATACTGGGTATTTGAACATCATAAACTAATATTTTTTTCACGTTTTTCTCTTTTCATACTTTTTCTAGACATTCACAGAGAAAACTATATACCAGTTCCTGACTTCCTCCTAACATTCCTAGAAGTAGAGGAAACTTGTCAAAATTCTATTTTCTGTATATTTAATTTTTATTTAATCCAATTAAAACACTCTTTGTCTCCAAATCATCTGGACAGTTCACAATATAATAAAAAATAAAAATACAACAAATATCAAATAATAATGGGGTCCAGTCACTTGATATAAACATTTAGATAAAAACACATTCAATAAGGAGTTTCATCCACCCTAACCTAAGACATAGGAGAACAACTAGATCTCCAGGGCTTTACACAATGCCAGTTGTAAATCAGAGAGATTTCAGGGAAGATTTCATTCCAGAGGATGGGTGCCATAACGGTGGGTTATGATAGTTGGCATTGTTTAATTAAAGGAACTTGGATCATGCTAACTCTGCTGGAATGTACTAACCTAGCAGAAATTTTGGGATATATGGTCTCTCAAACCTGGCCCTATGTTTTGTTGAGCTTTATAGATGATGACCAACACCTTGAATTGTATCTTAGAAGGTTGGCAGCTGGTCCCAAAGATGCATTGCTTGGAGGTGCCTCCCAAAGGTGTCATGTATTCATACCAAGAAATGCTCTTCACTGTTCACTGTCCATTCTGAATTGGTTGAAGCTTCTGAGTGGTTTTTAAGGATATTACCACATAATGTGTTATGGCAGTCAAGCAGTGAAATGACTAGAGCATGGGTGACTGTCAGAAGGGCCTCCTGATGTAGAGAAAGGTGCAAATGGAACATTGGATGGACTTGTGCAAAGGCTGCCTGGCCATATCTGCCACCTATTCTTCAAGAAAGAACTCTGAATCCAAGAAGAGCCCCAGCTTCATTTGATATTAAACAGGAAGAGAAAGAATATTGAACTCTGGTGTAACCCACAAAAGATGGGAGGCCTAAGTAACAACCTATCTCCCCATCAACTTTGACTGGAACTGGCCATGGACGAAGAGAGAGAGAACTTTTGTAAAATGGTGGTTTCCAACCCTCACGGCTCATCCAGAAGGATACTGTGGTGATCGTATTGAAGCCACTGAGAGTTCAAGGAATACAAGGAGCAATGTACCCATTCCATCTATGCCTCAGGTCATCAACAAGGTCATCAGCGAAGCTGAATCTCGGGTCATCAGCAAAACTGAATCTCAGCCTGAACCTACCTAAAATGGCTTTAGATAATTTAAGTTATGCATGAAGAATTGGTTTTTGCTGCTCTCTACCAGTAGAGACATTGAACTAACTTGTGATTCTTGATTGTTGGAGGGATGGGAAGATGATGAGCTGCATAGCACAGCAGCTGTAAGCAAAAAATTTCAACAAATGCAAAATGCTCTGCAAAGTAATACATTTTTCTATTTTTGGAACTTTCTTCATTCTTAAGCCGTATTCCCTTTTCAAAAATGCAATGCATATATCATAATATTGTCCAGAAATAAATGTAGTTTGGATTTACAGGAGTACTGTGTTTAAAACTCATAATATAGTCATATTCTACAACTTGACAACTATTTAATGTCAAGTAACTACTTTCCTGCCTAACAGATACGGAAACTTAAGAAACAAAAAGCATGCTTGTGTTTGCCAATAAATTTATCATGCATTTATTCCCAATTTTAGAGCCTTGATCATACAGTCACCATCTTACGAAAAATCTTTCTATATGTTGTATAAACTGCAAACTCAATGAAGTAACCAAGTTTTCTAAAGATTCTAGTAAAACAAACATAATTTAAATGAGGCTGAACTACCACTGACCAATGCTTAACAATTGTAATATATAACTTTTATACATTTTAATTTGATTTCACCTCACACATAACAGGGAAATTGGGAACATTGTCAATTGATCACTAAATTTTATTTGAAACTTCTAGGATGATGATAAAGTCAGTTTTGAAAGTCAGATGTAATACCCAAGGTTGTCTATCAAATGCTATATCAACTAGGAAGGGAAGAAAACAAGATTGTATTTTGTATCTGCTTTTGTTTCAGATTAACAAAAACAACAACATAATATATTACTTTAATAAATGACACTCCCAAGTGGCTCTATATAGATATTCTCATAATAACAGACTGTTGGTGTGTTTTATACAATAGTGCAAGGAGATTGGCTTGGAAATAAGTTATAAAAAATAAAATGTTGAGTTGTACCAGAGATGAATTGCGGGCATGTAAATAGACAATTAAGTCGTTTTCAGATTTCAAACACTTATGGGTGTTTTTCCATATATATGATGGTAGGGAGACCACTCCTTTGTTGCCCAAAATAGTCAGAAGACGATAACTGCAATCATTTTTATGACCAGAAGAAGGTCATTATGTACAAGCAGCTTCAAATTATTTTTGGCCCTGAAAGAATTGTTCTTATCTCAAGAGAATTACTGACAACTTGAATAACATTCAAATAATTTCTGCTATTGCAAATGTAATTTTTCTTGTTTTTTTTGCTTCTGAAAATAACTTGCAAACTTCTTCACTTCTTCAGTCTATCTTGAGATAATTAATCAGGATTCAATCTATAATTATTTAGCATGGGGTTAAATAGCATTTGTTAAGGACTATGTAATTTGAAATGTAATATTGTTACTTTTTAAATGCATTAAACATCTATCAATATTTTTTGTTGTTCATTTTAGGGAAGCAATGTTATGGAGGACCAGGATCTTTTGGAAATTGGAATACTTAATTCTGGACACAGGCAAAGAATTCTACAGGCAATTCAGCTTCTTCCAAAGGTATCCTTGTTGTTGTCACAATATCTGAATTCATTTAAAAAAATAAAATAAATGATAGTGTACAGTGATGCCACAATACTCAACTGCTTAAAAACTCATCAAGTTTGGTACTCAGCTCATTTTGATGTGAAAATGTTATCTCACTATATTTGTTGTTTGTTTGGCATTCAAGATGCTATGAAAGGAAAATGGATGATAGGGACTGCTGTAGAGGGTGGACAGGAAGTCAGCCATGTTGGGAAGAATTAGTCTTCATTGTAGGTTAATATATTACAAAGTTCAAAATAAATCTTACTGTGGATTTTGGTGTAGCTGTTTCACTGGGCCATTTTGATTTAAATATGGTTGCTGTTTGCTTGAGTTTTGGATTTTTAGACAGCCATATATTCACTTTTCTTCATTAAAATGACTTTTCTAAAATTATCTTTTAAGAGAATCATAATAATTCTGCACAGTTCTAGTAACAATCATTTTATTACTAGGCACATGATTTAATATTTTTGAGATTCAGTGAAGATGCATTTTCCCAAATATTGTTGCTGTGTATTTGCCCAGTGAATTCATCCAATAACTCATTTAGTATCATCATGTCTTGCTTTCTGATGTACAAATATTCTTTGTCCAGTCCACTGTTCCAAAAATATTAACTTTTCTATTGACCAATCTATGTGCAGTCTTAAACAAAGGAAGCATTTTTCATCCTATTCTACATGCTCCTCAGATTTCAGTAATTTTAGACTCTTTAGTTCAAATAAATAATGATTCATCAGATTTGCTGAAAATATTGTGATCTACTCAATATCTAGATGCATGATTTGCACATGAAGAAAGGCAGGACAGAAGTCACTCCTTACTTATGTGCACAAATCTAGCACCATCTGAGGGGGCGAAACGGAGGCATTAGCACACTTGGGAAACTTTTTTAAAAACAAAACACAAATTTTTAGAAAAGATTTTCAGAAATAGCCTTATAAATAGAATTTCCTGTAAATAGGCTGATATTGTTTCTAATTATCAGCTCTTGTATTTGTTGTTAACATTCTGAACTAGATGCAGCTTGTTCTGTGTTTCTACTGTCCTGGTTCTGCTGTTTTCCATTCATAATAATGTGTTCTGCTTTTAATAGCCTTTCTGTATTTTTAATATATATTTTAAGTAATTTTGTAATAATTTAAAAACTGCATTGCATATAATCTAACTATGTACCCAATGGTCTTTGCCACTAGATCTGTCAGACTGGGGATACTCTGAATCCCCAGTCTGAATCCCCAGTAAAGCAATAGGCCCCAGGAAGTCTGCCTTCTCTATCATGTTGCCCATCTTGTAGAACAACCTCTTCACAAGTTGTGGACAGCCCTAATCCTCTTGGCTTTCAGGAAGACCTGGCTCTCACCTGAGGCATTGAAGCCAGGATGTTAATGGGGCTGTGGTGGGCAATTGGTTTTGTTTGATATGCTGATGTTGTGACTTTTAGGGACCTCAACCCAGATGCTTTCAACTTGATTTCTATAGAGTGATGTTTTTAATTTTTTTTTCCTACCAAGAGTTCGCTTGGGTAGGTTTATTTGCCAGGAAAAGTAACACAAAGCTCTAAAATATTAATATTAATTAACATAGTCCATATGCCAATTAGTAGTTGTAACAAAATCCACCAAAGGCATAAAATGGTTTAAATATTCAAATGTAAACACAATAAAAGAATACCAAAGTTTAACATGACAAAAAGAAACCATTTTTCTTTTGCAAAAGACAAGCTACAGTATGCAACATTTTCCCATTCCAAATTCCAATTCAAAAGAAAAACCACCCCAAATAGCAATTTATCCTATTCAAATAAGCATTCCATAACTTTAAACTATAGACAAAGAAAATTAAATTTAGCTAGAAGATATAATTTCTCCTTTAAAAAGATCACCAAACTTCCTTACTTTGAATATAGACAGTTAATACAAAATCACTCTGCATATTATATAGCTAGAATACATAAAGTAATCATAGAGAAGAGAACTTGAAACATCTTATTAAGTATAAGCTATTCTAGCATGCCACATTTTTAAAGTTAAAGATATCTGCAAATCTAAAAAGAGCCAGCCAGAATACTATGTCCTATTTTATTCCTGGTTAAATAAGCTAACTTGTACTTTTTTCTTCTCCTATACAGAATAATCTTTACCTTTAATCCAGTCAGATGGTAGTGTAATCTTTGTTGGAAATTTTTTCAGTGCTTTAAACAATCTCTCTTGCAAATCCAACAAAAAGAAATTGTTCCAATTGACTGCTGGGATTGTCATGCCTATTTTCTTCCTAATTTTTAAAACCCTGTCAGTTTTCTCTTTGTATCTTAAAGCAAGTTCTTATTCAGTCATGTTTTCCTTGGGTAAATTTTGGGCATATTTTGTTCTGTAACATCTTATTCTGGGAACATACTGTTTCCAAAAAGAGGCAACATAGCTGACATAATTAATTCAAGATCCTGATGCTGGTCCTTGAAGATATTTTTGATCGATATTTTAAGTTACTTGTCTTATTGCATCCCACAAAGATGCAATTACTCTTTAACAATACTTTAAAAATCCAACATTCTGATGTTTTCTGAGCCCTTAATTCATTTAAAACTTTTCGCCCATCTGTTATTTTCCATATTCACCCTTGCTTACTGGAACATGGCTAGTTCCTTGGTTCAGTAACTTTGTGGTTTTGCACAATATTGTATTAAGCAAAGCTTTGGAGAATTGGGGGACTTCTGCTAAATATAAAAGTGCTTTATGTGTAATTTTTCTACTGCTACATAAGTGCTAGAGGCCACTGTAACTACATAGCCAAAAAGGCATTAAGAGTTGTTAACCTAATCCTACGTAGCTTTTTCTCTGGTAATATCACACTACTAACTAGAGCATACAAAACATTTGCTACACCAATACTCGAATACAGCTCATCAGTCTGGAACCCACATTACGTATCTGATATTAACACAGTTGAGAAAGTCCAGAAATATTTCATAAGAAGAGTTTTTCACTGCTCTACTCATTGTACAATATCTTATGCCACCAGACTTGAAATTCTAGACCTAGAAAACCTTGAATTACGCCGTCTTCGGTCTGATCTAAGTGTGGTATATAAAATCATACATTGCAATGACTTACCTGTCAACGAATACTTCAGCTTCAACCATAACAACACAAGAGCAAACAATAGATACAAACTCAAGGTTAACCGCACCAAACTTGATTGCAGGAAATACGACTTCAGCAACAGAGTGGTCAATGTCTGGAATACTCTGTCTGACTCTATGGTTTCTTCCCCAAACCCCCAAAACTTTAACCTTAGACTGTCTACTATTGACCTCACACCTTTCCTAAGAGGTCTGTAGGGGGCGTGCATAAGCGCACCAACGTGCCTACCATCCCAGTCCTATTGTTTCTTTTATTTTTCTTATATGTACCCATTTTATGTATTCATAACTATGTATATACTTATCCCTATTATTTTGTAAGAGATTGACAAATCAAATAAATAAATACATCTCCTATTCAGACACATTTCAGTTAGGCTATACTTTGCTGTCATTCTATAGTTACTAATAGAACACTAAATAACTTGAAATAGGATTGAAGGACTTTTGTCTCTGACATAGATCTACCAAACATAGTCATTAGCAGAAATCCTGGTAGTTGTGCTCTTACAACCATTCTTTCAAGATGGAAAGTTTTGCTCAAGATTTTTTTTAAACAAGTCTAGAGCAGCGGTTGCCAACCAGTGGGCCACGGCCCACTGATGGGCCAAGGAAAATTTTTGGTGGGTTGCAGAAGAAATGGCTCCCGAAAGCAATTAATCTGGGCCACGCAGTTCTTGTGCCTCTGGCTCTTTGAGGGACCCTGGAGTCAGGTCCCTGAGATGCATGCACCAACCACCTTCCCCACATGGTGGGCGGCAACAACAACAGTACCCTCCACCAGTGGCCACTGTTAGCTCTCCCCATTAGTTCTCTAGTTTTGAATTGCTCCCGCCTCTCTCTCTTTGCTTCCCCTCCCCCTGTGCCCACTTGCTGGCAGGCAAGGAAAGGGAGATGGAGTCGTGTGCAGCTGTCTGCTTTTCCAACCCTCTCTGCCTCTCCCAACATCGAAACCTCGGAGATGCAGGCAAAGCTGCCACAGCGGTAGCACCCTGAGTTGCTTGCTTCTCCATTACTGCCTCCTCCTCCTCCAGCACCTCTTTCTCTCTGGGTAGGGCAATTCTGAACTAACCGAGCATGCTAAGGCAACTCGGGTGCTACTGCTGTGGTGGCTTTGCCCTGCTGAGCATAGAAACCCAGGAGGCTGCCGGTGCTAAGCAAACCCATGCCCCCTGCCCACCCCACCCACCCCGCCTGAGCTGAGGACGGAGCAGGCCTCCAGCAGGTGCCCAGTGGGTAAGTAATCCAGGGCTGCATGAGGTTGGGAAGCTCAGGCTGGTGCCCAAGCGGGATCAGAACCCAACAGCCAATCACAGAGGCCATCTGTGATTAAGAATTCCAAAATGTGGGAGGGGGGTGGCGAGAGAGATAGAGAGAGAAGGTGAAAAGAGAGGAGGTGGGAGAGGCTGGTTGGCCTGGGGCTTGCCGGGAGCAGAAGTGCATGTAGGAACCCAGCCCCAGCCTGGCTCCGTGAGAGGAGCGAAGGCACCAAAGAGCGTCTGCCACAAAGACCAGAAAGAAGCTCTGTACACCTCCCAATTGGTGACAGATGTGGGAGTGCTTAAGGCCAGATGACTCTGGGGGAGAGTAAAGCAAAGGAAATGGAGCCTCCTCTGAAGGATTTCTGGGCCTGGCACTGTTCCAGTCCGGGCCCTCGAGCATAGTTGGGAGAAAGCCTATCTCCGCCAAGCACCAGCAATTACCAGCAAGGGGCATTGCCGAGAGGACGCCATGTAACATGGACAGCTGGAAAGAGGCCCGGAAGCAGCAGGAAGCAGGAAGAGAAGCATGTGGGGGGGCCTCCCCTGGCTAAGCAAGTGAGGGAGAGAAGTGGGGAGGGGGTAAAGCGAGGGGAAGGCAAATGCTGCCTGGTCAGAAGGGCGCCCAGCCACCAAGGTGATTTCCTTTCAATTCACCAATAAAATTGCTTCCCACCGCTTCGAGTCTTATTCAAATGCCAGTCCTGGCTGACTTCTGACTGTTAAAAACAGACCAGTGGAGTCCCCTGCTAATATGAGAGATGCTGTCTCTCTCTCTCCCCACTCACCCTAACTCAACCATAATTTCAACTGGGAAACTGTCAGCATTTGGCTAAACTAATTCCAAAAATATGAGGGAATTCCTCAAAGTTTAGTAGACAGATAAGTCAGCCGTTAACAAGCACATAGAGATAAGCAACATTTATACACTATTCCCAAAGAAATAATAAAAAAGCTGAAAAAAGGAAACAAAACTACCAAAAAACTATTGCAATGCACTCTACACGGGGCTACCCTTGGACAGTATTTGGAGGCTCCAGCTGATGCAGAGAACAGTGGTGCAGACAGTTTTGGGGTCCCCAAGAATGGCCCTTGCACTACTCTGTGAGCTGTAGTGGTTGCTGGTCTTTGGGGTACAATTCAACGTATTGCTGATTGTCTTTAAAGTTATTCATGGCATGGGTCCACATTACCTGAGGGATCATCTCACTCCATTAGGATTGGCTCATCCCACTCGTGCCAGCAGAGCAGGCATGCTGTGGGGCTCATCATCAGCCTAATTATTCTAATTGGTGGAGTCCAGGAAAGAGGGCCTTCTCTGCTGTTATTCCTGCCCTCTGGAACATCTTCAGAGTCTTTTTATATAGAGGCTGTGTGAAGCATGGTGCTGTTGCAGAAGTGGGTTCCATATTGGAAATGACCACAATTCTCACAATATGAGAAATGTGATCGCTGTCAAAATGGTGCCCATTTCTGGGATGGCATTACACAGCTTTTCTGTATGGAGGCCTCAGGCGCACTGGCTAGTTCTTTTTCCTAGACTCCGTATAGAAAGTTGAAGACTATCTATAAAAATACATATTATCTTGCCAACATTCCATATAAATGTATTTAACAACATACATGGGAAAGGAAAGACGAAAATTTATTCAGTTGCCTATCACGAACTCTTTGGTGTATATGTATGTTTGTATGCATCAATTCCATATCCATGATAACTAATTTCTCCCCATACAGCACAAAGTCATGCAATTTAGAGGCATATTACAAATAGGTTCTCTTGAAGAAATTTAAAAAGTATTATAATAGAGTTTAATATTTTTCTTATTTAACTATTTTGATGTAAAATTCTTTTTATTTTATTTATTACAACAAATCTAATAATGATAACACACTTGAAAATTAATTGGAATTTTTATATTTCAGATGAAACAGACAGGCAGTGATGGCTACAATCCCACCTCTGTAGCGGAATGGCTAGATTCCCTGGAACTGGGAGATTATATCAAGCCCTTTTTGATAAATGGCTATACATCAATGGACCTTGTAAAGAAAATATGGGATATTGAATTAATTAACGTAAGTTGATCCATTTTTTTCTTTTTAATACATCTCAGTTGTAATTCTAATGGATGAAAAATGTTTTACTTTTTCAACATAGTGTGGTTAATGACCTATCTGTGTTCAGAAAACGCTGAGGCTCAGCTATTCAGAACTGCTTCTTCTATTTAAGCAGATATGCTAAGCTGGGGTAGGGAAACTTGGCTCTTTTATCACTTATGGACTTCAGCTCCCAGAATTCCTGAGTGAGCCATAAAAGGTTCCCCATCCCTGGCCTACTGGTTTTTCAGTTGTGGGGGAAATCAATTTTTGACTTGAATGGGACTGTTTAATATACAAATGTAGGACATATTACATTTATATTAATATATTAAACAGTATATTAAACAGTCCCATCCAAGTCAAACATTGATTTCCCCCACAACTGAAAAACCAGTAGGCCAGGGATGGGGAACCTTTTATGGCTCACTCAGGAATTCTGGGAGCTGAAGTCCATAAGTGATAAAAGAGCCAAGTTTCCCTACCCCTGTGCTAGGCTGTTCCTGCTAACCCAGCTCTCCAATGTCACATCGTTTTTTTCCATTCAGTCATGTACAGTTCTTGAAGACTATCTAAACAAGTCAGTGCACTTTTCTTAGCAAGATTTTTCAGAACTGACTTGCCATTGCTTTTTTCCTAGGGCTGAAAGAAACTGACTGGTCCAAGGTCACCCTGCTGGCTTACTTTTAGCTGCGCAGAAACATATTCACACCAGGACATATTGCATTCTTGTCACCAAAAACACTTTCTTGTTGCCATTTTACATAAGCATACATGTGTATGTGTGTGTGCGTGTGTGTTTGTGTGTGTGTGTATGTATACTGTACAATACACACACACACTTTATTTTGTATATTTATTTTTTACTCACAGATAGAGTTAGTATCTCAGATAATATTCAGCTGAAAATTTAAATGTGGATTTGAAGACTAATTTCAGAGATACAATAGCAACATTGTGTTGATATCAAACAGTATCAAACAAAACAAAAACAAGCTTACTGGGACTATCTGGATTTTAATTGGAACAATTTAGTTTTTTAGTGGTAAGTCATACATTTGTACTGGCCTTGTTTGAAAGTATTAAAAAATCATTTTGTGTCTCTCTTTTGAAAGTTTAGGGAAATCATATTAAGAGTAACAGTTTATAGCAGAGTAGAAAAATGTCTACCATTTCTATAAAAGTCTTTCTCCTGAAACAGATGACTATTCAATTTTTTGGGACAATGTATTCAAATGAGCGGATTCTAGAAGAATGTATTTTGCTCTTTTCTTCTGACCTGGAGAATTTCTTTTATGAAAAATTCTACTTTTGATATATTGAGAAAAAATGTAACTACCTAACGGAAAAAAGCAATCTTCTTGTTCTACTTGCTACTACTCTCCTAATTATCCCAAATGATATTTTCAGGTTAAGAACCAAAAATTAATTGTACAATCATTTATTGTACTTCAGATATTCCTTCAGGTATGGGGAAATTATCATGTAAACAATGAATAATTTATGATAAATCATGTTATTGCTTAACAATTTATTACAGGGTTAGTTTATATGAGCCATCCAATCAACCTTGATTCCTGGAATCTGTCTGGACTACTTTTTTTTTACTCTACTTTTTGGAAGTAGTTTGCTATTACCTTCTTCTTTCTGAGTATAAGAGGGAATGACTGGTCACCCAGCTAGCTTTGGCAGGATTAACCCTCAGAATATCCTGGCCTCTATTTTAGTGGTTTTTAACCATTATATCAAACTGGTTCTCAGATGATGTTGCTTGAGCATCATAGTTACACTGAAAAAATTTACCATCTACAACTTTCTTCTTTTGTTTTTAAGCGAATATGCTAGCATACAATCATATCTAAATTACTGATCACATTTTCCCATTTTCTATGGTATTTCACCTATACTCCTAGGCAGGGTGGAGTATAAGCTCCATTTCATGCTAAATAAACTAAATTATTAATGTATCTTAAGTAGAAAACTATTTTTAGATAGATTTTTACTCCAAAAGCAGTTTATTAAAATAAATTTGATAAAAAATTTTTTAAAAATCACAGTTTAAATCACGATTTAAATCACTAGTAAAAAGGCTTGATTTAAATCAACTCAATTTAAATCATAATTTTTAAAGAGCAACTGTCATCTCTGTCCCACAGCAGCTCCTCCTCTGACCCACTGTTGACTCACCAACAGTCCCATTCACTTTAATGGGATGGCTGGCAGTGATACAATAAGGTGAGGAATGTGGCAGGCAGCAGAGGAATGGATGCCCAGTAACAGACGCCTCCATGATGGATCTGAAATGACAGGTGCTCTTTAAATGTAAGGACTCATTCTTGTTGGTAGTTAGAATTTTTAATATTATTGTTTGCAAACAAAATGAAGGTTTCCTATTTAGCTTGCAGAACTTGGGTTCATTGAATGAGTTTACCAAAAATGTAAATATTGCAGAATATACAGCTTCATGCTACATAACTAAGCTCCATTTCATGCTAAATAAACTAAATTATTAATGTATCTTAAATAGAAAACTATCTTTAGATAGATTTTTACTCCAAGAACATTTTATTAAAATAAATTTGATAAAAATAAAAAAAAATCAGATTTAAATAAAAAATCTGACTTAATTTTTTAAAAAACTCTGTTCTTTTTTTAAAAAAATTAAAGTCATCAATTTTTATCCAACCGGTTTCCAGTGCTCGCCCATATGCAAGTCCGTCCTTTTATTCAGTTGTCACAGCTGCCGCCCATGATGAGGATCAAGGCCCTCTCCTCCCAAGTAGACCACGTCTCTCCCTTATCCTCTCCTCCCTGCATACCCTAGGATAGATAGGAGATGGGCCTGGATCCTCCTCTGACTGCTCAGCCGGCCTCTGCCCTTTCCCAGCCTCTTCCACAACCTCCGGAGCCACACTTCCACTCCCTGTCGGCTGTTCCTCCTCTCCCTCAGAGTCAGTCTCCACCAGGGGCATGACAAAGATAGTATACACTATCTTAAGCATCTATATATAAAAAGTGGAATATAAATATAACAAATAATCATAAACAGAAGAAGAGGACAGTAGGAGATCACTACCAACATAAGTCAGAAGATTCCAAAAACAGAAGATAGTAAGGCCCATTATCATATGCGTTAATTAGACTGTTGATCCCTCAAATGCCTAGAAGAAAATGAAACTAGATTCTAGGAACAATAGTTAAGGGCATCTGTCTAAATTTCTTAAACATAAATACTATATTCCCATAGGGCGTCTAGAAAAATTAAGTTCTAAAAGAGTCTAAGCCAAAAGACATCCATCCTCAGCATTTCAAATTGTGCACTAGTGATGTGGGAACTGTGCTACACATTTGCATTAGGCCTAACTTGTGGTTATATGCATATGTATGCAAACAATATGTAACTATTGAAGCTGGGTCTAAAAAACAATAACAAAATGTTTGCTTTTTTGTTTTACTTCACCATTGATTAAAAATATATTTGTCTGTGCTTGTCCCTGAATTTTTTAAAAATAAAATTTCTCCTGATACATATGTTCTGAAATTTATTTTTATTTCCTTCTTGATTTATGTAACTGAAAATTTGCTGAAAGAACTATTGACTTGCATTTAAAAGTGCTGACATCTTTAAAGATCACTAAAGAAAGTGATTTTTTTTCCACCAGCATATTTCAAAATTTTATTTTTTCTTACTAGAATCAAATCCAAGCCTAACTGTCCCTTTAAATAGGCTCCTATTCAAGCATCCTAAATCTAAAGAGATAATTATAGGTGGAATTAATCTATCCACTAGACTTTGATCTTTATACACAGCATTCAGTCTGAAAAAATTAATTATAATAACAATTTCAAAAGACAATTCTTTATAGACAATCTAGGAATAATACGAAATAATGTATAAAAATATTTTTACATATAAAAGAAGTAGGATCATATATTATAACGCAACCAAATGCTAATGAGTGCAGAGGACAAGAGAATTAGACATAAATGCATAGTACTTTAAAACACATTTGTTATATTTTAAAGAAACTTTTATGTGAACTTGATTTTTTCTTGATTAGATGGAACCTCACATATGTATATGCTTTATATACTTTCATAGTACATAGCTAAAACTTGTGTTGCATTATAAGAAATTTATTTAAAGAAAATTATTGTAGAAATAATTAAGAGAAATCCCCCAAAGCTAGTTTTACTCTGCTTCTGCAATATATCATACGTTAATACCAATTGGGTGCTGTACTGAATGGTTTATTGTTTCCTCTAAATTTGTGTTAATCTACAAAGACTGAAAGAGCAGACAAAATTCCCATTCTGTCCATATTGTCTCTGTTTTCTTCCTGAAAAAGAACTTCTTGGAAATTCAGCACATTTGGGGGTTTGCATTTAAAGCTATTCTTAGGATAAAGTAATGCTACATAGTTAAATGCTGTTAAAGAAACAGGATGTATCACCTTTTCAATGTACACTACATTAGAAGCAGCCAGTTTGAAATTCTAGTACCCTAATTTGGAAATAAGCTTGACTAGAGCCTTCCAAATAAATAAACATAATAGATTAAAATATTTAGTCTCATTCTCTAAATTTTTTATTGATACAAAGAATTTAAAGAAAACTAGCTGTCCCAATTCCAGATGACAAAGCTTCAGAGTATAGAAATAAATTAAATGAAAATAGATATTTGGTGATATATTGTATGCTATTAAGGATATCAATTACATGTAAAACAATACAAGTCATCTATCTGCTGGATTGTTCCATAATAAAAATAAAATAAAAGGACTGACATTGTTTTATAGACATTAACATTCTGGATTATGACAGTGCATCATGACATTGTATCAGTTGAAGCTCACATTGCCCAGTGGCATGGCTTTTTCTAAGCCACATTGCTCAGTAGTGTAGTCCAGTCTGGAGCTAAGAGCTCTCTCTGGACAGCTGGATCATATCTGGCAAGGGGGAGTTTGGGGAGATGAAAACCCTATTGTTCTGTCTGCATTTGTATTGTATTGGATGTAGACAATGGTGGTATTCAGCCGGTTCGCACTGGTTCAGGTGAACTGGTAGCAAGGATTTGGTGTGGGTCTCCGAACTGGTAGTAACTTCTAGCTGGCCACACCGCCAACCTGGTCATCCAGTCGCCGCTTGCTCACTTGTCCTGCCCACCTGATGCTTACTCATTCTGCCTGCCTGATGCTCACCCCGCCCAGTCACTCCTCACCTCCCATATGGCATACTGGGTCCTCGTGGCTTGCCTTTAACCTGCCTTCCCATGTGGTGCCTGCAACCCAATTGAGCAGCTTACTTACTTACTTACTTTTACTTTATGTCATTGCACCTCGTACAATGAAATCAAACACCATCTTCAGTGCACATCATGACCATGACCATGAAAATAAACACAAACACACATCCTTCACCCTTCACACATTGAACCGGAAACCCCTGACACCACATCAACACTGCACTATACAGCAGAATTTAAAAGAGCTACTACCCTGGGATTAGAAGCTGTTTTTCAGCCTATTTGTCCTTGTTTTTATTATTCTGTACCATCTGCCAGATAGTAATAGTTCAAAAAAAGGGTTCCCAGGATGAGATGGATCTTTGAGAATGTTTTGAACTTTCTTAAGGCAGCAGGAGCTATAAATCTCTTCCAAAGAGGGGAGAGGGCAACCAATTATCTTTTGGGCAATGACATTAAGCCTCTGGAGTCTTTCCTATCTGCCACTGTGCAACTGGCAACCATACAGAAGTGCAGTATGTTAAAATGCTCTCTATGGTGCAGTGGTAGAAGGTCACCAGCAGTTTTTCATTCAGTTGTTGTTTTCTGAGAAGTCTCAGGTAGTATAATCTCTGCTGGGCGCTTTTGACTAGGGCTGCAATGTGGGCACCCCAGGTCAGGTCCTCTTTTAGGGTAACACCCAGAAACTTAAAACTGGCCACTTGCTCCACTTGGTCTCCATTGATAAGTAAGGGTTGGATGTCTGATCTGTTCCTTCTATAATCCTGATCTGACTGCTCACAGGTAAGCCTGCGAATCATGCTAGCCTCCCTGCACCATTCCCAGGCTCTGCTGGCTAAGCTGCCAGGCTGTGATCTCCCAGCTCTCCCTACCATGTGCGGGCCGTGGCCCACTGTCTGCTTCCTTTCATCATCTGGGAGAAATGAGCAGCAGCGGAGGTGCAAGAAGCCTGCTTGGGCGGAGAGGAAGGAAAGCTCCGGCCCACCTGTTCTGGCTGCCAGCTCTGCTCCCCTTGCTCTTCCAGGTTCTGGCGTACCAGCCAGCTCAGACATGGGGCAAACACTGCCCTGCCCGCTGGTCCTGCCACCACCATGGGTGAAAGGGCAGCAGCAGTTCTCACTCCTGTCTCTTGCCCTCTGCCTGCCACTGTTGCTCTTTTGGGGAGGCAGGGCTGCACATGTGAACCATCGCCATCCTCTCACCTCCAGCGGTGGCAGGAGCAGCGGGCAGGGCAGCGTTTGCTGGCTGGGTGGTCAACTGTCCCATGTCCGAGCTGGCCGGTGTGCTGGAACCTGGAAGAGTAAGGGGAGCAGAGCTGCCAGCCAGAACAGGTGGGCCAGGGCTTTCCTGCCTCCTCACCCGAGCAGGCTTCTTGCACCTCTGCTGCTGCTTGCAGTTCTCACTCCTGTCTCTCGCCCTGTTGTGGCTGCCACTGCTTTTCTGGAAAGGCGGGGCTGTGCAGGAGCTGACTCCACATGGGTGGAACTTCTGTCTGGCACCGGGGTAAGAGGTGCTCTGAAAGGGAGGTCAGGTGGATGTCCCGGGGCTGCTTGCTTTCTTCGTTCTCCCGCCACCTGCTGCTCTGGAGCTCATAGGATCAGTTTGTTCCACATCAGGGGTGTGTGTGTGTCACGAGAGTGTGGTTTGTGTGTGTGAGAGAGAGAGACAAGAAAAGAAAGAGCAAGAAAGAAAGAGGGTGGGAAAGAAAGAAATAAAGAAAGAGAAAGAAACAAAGAAAAAGAAATAGGAAGAAAGAAAGAGCAAGAAAGAAAGAGGAAGGGAGAGAAAGAAACAGAGAGCAAGAGGATGCCAAACTCTGAGTTGTGGTCCTGGGAAATGTGTCAGAATAACAGAATAATACTTAGAAGAGACCTTGGGGTGAACCCTAAGGTTTCAGAGAAATGGCTGTCCAGTCTTTTCTTAAAAACCTCCAGTGTTGGAGCACCCAGAACTTCTGGAGACAGGCAGTTCCACTGGTTAATTGTTCTCACTCACAGGAAGTTTCTCCTTAGTTTTAGGTTGCTTCTCTCTTTGTTCAGTTTCCATCCATTGCTTCTTTTTTGCCTTCTGGTGCTTTGAAAAATACATTGCCCCCCCTTCTTTTTGGCAGCCCCTTAAAAGCCTGTTGCCTATCACACTCTTGGGCAATGCATGTGAGCCATTTCCCCCTTTCAGTGGTCCATGAGAGTACATCTATAGTATGTAGATAATAAAGTTAAAGGTGAACAACATTTTTATGGAACTATAGATATGTTGAGGCTGAGTGTGACAAGGAATGGCTGGGAGGGGAGGGGCCAGGCAAGGCACCCCTTGGCATGAGTGACATTGAGTTGGCCATGCCCATCCAGTCACATGACCACCAAGCCACACCTACCCAGTCACATGACCACCAAGCCACGCCCACCAAATAACCCTTGCCCACAGAACTGGTAGTAAAAAAATTTGAATCCCACCACTGGATGTAGACCATTAGATTTTTTTAAAAAAAATATTGTTGCTCTCTAACTCTCTGAACAGTTCTGCTTTATTCTGTTCTATTATTTGTAGAATTTTTTGTGATTTGGTAGTATTGATGGTATAGTATATCTGTTTTTATTTTTATTATTTATTTTTCTGTCTGTTAGTCCAATTCTAGTCATTCACTAGTCATTCTAATTGAAATTATATGTTGCTGTTGTTGATTATTTCAATGAAGCATTTGCACTAGATACATTCTTTTTTAATCAGCAGAATTGTAGAGAATTCTGAGAAAGATTATTGAACAGATTAGTCTGTTGACCCATATAGTTGATCCATATACCTGATAGATTCCCCAATTTCACAAATAAATACACTGCAGTAGGAAAACATTTAAAGGAATCTAAAAAAATGAAAATTAAGGGAAGTTAATATCACCTCTTATCAATTACCAGGAGCTATATACAATTCACTTGATCTCTCTTCTGTTTCCTTTGTTTTTCTTCTGAAATGTATTGTATAGTATATTTTTAAAGACTGAAGAATAACAGGTGAGTTTACAGGTATGCAACAAGTATTTTTTTCTTTCTCTTTCCTGGAAAAATGTAACACTGAAAAATTATGCTAGGTTGTTGACTGGCAGCAATATTAAGCTTTAGCAATCAAAATGGAGTATTTCAAACGCCTTACGTTTTCTGCTTGAATAACAATATCCTCATTCTGGCATACAATTCCTGTTTCCCAGTTGTCTCCAAACAGAATATCTCTTTCAGAAATATCCTAATGGAATATGTCATTGTTCCACAAATGAATTAATCTGATATACAGAACTGCCTAATGCATTTTCATACATTTTGCTATTTGGGTACCTTGAAGAATGTAAAAGGGCATAAAAAAATTAGGCTGAATATATAGAGTTTCTACTGCTTCTGAAGAAGCTAAAATAGCCTCCCTCTATAGCACACAATCCATCATACAACAAACTGATAAAATAAATAGTCTCTAAATGTTTTGTTGCCCTAGGCAACTACTTGTACTGCCTACAGCAAATCTGAACATCTTTGAATATCTTTTTAACTGTTTCATAGTAACATACTACGTGGTTCTATCAAAGACAGCCAAGTGCCCACTTATTGCAGATATAATATACCAGTTACCTGAGTTATTGACAATTAACCTGAGGCAAATTTCTTACCATGATTTTTTTAAAAAAATCCATATTAATAAACATTGAAATCATAACTTAGGTTGTGATTTTAAAAAGGGTTTTAAAGATATCAGAACCTAAAACAAAATTTGTCTATCCCTGTAGCTGAGGAGGACCGATTCCTGTCTAGGCATCAGACAGCTTACAACAGAAGCAGTTGGAGTGGTTATAAAGGACATGTTTCTTTCTCTCATTATTCTGTTTTTATGATAAATTTTCTCTTCTCATGCCCACAGGTAGTATCTTTCTCAATTTCAGGACCTCTAATAAAAGGCCTGGGAATGTAAGAGTTCTGTGCAGGATCTTAGCTTTTCTTAGCACTGCACTCTTCTGGACAGAAAGCTCTGATGTTGTTCCTGAGATCTATTGGAGTCATTCTCCAAGCTTTGATGTCACAGCCTCATTGGGGTCACTTTGACCTATTCTTTCCACAGAGCTTCTAGTTTCTCCTTCAGGCTCTGGTACTTTTTAAGTTTCTCATACTCCTTCTTCTTGATTTTGCTGTCACTTGGCATTATTACATCTACCACCATGGCCGACTTCTGCTCCCGTCTGTCTGGATCTGGAAATCCTACAGGATCTCAGTCCTGTGTATACACATACACTTTGCTATATAAAACATAACTTACGTGTATTGCTTGATACAAACTAGAGCAGTATGTGTCTGTCTATCTCAGAAACAGTAGAAAGTCAGAAAATAAAAATCCCTTCGTTTAAGGAACATACATATGTAATGTAGTTTAGACAGTTCTTATTATCATTAATCTGATTTGTTGAATGGTCAGCTGGATTTGGCATTTTTATCCACATATTGAATCCTTCCCAAGGACCTGAGATAGGGATATGTTGTTAACTGTTTTTTAAAGGTTTTTTTTTTTAAAGTAGATGTAAGCTATTTCAAGTAAAGCTGCCTTTTGCAACTGGTGATTTTGTCAATGCCAATGGTGTGTTCAAGTAGTGCTTATTTTTATTATTTCACAGCACACATCAAACTAATTTTAATCTCTCACCCACTCTGCCATAATGCTTATTATACATTTTCATAGGGTTGAATAAAATAATTCCACCTTTCCTTCTCTCTTAATTTTTCTAATGGCCTTATTCCCTTTAATATTCTCTGGAGTCCATTGACTATCCATTGAATTGAATTAAGCCCTGTTCAGAAATCATTAAAAACAGGGCTCACATCATATGAACAATTTTGATAAGCACTCCCACCACTAGTGTCACTCAAATAATATCTGTAGGAGGAAAGCTGTTAGATACACTCTATGTATATAGAGTGATGTGCAAAGTTTTTTCTTCTGATGATATTCATGAAGGATGAATGAAAGTCATATCATTTGAGTGAAAGGAGAGATTTCTCAGAAGTGTTCACTATAAAATTTATTTTATTTTTACAAAATGAACTAATAATTATTGAAATAATGTGGACAGCTGAACAGATTAAGATATGTACTTTATATGTGTTTATTTAAAACTTTTACAGTATATGCCACTTTCCATCAAATATTTTGAAGTGATACACATATTTAATTTGCAACTCTGAAAATAAATCTTGTTAGTC
This sequence comes from Pseudonaja textilis, assembly GCF_049901715.1. Classification (NCBI taxonomy): domain Eukaryota; kingdom Metazoa; phylum Chordata; class Lepidosauria; order Squamata; family Elapidae; genus Pseudonaja; species Pseudonaja textilis. The sequence continues at coordinate 43,040,704 of NC_141994.1, read as the reverse complement.
AAATGAGAGTATAAAACGGTTCTCAAAACTTGTAGCCTTGAAAATGTAACCTTCAGTTTGGCTGCTCTCTTTTAGGATAGTTAGTTTAATTTTTTAAATATGTATTTGTATCCTCAAAATGGAAGTAAGCTAAATTGATATTTATATTTTGGAAATCTCTAGAGATAAAGTTCATTTTAAATAATAGATTTGTTTAAATATATGTAAATATAAGTTGAAATAATTTAAATTATTATTCATTGACAATGAGGTATATTCTTGGTATTGTTCATAATATGAATAAAAGCAAACTAAATCAACATAAATTATAATTTATCGCTAATGTTATTGAAAAAAATCACCATATTGACTATGATTTTCTAGCTATTATTATGGATAGGTTACATGTGACTTAAATAGACAGATATGCATACTTTAAAACAATATCCACAGTTGTTTTTTTCCTTCACTGCAGCCTACTCCTTGCCACTCACAGAGGGGTAAGCTAGTGATTCTGTGCCATTTATAACCATCAAACATCCAACTTCATACAAAGGAAGAATCTAGAATATCCAATTTTCTCTTTTGTTCACTATGATTGCAAAATGATGTGGAATGACATGGTAAGAAAAAAGGAGGGACTTCCTGGATGAACCTGGAAATGTGCATATGCATCATTACATGTATCATTTAATGAGCTGCTGATATTCTGTATACTCTCAGATATAATTTAGAAATATAGTTTCCATTCACCAACTTCTGGCATTAAAAATGCAAAAAATGCATATTTGTTGTTAATAAAACATGAATGAAAAATATTTTGGGATTAATTATTTCAATTGTATTTAGTATTTATTAAATGAAATGAATATGCATTAAATATTTTATTTTGCACAAATCCTTAAGATTTTATCATTTTTACTATGGATTTAGGTTATCCTGCTTCAGCTTTTAATCTTTCATTGGTGTTACATAAGTCATTTAAAACTTTTCTCTCCATGCAAACATAAGCAAAATATTATCTGAAATCTTGATGTGGAAGATATACTATTTTGTAAGGGAGAATCAAAATAGATGAGCAACTTGTAGATGGGAAAGTATGGAGGAAAGTTTTTTTTAAGCCAGTCTCCTTGCATTCTATAGATAATAGAAGCCTTGGATGTAGTACAGAAACAGCCAGGTTATTAATAAGGAAATCTAAATTTACATAAGCCAGAATGAAAAACTGTATTGGAAATAGAAAATAGAAAAAGGGAATTAATAATCAAAAGCTTCAAAGTTGAAAATAAAAGCCATGATTTGTTGACTAATGTAGGTTCAGTTATTCAAACAAATCAGGATAAATAAATTCTGGTATGATGTTAATCCTTGACATCAGTACAACAATGTAAAATAATTATTAATATCAACCTATTGCAGATAAGAATCCTGAAACAACTTGCCAGAAACAAAGATTGAGGCCCACTATATCAGTGGTCCCCAACCTTTTTTGTGCCGCGGCCCGGTACCGGCATCACAAAATCATCCACGGCCCGGTACCAGCATCAGCACGCATGGCAAGGCGAGCCGAGCAACCAGCCAGCCAGCCGTCCCCCGCTTCTCCCCGCCACCTTCAACTCCTCCTTTGTACCTGTGTCAATGGGCTTCGGGATGGCTTCAGGATGGTCGCTCAGCTTGCCTTGCCATGCATGCTGAAAGAATCCTTGCGCCTTAGTTTTGTTCAAAGCCGCCCCCCCCGATGAAACTAAGGCGTGAGGATTCTTTCAGCACCCAAACGCCGCTTTCTACCCGGAAAAGCTCACCGGAAGCACTTTTTCATCAAAACAAGATGGCGGTGCCCAGCAAATCGGTGGCCCGGTAGAAATTGTTCCACGGACCGGGACCGGTCCACGGACCGGTGGTTGGGGACCCCTGCACTATATGACAGAAATGAGCACTGAACCAGGAAGTTGTTAATTATATTTGTAACATTTTCATTTTAATCATTTTTATTCATCTCTTCAGAACTGTGTTGCAAAAGTTCAGAAAAAAAATGCTAGGTGGCAATAAAATGATGCAAAAAAGTGTAGGAAATGAGAGACAAATTGCTTGATGAAATGGCTATTGTCATCTGAATATATTATTCAAATATATGATACAGATTCCATTTCTATTTAGCTATACATATGGATCCATAATTAGCTGATCAGAGATTTAGCAGAGCTAAGGTTAGTTAGAGATTTATTTATTTAAATCTTTATAAAAAGATTTATCTTAAAGGGATATGATAGGGAATTTACAATTATATCCTGCACCAGAATGATATTGGTTCCCTTGATTAGAGATATGAATGAATTATATATTTTCTTGGAGAATGCAGATTTTTATAGCTAGTTAATTAATTGGACTTTTTCTTAAAGAAATCTAATGCTTCTCTTACACATTTTTAGTCAGTCTTAACCTTGTTTGGTAGAATGTTAAACATAGTAAGAATTAGTGTATCTAGTATGTCTGATTTGTACTCTATACAAAAGATTGGAGGCTTTTAGTCTGAATTCTTGATATCCCTAATTTCCACGTACCAGTGATTTTTACAAACTGGTACAAAATTAATGTAATAAAATGAAATTCCACTAGATGGATCTGAAGTTCTTTTAACAGGTATTCAATTAAATTTAAAATGGTGTCATGTAATAGAGATATTTTACCACTGCATATCTTTGTGTGAGTATAGATTATCTAAATCTTTTCTAAACATTTCAAGTGTTTAATTTGCCAGTAATATTTTAAGAAATAAATTGAGTATATTTAGTAATAATGATCTTTGTCTAAAATCTGAAATTTTTCTTTAGCAAGGTGTATGTGTTTGCACTAATATCACTGGATCTTCTATTTTAATTGGTAAGAAATTCTGTATATATCAAAATACAAAATTATATGATATAATATTATTTGGAATGTTATTCCTTGAAATAGTAATAATTTAAAAAATCTAAATTCTGTCTTGCTCTTTCTCCATTCTCTTGTAAATTTAAGTCTTGCAAATTTAAATTGTAGATTTAAATTTGTAGATTTTTGTAGATGTGTTGGATAATTGCATTATTCATTTGAGATAAACAATGCACAGTGTTCATGCAAGTTAGGAAATGTTTTTGGGACACTAATGCCCAAAACATGAATTGATGGTGTGTTTATGTTTTTATTTTAGAATAAAAATGTGCTAGCTGGATATTTTCATGGGGGAAAAATCAATTATATCATTGTGTTTCAGATTTAGCAAAACCTAATTTGCTAAAACCTACCTAATTTGTGTTAATCTCACATCTAACATGTTGTTTAACAATCTGAATATATTACTACTACTTGTTTATATAGGAAAATTTATTGAGAAGATTACTTGGAATAAATAATGTAGGATTATAAAAGAAACAGATTATCTGAATCCCTTTCAGTTAGAATTCAGGCCCAGATACGGAAGAGAAACAAAATTAGTCACTGTGAAGTACATGGGTGCCAAACTCAAGTCCCGGGCACCAGACCCAGCCTGCAGCGTACTTATGTCTGGCCCACAGGGCCACCCTGGAAACAGCAAAGGACTGGCCCGTGGTGCTTCTGCCACTGAAGATGGGCTCCCAAGCTCCATTTTCGGCTGCCACAGTGCGACCCTCCCGAGCTCCGTTTTAATTGGCAGAGGGTTGCAGGAGGCCATGGCAGCCAAGAACAGAGCTTAGGAGCCTGTTTTTGATGGCAAAGTGCTTGGGCCACCACAGGTGCCCCTGACATGAGTGACATCAAGCTGCCCATGCCCAACCTGGCCACACCCACCCTGGCTCCCTGGGGTCAAAGACACCCCTGATGTGGTCCTCAATGAAATCAAGTTTGACAACCCTAGTGTAGTAGAAGCCTACGCTGGACCTCAGATGAAATGTTTGCTTTCTTCTGAGTCCTTTGGTAGTCAGTACTAATTCTAATATCCTTCTGGAATAGGTAGTTTCAGTTGATAGGTTGTTGATCGGGTCACAGAAGTAGTCTATATCTTAGAAGTCATTTTAGACATATAATTCATAACTTCTGCTTACGCAGTAAGGGAAGAATATACCCATCTTCAGCTGCTACATCACAGACCTCTTTGAAACAGGATGTTTGGATGACAGCAATGCATATCATATTAAACTAACAACTGGATTATTGCAATAAGTTTTACATAGAGCTACACTTACATAGAGCTTACACTTAATTTACCTTTAAACCCATATATGGCATGGCGTCAAGGATATATCAAGGACTGCCATGTATAATTCTGCACATCCTGAGCATCTATGAGAGAGTTGCTAGAGATCTCTTTCCCATCAGTGGTGGGCTTCAATTTTTTTTACTGATTCTGTGGGCGTGGCTTGGTGGGCATGGCAGGGGATGGATACTGTAAAATGTCCGGTCAGAGGTAGTATTTGCCAGTTCTCCAAACTGTTCAAAGCTTCCGCTACCGGTTCTCCAGAACTGGTCAGAACCTGCTGAATACCGCCTCTGATTCTCATTGAAGTTAAGGAAGCTTGGCTTAGGACATACAGTATGTTTTCTCAATATTAGCTCTCACTACAAAATAAATTGCCCTCAAGATGTTTTTCAGCCCCTACACTCTTATTCATGAAGTCTAGGGGGCTTCAGATCCTAAGGTAATAGTGGATATCCAGTTATTAGTATGATTATTATTGTGATTATTTATCATTATAGTTATTTTAAAATACTTTGAGATACAATTTTAATTTATTCTTTTTGTAGTCTGCCTCATATTAGTATGATTTAAGAACATAAAGGTGATAAGACAAATGTATACATTTCTTGTTATATTTTTTAATAAATGTTATCCATTTCACTTCTGGATATGTATTTTAAGCTTTGGCATCAGTCATTGAACCATCTATTGCTTCTGCACTTATTAAAACAAAAAGTGACAATCCAATTCTCTATTCCTTCTAGTTCACTTCAATGAGCAACTGAAGGGTGATAATTAAACCAAAAGTATGTATAAAAATCAATTCTGGATGAATTAAAATGCCGGCGGAAAAGATATTAGGGCAAAGCAATGAAAATATGGAATGAAGTGAGCCATATGACATGAAGATAATTAAAATGTTAAAAATAAAGTGATTAAAACATAATTAATGAGTCAGATAATATTCTACGGATTAATATTTGAGAATGGAATATCAGAAACCTGAATTCTGTCAGGCAATATTGAAACACAATATCAATCCACAAATATTGCTATAATGGAGCTTTAAGGATTTTTAGTTGATTTCTAGGTTATATGACAATTTCTCTAAGAGTTTAATATTATCCAAACAATAGAACAAAAGTATCCTCCAAAGTTGAAAACTAAAAAAATAACCATACATTTTCAAAAAGAAAAAATAAGAAATAATACCATAATGGAGATAATAGGCTATTATATGAAAAGTGCAGGCAAAGAAAATAATTTCTTTCAATAAATAAAGCCAAGCAACTTTACAGGCAGAAAAATATTAAAAAGAAACAGAATGTTGCAGTAAATAATAAAAGATCACCCAGCTTGGAAAATTCAAAACTGACTTGCCTGTGCTGAATTTAAGAGAAGGTGATACTTCTAACTATAACATGCAAAAATAAAAATTGATTGAACATATTATCTTCTATTTTTTTAGTAACATTGCCAAATATCTTATATATTACTAGTTGAATTTAGAAAAACCATATTATTCCCAGTTAAAATTAACTAGGAATAAAATCAATGCACAATTGATGCATTTCCGTGCCTAAACCTTAATCTTTGTGTCTACTCCTCAACTCAACATGTTCTATAAATTTTCTTAGAAAAACCTATGGCATACATATGTCTAATCGAAATATATATTTGTTACAGAAAATGAATGGTCATATACTTTGTAAACCTGTTTTCCAATCATTAATTGGAACAGAACTAATATTTTTAAGTATCTATTTTTGAATTAGAGTCTAGTATAACCGCGTATCAATAAATCAGTATCTTTATTATAATGCTAATGATAAATTATATGAAATTATTAATAGCCCTAAGAAAAAAGGAAACAGTTGATTCATATAACACAGTAAACTAGGGTTGGGCCCCCCTTAGCCCTAGATTCAGGTAAGCCCAGTTGCTATTTTGTGCTCCCAGATATTCCTCAAACCATGCCATCAAAATTTGGCAGCGAAACTGCTGATTTTCAGTGATGCCTTTTTTAATATAAATACAAAATTATTTTTTTTGTAATGCTAAATGCATTCAATTTTGTCCTTATTTTTTAAGTCTCAAAATGTTCTACCCATGCCTACCTGTACCATCAGAGAGATTTCCCCTGTATCTCATAGTGGAGATTTTTTCAATGCATTACCTTTCAAGGAATTAACTAATTTTCTGTGAAGGGAAAGACCATGGTTTATGATCTAAGAATGTTTGTCTGGAAAAGTACCCTAGTGCTACATATGAATTAAATGGGCAAGATAGAATTTTTATTTAAATTAAACAAAAAAATCAGCTTGTAGCAAGCATCCTTTTGTTTGAATAGCAATAGCATTTAGACTTATATACCGCTTCACAGTGCTTTACAGCCTTAAGCAGTTTACAGAGTCAGCATATTGCGCCCTCATACTGTGCCCTCATTTTACCCAGCTCGGAAGGATGGAAGGCTTCCATCCTTAGGGAAACAGGGGAATTCACCATAACTTCTTAAAACCATAGCTTCTTATTCATAATCACAACAGGTGTGTGTGTAGTGTGCAGGCTAATGCACAACACTGAGCAACTGTAATACAAGCTTTCCTTTATCAATCATATTTTGAAAAAAAATTCTGTAATAAACACAATCCTAAATTAAAACTGTGCCTTTGGCAATTGCTTTGACTGTTTTTGATAAGGCTGCAGAAAGAAAAGATACTGTTCCCTTTGTATTCCTTTCCCGACAATAGGCAGGCAGTGGTGGATTAAGGCTTATTGGTGCCCTAAGCCCTGACAAATCTTGGTGCTCCCCTCCTTTGTACATACTGTACAAACAAAGCCATATTCTCAGCTTTGTGGTGCCCCCTTTGGGCCTGGTGCCCTAAGCACATGCTTAGTCTGTTTAATGGTTAATACACCACTGCAGACAGGTTGTATTCTTTCATCACGTCCTCTCCTTCCTGTTATGATTTCAGGTTTTATTCTCAGGACATTCCCCTGACACAGTTGTTAACATCAAGCTGTAGTCTGTCAGTAGACCATGATCCTCCATCTACACTCTCCTGGTAGCTATCTAAATAAAAATAAAATAAAATAAAATAAAAAATAATAAAATAATAAATATAAATAATTAAAAAAAATAAAAATGGAATGCATTTGGCTGATTCTTATGAAGACATCCCCTTTGGAAGTTGCCCCCTTTTTTATTCCTTTGTAGGGAGCCCATAAACAGAGGAAGCTATTCTCCACAGGTAGAAAATAGGCAGCATGCTATGAAATAGAATTACTTCCTTTCTGCTATCCTGGACCAAAAGTTATCTTTCTTCTAATCATCTCACCTCACAGAAATGTGGGACTATGAGCAGCTTCCCACTACAGAATCTTGATGGGTTGGGCCAATTCTGGTTTGAGCACATGTTCCTACAAGTATGCAGGTGCCAAACCATGAAGGGCTTTGCATATAACTATCAGCACTTTAAATTCTACAAAATTACAAATGGCAAGCAGTGCAAGCCTCAGAATCAGAGTCAGGTGCTCCCAATGTCTAGAGCTAGTAAGTAGAAAGATAGTTGCATTTTGGATCAGTTGCAGGTTTAGAGTAGTTTTTAAGGACAAACCCATATAATGTGCATTGTAGTAGTCCAACTGATTCAGATGAAGGCATCAATTATCATTGCATCAGCTAGAGCAGGGGTGTCAAACTTGCGGCCCATGGGCTGGATGCATCATGTGCTGGCCCCACCCCCCTCCTGGTTTAGTGAAGGGGGGAAGTCCCGATACATCACATGATGACGCCTTGATGACGCAAGTTTGACACCCCTGATCTAGAGTCACAATAAGAACCGCAGTCATCTTTGGTCAATGCCCCTTGAGCCACAGCCCCCACTTTGTATTCAAGTAGGAGTTGTGAATCCAATAGGGCCTCCAAATTCTGGACATGCTCCTTCACCAATTGTGTTCACCCATCCAGAGATAACAGTAATATTGACAGAGAACCCTGATGTACAAACAGCAACTCTTTACATGTCCAGGCCCTTTAATGGCAAAAAAACCCTTCCTTCTTTTTGGAAGTTCTGTCTAGAAGCTGTATAGAAACATGTTTAAGTAGAATTCTTTGATCTTCTTTAATGGAGGATCATTAAAAACAGAAATAGTTTGATATTAACCATCTTTTCTTGTGACTGGTCCCAGTTAACACTGTTTCTTTGCCTTTTTTAAAAAAAAATCCAGCAAAACTGAAACCTTGCTCAGCAGAAATGAGGATCTTTTAGAGAAAAAAAAAGCTGTCTACATAACTGATAAAGGCAGCTGCAAAGATTCTTTTTCTTTTTTTGTGAGCCATAGCAGCAGCTACAGAAGAAAATTTGCTGTAGGACGTTCCTACTTTGTGAACCATGTTTGGGGATTTCCCAATTGCTGTAGGAATTTTGAAGATCTTAATGATACAACATAATATCAGAGGCAGTAGAATAACTTTCAAATATATTTGCATAGAAGAATATATTTATAATATATTTATTGTGACCTCTTGAGATTATTATGAACTAGCTTCAAGGAAGGAATTGTAAACATGCTTCAATGTTATTTTAAAAATCCATGCAATGAATTCCTGTAAATTACATAAGACTCCCTTGTTTCCCAGAGTTTGCCTCCTGGAGTTGTGGGTACTCCGTTGCTGGAGATTAAAAAAAAAAAGATTAGACAGCATTTGTCTGGGATGGAGTACTATAAGGTCTTCTGCCTTGGGCAGGGGGCTGGACTAGAAGACCTCCAAGGTCCCTTCCAGCCCTATAATTCTCTTCTCTTCTCAATAATCTTCAAGAGTTATCAGCATCAACTAGATTACTGGAATGAGCAATATTTTGTCATTTTGTTAAGTCTTTTTGGTCATTTCATATTGGAGTTATAATATGACATAAATCTAGCTGTATGTTTTACTGTAGTGTTCAGTCTAGTGTTTGAGACTGGTAGATTCATAGACTCTATTTGCATATAGAGTTCTACATCTATGTGCATGTAAATTCAAATATTCAGCTCAAAAATCAAATGTTTTGGTTTTATTTGGCAGGTATCTCTTGCACTAAATGAGATGTAGCATACCTAATTCTAGCATTGTGACTTCTTCTCTGCAAAACAAAGCAATAGCATTTACCTTTTTATAAAAATACTTCGCAATATTCTTTTTCTTTCAAGTGACTAACAAATTTATGTAACACCTAAGATTCAAAAGATGATATTAAATATTGATTAAATAATTGTTTTATTGAGAGATTCATAGCTCACTGTCCATGACATTCAACTACCGAGTATCAAACATACTGCCCCAAGGCAGATTGTCCTGCTGGCAACCATGCAAATACTCCTAGTGTAGTTATTTATGGTGAGTTCTTCCAATTGGAAATTTGGTCCACCGAATAAGACGATCTAGTGGAATAGGAGAAAGAAAATTATTTCCTTCCCTTCTTCCAGTAGAACTGCATTTCCCATTACATGTTATAAAATTTAACAAAGAGTGCAAATAAAGTAGCAGATGAATTCTTTAATATTTTTCAGCGGGAAACCTTGAGATTGCTTCAACATTCAGTTTAATATTAAAATACACAATGCTTGAGGGAAGCATTCCAACTTCATAAGAAATAAAAATAATAGGTTGATTCACATAGTTCCAAAGATAAATTGGCATAAAAGAACAAATCTGAGCCGCATATTAAATTAGGTGAACCTTAATTTATTCTGACAACTTGCTTTGTCCTTTGGCAGCCAACAGCTCCTGACCAGGCCAGTATATTTGATCAGTTTTCTATTATCTCTAAATTGTTGTTTATACAGTCCGGTTCTGTTTTGTATAACCATGTCATTATAGTTATTTTGATTTGTTTTTCCCTCTTTTACAGGGTACACTTTTCATGAGATTAGGGCTGCATTTGTATATTGGATAGAATAATAGGCTATAGTCCAAACAGCAGTGAGAGACATCAAGAGAAAAAGTACTAAAAAGTGCTTCCTTTTCTTGAACCATTTCACATTAAATCATATTGGTGGAATGTAAGTAATCTTTAGTAACATTTTATTTTTGTTAGCTCTTTAGAAAAAAGAGGGGGGTACTTAGTAATCTCCCACCATCACCCCCACAGAAACAAATATAGTTTACTATTCTGTGAGAATATCTGATAGATGCAGCGGGACGATATTATTTCATGACTGAATCATGGAACAGACAGAGAATCAGAGAATTACATCTGTCAAGTCCAGTCTTAGAGACAAGATAATTTTGAATGATGAAATAATTGTCCTTGCCTCACAAAGATGAATAATACCTTATTATCATTATTTATGCTATAAATAACTACTTTTACATTTAAAAAGAGTTCTAATTATTGTACACTATTGTACAATGCAGTAGTCACATTTGGCATACTTTCCCTTAGATAGTAATGCAATTAGCATTGTCTTAGTTATATTTAAGAAACATTAAATCAGTGTATATTTAAAGGAAAACTGATAACAAAATATAATTTATGGGTGGACCTTTTATGATAATTTTCTAGAATAAAACTAGAGTACGGATATTTAACATGAACAAGTAGCAAGCAGGTTTTATACAATAGAGGAAAGCTAAGGACATCGTGCCTGGATTTAACATACAGTAGCAGTACGGATTGGCACATAAAGGTTGTCAACAACATATGTTATACATATGTTATTTCATATTTAATATAGACATATTTTCTGAATATTTTCTCTTCAAATGCATTGAGTACCAAATTCAAAAAGTTTCAAAGAGTTGAGTACCAAGTGGTATAGTAATACGCTTGGTATAACTGCTTTGAAACTCAAATTTGGTACACAACGCATTTTGATGAGAAAATTTATCAAGGTACTTGTTATTTGTTTGTTACTTGATACACGTTACAACTTTTTGGTGTTGGTTGCCTCATGACTCAACTACCCTTTCCAGCCAAAACAAAAGATCACGTGTTAGTCACGTGGTAAATTTTAGCTTTTGTGGTCATTTTGTGCATTTTTGTGCTTTTTTTTTCTTATCAGTAATATAAAGTGGTTTTTATTTTATTTAATCTAAGTATTTATTAATTTTTAGGTTTATTTCTCATGTAAAGTAATGATACACAACCCTATCTTTTTACATATTGCATTAAAAATGTGCATTGTCTTTGGTTTGGAAACACATTAAATTTGTTTACATTATTCCTTATGGGAAAAATTTGTTGGGAACCCGTCATTTTTAGTACTTGCTGCGCCTCAAGAAACCAGTTAACATGGTATAAATCTCAACTCTTCACATGAAAAAGCATGAAAAATCACTGTAAGCAACAATAATGATCAATAGATTAAGACATCTATCATATAGTTAACCTGTAGCTCAGAAGACAGAGAAGAATGGAGAACATGAAGAAGTTTATGGATTTATGTATGCTGTAAAAATATGAATACAGAAGACTTTGTCTCTTCCTCCCATAATATTTTCCATGCTATTAGAATGTGGGGTCACCCCATTAAGTTGAATATTAAAGACTCAAAGGAGATAAAAGCAAGTATTATCTCTATACCACACGTAGTTAATCTGTGGAATTTGCAGCCACATTATGGTTAGTACCATAATTTGAATGCTTTAAAAGGATTTCAGTCTGATTCACATGGGAAAATGCTATAAATAGCTATTATTTATGAAATATTTTTATATATTGTCTGCAGTTATTTAACTTAATATGACTATAATTACCAGTTTCTGAGAATCATGAACACGCTAGTTCTATTGTGCTTCTTTGTCATTTTACTTTGTTTTTATTTGATTACTAATTTATGGTCATAGATCAAAAAAGAAAATGTATTATACAACAAAAAGCAGATGATAAAGGGATGGTAACATGAAACTATTAAAATAACCATGAAGTACCCACAAGGGCAGTATACTCCAGTGTTACTCATTCTAGCTGCCCTCCTGAGATTCTTTATGTTTCTTTCATTGATCTGAAAGCAATCTTTGAGCCAATCTCCTGTGGGCATTTATGGGAGAAATTAACTGTTACTTTCATCAATCAGTGTTTATTGTAGCTAATCATCTAAAGATAGTTAAGTTCAAATTAAATACAATGCCAGTGGCATACTTGTATCCTCTATTCCTAGATAGAAGGATGTTAAGCAATGCTGTACACCCCTCCCCTTTATTTAACATTTATGTCACAATGGCTCACTCAAGTTCTAAGCAAGAACGTTATCTCCCGGCTCCCTTAAACAACAGTATAATTTCCTTGCTTCTTTTAGCAAATGACATTGTTTTCTTCTTATCAGAAGTAGGCCTTTCTTGTAAACTACGGGCATTAGGTGCTGCTTGTATAGGATCAGTCTCATAAACATCTACAGAAGTTGGCCATTATGCTAGAATAGGTGGCCTCTGATCTGATCAAACCCTCTTTTTACCTTTTTAATGAACAAGCCCCCCAAAATAGCATTTTATTAAACTGCATTTTCTTTCAAAGTGGTTCATAACAATTGCAGGACGAAGGAACTGTTATGAAAAATAAGTCCTTTCATGTTTGTTTCTAGGAGCGTAGTGAGAGAAGAAAGAAATGCTGCTTAAATATAATTGGCTAATTATGCATAGTTCTAATATTTAATATTAGATTGAGAAATTAAAATAATGTTTTAATATGAAACTTTTCATTTTCTCTACGAACAATGTTTAGTCTTACTGGATTATGTTCTGTGATATAATCCATAATTAGCTAATCCATAATTAGCAGAAGTAATTTTTTTTTAAATATCCTGAAATAGGGAAAAATATAAAAAGGAAAATAAATCAGAAAAAAATCACTTTAATGTACTAAGCAAGGCTAATCTTAGCTAGATATTAATTGCATGTTATAAAAATTAATTAATTAATTAATAAACTTTAATAGGAATCAAAAGGAAATATAAACATGTGTGTTCAGCCTAAATTTTTTATGTAATTTCTAGCAGTAAAATATGTTCACATGCAAAAAGAACAATAAGTTCATCAGATTGTTGTGTAGTTGATGGGAAATGGATGTGGTTTCACTATTTTTTAAAGTAATCATAATAGTATAATTAAATCTATTCCCATTGTCTATGCCTTAGCTTCCAAATTGCTAGCAAATAATTCAAAAGAAGATGAGCTTTTATAAAAGCCTAAATGGATATGTTAAATTACAGCCCAACAGTTATTTTTGTTTTCTCTAATTCTGTATAGAAACCAGACTTCATTGGAGTTGGGTAGCTAATAACTTTAAAGAAAGAAATAATAAATAATAAAAATAATTGCATTATATGAATCAAGAAATCTGATTTTGAACATCGTTATTTCTGACAATAAGATTAACCTAAGAATTTCCCTGAAAAACCCAAATGCGTGTAATAATTGTTAACTAATTAATTGCAATCCTAGGTCTAGACAAATGTGACATAACAGTAATGTTCATGTATCTTGTGGCTTCCAATATTCCTGATAGACAGGATTTATTTTTAGAAAAGAATATCACACAGCTTCCATGAAAGTTCATAAAGTTGAGCTGCTGACACACATTACAATAGAAAATTATAACTTGTTTTATTATATAAAAATGTATAATTTAGAGCCAGCTGGAAATCACATAACATTCTGACATGAAGTAATTATTTCCAATATATTCATGACATTTTTATAGCACTAGATTTTTTTTTTTATAACTTTGCAATAATTTGTCCTTTTTTGTTGTTTTTACCAGAAGCTGGATATAAAAATCCCTTCAGTATATCAGGGATATTAGGCAAGCAACGTTATGAGAAAATGACACATATTCTGACTGCAAGACTTAGCAGACCTACTTGCAGTGCTGCCACTGGCTTTGGCTCCTTCTCTCACCAGCCTACTCACCAGCTGATCCCTCGGCAGGATTACCAGAAAAACAAAATTAGATCAGAATCAGATAGATAGAAAGAAATTCAGACTATATAGTGTCAAAAAAGAGAACCTAGCAGCAGCCATATTTTACAGGATTTGTTTCAGTAGAAAATATCTCACATATTGATAAAAATGACTAATTAAAATTATTTTCCTAGCCTTGGCTCATGAGGAACAGCTAATATGAGCTGTTTAGCAAGAATTCCAAAGCAAAGAGGTTTTATAAACTACCTATGGAGTTAACGTAATATAGCAAAAGAAGGAAAAATTTGGGGAACCATTTCCTGTCTAATGAATTCTTAGATAATTATCCTGAACCTTATTATTACACTTGAACAGCAAGGAAAAACACCCCAATCTCTCAATAGCAATTTTACATACTTTACAAAGAGTCCCTGTGGGTTTTACTCTGCTAGTTGTAGCCAACTTTAGGGGTAGTGCTAATCTTTGCTTCTTTAAGTCGTTGAACCAGAACTGTCCGAACATGTTTCTGCAATCATGTGGCCAGCATGACATCATGTTGCAGTGCAGAGAGTATGACGGAACACAGCACTGTTACCTTCCCACCAAAGTGGTACCTATTTGTTTACTTTCATGCTCTGTGCACATTATAAAATACTATATCATATATATTTAACTTGTTTGAACTCTTTCATTGGAAGATTTTTAGTCTACTCTGTTGAAGAGAAATTTTGAAAAGTATCCAACACCCAATATAAACATTAAGGATGTTATCATACTAAAATAATACACTAAGGAGATATAAATTATCACACTAAATTTAATTTATAAAAAGTGAAATACTTTTGTTTAATAACGTTTTTCTTCTTATTTTTTTAGGTTTTTGTTTTCCTGCTCTGGACAGTTATTCCTTCCTTTTTGAAATACATGCCCCCCATCCTGAACTTTCAAATTATTCTTATTTATTTAACAGTAAAATTAAAACTATCCTTGAGTTGCATCTGAACTACTCAGATCACAATAAAGAAGGCATTTTATTTTAGTTATTAAATGTTTTGTCTGCTGTTGAAAATGTTATATTAATAAAATGTTCATATAACACATGAATGCTTTCACTAACTACTATTTTTTTCCCTCTATAGGGGGAAAAATACCTACTAAACATAATGTTCTTTGTTACCCACTGTTCTTTGCAACTAAAGATAAAGCCCCAATGAGTAAAATGACATTTATATGATTCTAGGATATATCCATATACGTAGATATGATACATGATATTAATTCTGAGTTGGGATTAAATCCATCAACATTAACGTACAGTTGAGGAAATTGAATTTGAAATGAGTGATATAATGATAAACTCGTATTTAGAACAGATGGCTGTTCCTTAAGAAAAAACAGATTGAGTGTAAAGTCTCTTTTCTGAACACAAATTATTTTGATTTGTTTTATTCAGTTTAGAGCGTAGTTAAGAATGGAGAATATCATTCATTATCTTTGCTATTTTTGTTTTTTCTCTGCTACAAGGTAAATACACTTAAATTAATTTATAATATTTTTGGTAATTTCAGAGTTTGCAAATGGTCAGTTCTAGAACAGAATACAATAGAATAGAATAAAATAACAGAGTTGGAAGGAAACTTGGAGGTCTTTTAGTTCAACCCACTGCCTAGGCAGGAAACCTACAGCACTTCAGACAAATGGTTTTCCAATCTCTTCTTTAAAACTTCCAGTGTTGGAGCATTCACAACCTCTGGAAGCAAGTTGTTCCACTGATTAATTGTTCTAAATGTCAGGAAATTTCTCCTAAGTTCTAGGTTGTTTCTCTCCCTGATTAATTTCTACTAATTGCTTCTTGTCCTATCTTCAGGTGCTTTGGGAAATAGCTTGACTCCCTCTTCTTTGTGGCAGCCCCTGAGATATTGGAACACTGCTATCATGTCACCCCTAGTCCTTTTCATCAAACTAGACATACCCAGTTCAAGCAACCATTCTTTATGTTTTAGCCTCCAACCCCCTAATCATCTTTGTAGCTCTTCTCTGCACTCTTTCCAGAGTCTCAACATCTTTTTTATATTATGGCGACCAAAACTGGATACAGTATTCCACACTTATAAAGTGGTATTAACATTACAAGTAATCTTGATTCTATCCCTCTGTTTATCCAGCCTAGAACTGCGTTGGCTTTTTTGGCAGCTGTAGCACACTGCTGCCTCACATTGAAATGATTGTCCACATCCTTGCTTAATGATGACACAGGATTGGCTTAACAATGGCAACTAGGAATTGCTGGAACTGTTATCATTAAGCAAGGGGATCATATGATGTGCTTTATGACTGCACTGCTGAGCTATGGAAATTCAATTTCTGTCATTAATTGAGGGCTACTTGTAGCTGTATGATAATTAGATACAAATAGGTTTGAATTTGCTAATAACAAGTTTGAAACCTTAATTTAGGACACAAAAATGGAAAAGAGTTTAAACTTCATTTCACAAATGCTGTCCTTTAGTTAAATTTGGACCATGAATGAAAGCAAATATATATGTCACAGCATAACGTTGCAAGATCCAATTGGGGGTCAGTCACTGGGAGTAGCAGTTTAGTGTTCCAAGCATTTGGACTTGTGCTGGAGCCCATCCTCAGGGGAACTTCTCTCTCACCAGAATGTGTAGCAAGCAGAGGAGGGGGGGGGTTTCCCTGAGAATGGGGCTAGCATAATTGGAATTATTTTATTTATTTATTTTAAGCATTTTTATTTATTTATTACATTTTTATTCGAATCATCTTGCCAAGAAGGTGACTCTGGCTTATTTATTTTTAATTTAGTTGGTTAATTAGTTTAGACTAATTAAATTAATTAATTTAATTAGTTGGTTAATTAACAGATTGAAACACTGTTTTCATTTGGAAATGTAATTGATTTTGAACTATACTTTCTACTTTTACAGCCTTTCCTTCAATTTCAGTTTTTACCACTACTTCATTGTATAGTCAATCTATTATTCAGGAACCTTTTAAAAAGTGTTCACTTAATTAAACTTTGCATCTGATGGGATTATCATTCACTGAACATTATTATAACAACTTACTGAAAGCATTAAAGATGAGAAAAAGGATAGGATTTTAAAAAAAGCAATGGAGAGAGGAGCTGACCCACTGAGAAAAAAAAATTGTAATTCTTATTTTAAAACTGCTCATCCCCTTTCTGATAACAACTGTTTATATTTTTCACAACTTCAATAATGCCTCTTCTTAATTTTCTTTCATCTAAGGTTCTGTTTCTTGATTTCTAAGAAAAATAAATAATCTAAAATGTTGTAGTAAACAATGTGACATTGGACTGAAGTATACTAATGGCTATTTTCACTTAAAAAAATAACAAAGAACAAAACAGTTGAATGCCATTAATTAAAAATATCTGGTGATAATATGTGTTGCATGCAGGTGACAAAAGGATCTGTATCATAATGCCAAATTGGAAAAAAGGGTGGGTTCAGCATATATTTTTAAAAAATAAATAACTTTTAAATTACCAAACATATTTAACATAAGATTTCATCTTCCAAGGAAACTGACCTTTGTCCCAAATATGTAAGGATTTAAAATATCAATAACTCAAGAAGCCTTGATGGAGTCCTTTCTGCTTATGAACTTTAGATGCTCCCATAAAGAACTGAAAGACAGAATGATGCAATCAGTGGTTCTGCCCGAACCTCTGTCTCTGCCTTCATATGGGAAAAAAACAGTGCTAAAGTTCCTAATTGTCCATGGATCAAGCAAGATGTGTGCTTACTTTTTAAACAACAAGATCCTTTTGGTTGTCTTAAAATAATCAAAAATAGAATAGTTATTCTGAAGATTGAGACTGTAGTTTCTGAGATTGGCTTTAATTGTTCTCATTTTCTCTCTCTGAAATTCTAATTGCAGTTATTTATTTATTTATTTGTTTATTTATTTACATACATACATACATACATACATACATACATACATACATACATACTGTGTTTCTCACAAAATAAGGCCGGGCCTTATTTTTTTTTGACCCCCGAAAAAACGGCTAGGCCGTCTTTTCGGGGGTGACTTAAATTCCTCCCCCACCTAGAGCGGCCCATACGCACTCCCCTTGCCGCAAGGCCACTTCTATAGGCTGACAAAAGCTCCCTGAAGGCAGAGTCCCAGCCGCTTCAGGGCGAGGCGTGGCTGCCCGTGTCCCCTAGCCATTAGGCAGTCTCTTTCGGGCGATGGAATCTCCCCAAGTGAAGTCACCAGCCACTTCGATCAGCCGGTAGAAGCGGCCTCGGGGTGAGTGCACATGCACACTCCCCTCGCCGCAAGGCTGCTTCAATCAGCCGACGAAAGCTCCCTTGAAGGCAGAGTCCACAGCTGCTTCAGGGCATGGCATGGCTGCCCGTGTCCCCTCACCTTTAGGCAGTCTCTTTCGGGCGATGGAAGCTCCCCAAGTGCAGTCACCAGCCACTTCGATCGACCGGTAGATATAAAATGTGGACGTAGAAGTGGAGTCGTGATGAACTTTTTTTCCCTCAGAAATTTGCATGTCTCGGCTGTGGAATAGGAAGCGATGCTATAACAAGGGTCCTTTTTCTAATGGTTTTTCTTTATTATTTCTTTATTATTATTTTATCATGGTGTAAAATAGAAAAAATAAAGTGAGGAAATGAGAAAAGGAAGGAAAGGGAAGGAGAAATGTGGGAGAAAGGAGGCACTGGCCCTGCAGGCACGTTGGGAAAGTAGAGCAAAGCCAGTCTGGCTTTGCTCTACTTTTCAGACGTGCTATCACTGCTGTGTTCTAGGTGCCGGTCCTGCAGGTCCACCCCATTGAACCCACTGCACTGGAGGGACCTGCCCAAGCAAGTCCAAGCAGAGCAGTGCACCAAGTCAATGGGGTGATCCTGAGAGAGGGAAAGAGAGAGAGAGAAAAGAAAGAGAGAAGGAAGAAATGTATTACAGTGCCAATTCTGAAGAATGCAAAACCAAAATGTACCGGTAAATTATAAAAACACACGCACAAACACACACACACCCTTCTAACCCTGCTGGAGCAGGTGATTGGACTAGAATAGATATCTCATTACCTTTCTCCTCCCTCCCTCCCTTATTTCTTTTTATTTCTGTCCCTTCCTTATGGTAATTGTTTTGGATGTTAGCATCATGGATAGAGCCTGTTGGTGATCCCAAGTTATCTAGCCAACGTTTTTTGCTCAGTAAAGAAAATGCAGTGCAAGATGCAATGTAAGTAAGAGCATCACAAAACAATTCATTTTTTTTATTATATGCCAGTGATATTTTGGTAGCTAGTGGTGCAATAAATTTAAATAGAATAGCAACAACAACTCTTTTGCATGACTTTATAGATATTTGAGACTACTTTAATATCTCACTTAATCTTATCTAAGATATGAGCTCTTCTGTTTGCTCTCTTGTAAAATTTACTTCCTCTCACCATTCTTATTGTTGCTCTACAAGTATTCTCCCATTTATCAGTGTTCTTCTTGAAATGTGGTTCCCAGGATGAGACTAAATATTCCAAACATGGCCTAATGCACAACAGAGCAGAACTAATAATTCTGTAAACATCTGTTGATACAATTTAAAATTATGCTTATTAGACTATTGGCTTATATTAAATTTGTGACTTACTAAAGCACACATATTATTGGAAACATGGGTTTCCTGCCCTATATAATTTTATTTTTGAAATAAAAATTTTTATTTGCATCTGTTATATATATATTTGTCAACTCAGGCTAATTCTATCTTCTATCAGTTAGCTCTCCTAGTTTTGTGCCATCTGCCTACTTGAGGTTCTTGAAAGCCTTGAATATAGACACTTTTCAAAGTTATTATTTGAATGTATTAATTCAGTTTAGTTTCTTTACTGCAAACAGTTAATATTCAGTAGAGGAAATAGATCTGTACAATGAAGGATGAGTTGGATATTTCCCCTCTTTGTAAATCAAAGTGTAGGTTTATGGTAAAGAAATACACGAGGGATAATACCAGATATATTTTGAGTGCCGTTGACATATAAATCAGAAAAGTAAGAAAGGAGAGGTGGGAACTGCTGTTAGCCAATCAACCACCTCCAACCTGAAATTCCCCCATCGTGGCCCCAAGCCAACTGGAAGAGCCAGGTCTTTAGGCTCTTATGGAAAGGAATAACCTCCACATCACCACTCCTTGATCCAGATGGCAAAACCATGCCTTCAGATATTTAAAGAAGGCCCTCAAGGTCAGGGGGAATGATATAGAGCAAGTACCATATCAAAAAATACAGTACTTTCCTCCTGGGTTGTCAGGTGGCATTCTCTCATTGATGGAATCCACAACATGGTTCTTCTGCTGGACATGGTCCTCTGATTGATAGGCAGATATAATTGGGGAAAGGTAATTCCTCAAATAGCATGGCCCCCTGTAGGTCTTTAAATGTCATCATCATCACCTTAAATTGAACCCAGAAGCAAGCTGGTAGCCAATGTGATTTACAAAGCAGAGATGTGCAGATCTAGGTGCAAACATAACTGCTCATGTGACTGCATTTTGCACCAACTGAAGTGTGTTACAGTACTTCCAGATTGTGCACCAAGTATTGTATATTAATAATTTGATATGCAGAAGCCTATTATGATACATACAGAGAACTTTACTTCTCTTTTCTTAGTGTATAGTAGTCAATGTTTAATCAACTATTTCCTATTTCAACAAAATTAACAATTAGGCTTGTCACTTGCAAAGCAAATGATTTAAAACTGCAACTTAATTTTGCTTTAAAATCCTGAACCTCATCTCTCCAACTATCACCCACCCACCCCCGATTCTGAGGATTCCAACTTATTATCCTTTGAAACCTGGTTCTTCTCCAGATGCTAAAGCCAGGATGCTAGCTGAGTCCAACCTATCTAGATGAAACAGATATTTTGTTTTTTGTACATCTAGGCATATCATATATTTGATGGATGCTTTAGATAGTTCTGCTATCAGTACAGTCCTTTTAATTTTGGGACGCTTTTAGCCTCCCAGAATTATAAGAACACTGTAATAAATAAATAAATAAATAAATAAAATAAATAAATAAATAAATAAATAAATAAATAAATAAATAAATAAATAAATAGCATCAAGACTCACACTTGTTACAAAAGAAGTATCATTTTTCACAGAGATATTTGCTTCAGTCAGTGTAACTGTGCTAATTAGGAACCTGAATCAAACCTTTATAGATAAATCATTTTGCTAATCATAGGAGCTATAATATTCTTCCCCCCAAAAAAACTCTTTACAGGTTAAGTGTGAATTTATTCAGTTTGGAAGGATTTTATATTTTAATTGTCTGAATAAAAATAAAAATTAGTGACAAAAAAGGAAGAAGATTGAAATATAATATTTTTATTTATTTATTTTTATTTTATTTATTTTGTCAATTGCTTACAAGATAATAGGTATAAGTAAAAACATAGTTATGAATACATGGATACATATAAGAAAAATAAAAAAAATAAAAGAAACAATAGGACAGAGATGGTAGGCACGTTGGTGCGCTTATGCACGTCCCCTACAGACCTCTTAGGAAAGGGGTAAGGTCAATAGTAGACAGTCTAAGGTTAAAGTTTTTGGGGTTTGGGGAAGGAACCACAGAGTCAGGTAGAATATTCCAGACATTGACCACTCTGTTGCTGAAGTCGTATTTCCTGCAATCAAGTTTGGTGCGATTAACCTTGAGTTTGTATCTATTGTTTGCTCTTGTGTTGTTATGGTTGAAGCTGAAGTATTCATTGACAGGTAGGACATTGCAATGTATGATTTTATATACCATACTTAGATCGGACCGAAGGCGGCGTAGTTGTAGATTTTCTAGGTCTAGAATTTCAAGTCTGGTGGCATAAGGTATTCTGCAATGAATAGAGGAGTGAAGAACTCTTCTTGTGAAATATTTCTGGACTTTCTCAACTGTGTTAATATCAGATACGTAATGTGGGTTCCAGGCTGATGAGCTGTATTCAAATATTGGTCTAGCAAATGTTTTGTATGCTCTAGTTAGTAGTGTGATATTACCAAAGAAAAAGCTACATAGGATTAGGTTAACAACTCTTAATGCCTTTTTGGCTATGTAGTTACAGTGGGCTCTAGCACTTAGATTATTAGAGATGAGTACTCCAAGGTCCTTGACAGAGTTTGGATCATCAACAAGGTCTTGACTATTCAGCCTCTATTTTATTTTCTGATTTTTTTTGCCAGTATGTAAGACAGAGCATTTATTTGTTGAGATTTGAAGTTGCCATTTGTTTGACCATTCTGATACATAGTGGAGGTCTTTTTGAAGAGTAGCAGTATTGTCTGTGATGTTGAATAGCTTTACACCGTCAGCGAAGAGAACGCAGTTGCTCTTGATATGATCATAGAGGTCATTTATGTAGAGTACAAAAAGAGTTGGTCCTAGAACACTGCTTTGGGGTGCACCACTATTGACAGGTACAGAATTTGATAGGACACTCTCAATTTTGACCATTTGTTGTCTGTTTGACAGGAATGCTTCTATCCAGTTATGCAGTTGTCCAGAGATACCATAAGATTTTAGTTTTAGGAGTTGTTTGTCGTGTACCACTGAATTAAAGGCTTTACAGAAGTCTATGTAGATTGCGTCTATTGCTTTGCCCTGATCAAGTTGTGTAGTCCATATGTTTTTGCAGCGTAAGAGTTGCAGATTACATGATAGTTTTTTCCTAAAACCAAATTGTTTATTAGAGAGTAAGTTGTTTGTTTCTAAGTGGAGGATGATGGATTGGTTAATAATTGATTCCATGACTTTACAGGTGACGCAGCATAATGAGATTGGTCTGTAATTTTCAACTAGGCTGAGGTCTCCCTTTTTGAAGATGGGGATGCCTGTGGCTTGTGACCATAGTTTTGGCAAGGAGCTGGTCCTGAAAATTTTTTCAAAGATTATGCTTAGAGATTCGACTATGGCAGTGGGTAGCTTTTTTAAGAAGTAGGCATATATTCCGTCCAGTCCAATAGATAGAGATGGTTTTAGATTGCGCAGTGCTTTTTCAACATTGTCTTCTGTAAAATCGATATGTATTAGATCATTGTAGTTTTCTGTGGTTCGACTAGGAAATACTGGGCATGACCCATTGCTGTTTACAAATACTGAGCCAATGAATGTGTTAAAGAGGTTGGCTTTAATGGTATCGTCATTGCAGTCTTTACCATTAGGTCCTTTCAGGGGTGGGATGGACCTTGAGTCTTTTAGTTTGTTGTTTACAAAATTGTAGAAAGCACGGTGGAATTGGTGCATAGGTTTTCTTCTTGTTTAATGTGATAATTGGTGCATTCAGTTTTTATCTGGTGGCATAAATTTTTGTATCGGGTTTTGAAGTTGGCAACGTGACCAGATTTGTTTCTCCGCCAAAGTGATTTCTTTTTGGATTAAAGCTTCCTTATTGTTTGGGGTAAATTGTTTTTTCTGGTTTTGGGAGTTGTTAATGGTACATATAGTTTGATGACTCTTTTGACTTCAAGTAAAAATATGTTGTAATGGTGTTCTACAGTATTGCATCCAGAGAATAGAAATTGCCAATCAAGGGATGAGAGATCATTGTTTATAAGATCATAGTTGCCTTTTTTGAAGTTATAATTGGGGATTCCATCATTGTGATGATTTTTATGTGGATGTATGTTGAGACAAAAGTCAATCATGTTATGGTCACTGTTGGAAAAGGGTTCTTTAATTTGTATTCCGTAAATTGAATTCAAACTATTGCGGAAGATGAGATCGAGGTAGTTGTTAAGTCTAGTGTTGTTGGTTACTAGTTGTTCTATTCCCAGATTTGTTACTGCATTGTAGAAGGTTGCATGTGTGGGTTCAGTTGTACATTTGTTAAGGGTCCAGTTAATATAAGGTAGATTGAGATCACCAAGAAAGATAAAAGCCTGTGGGCAGGATGCTGCTCATGTTAGTAGTGTGTTTAGCTTGTTTGCATGTTCCATGCATAATCAGGTGCTCTGTAACATAGCAAGAACTGAAATGTGATATTTAAGGACAGTTCACAGACGATGGTCTCAGGAATAGCAAGCTCCTGGGTAACTTGGATGTTTTTTCGATATAGGGACTTTTTATGGAAAATAGCAACACCACCTCCTCTACGGATTTCAAGATCTGATCGGTAAACATGATAGTCTCTTACTGTGGTAATGGAGTCAGGGAGAGATGCATTGAGCCATGTTTCACAGACAAATATAATGTCGAATTTAGCCGTATTTAGTAAGAGGAGAAATTCAGGTATTTTATTTACAAGGCTTCTTGCATTGAGTAGCTTGCATTTAAGGCCAGTTGTGGTTGGAATAGAGGTAGTTAGGGGTGTGCATGCCTAGTTTTGAGTGATGTTGGATTGGATGGGGTGGGGTTGAATGTGGAGTTGTGGGTTGTGTGACTTTCTTTTGATGCAATCAGCTCTGTAATCAATGTATAGATCCTTTTCTCCATTGTCTAGATGGTTTTTGAGTTCTGCGTGGAGTTCATGGGAGTGGATTCTTTGCAGTATGGATAAGTCTGGTCTTGAGTGAAGTTTTTTTTTGGTTGGGATTGGTTTTCACAATGGCATTTATTGTATGAATGAATATGCATTTGCTGGACACATTTTTGCATACAACTCTCCAAAATCTTGGGGCCACAGAGCCATTATTGAATTTGTATCCATGGCCATCTCTGGTTATTTCAATGATATCTTCAGGAGAGATGTTTGTTGTATATCACGAACTTTGGTGATGTCATCTGATTCATTGGTGTCTTCAAGACCAAATAAGATGGCATTTGGGCATTTCTGTTCACGTTCCATGGTGTCTCTGATGAGTAAGGAGATATTATTTGTGGAATTATTTGAGGGATAGTAATTGTTTGTGGCTGTGGTTTGGTGGTTATTTTTGGTTGTAGTTGTGATTGTAGTTGAGGTAGTGGTTGTGGTTGTTGTGGCATTTGATTTTGAGCTGATAGGTACTCACTTATCTGTGCTGTATTTTGTTTTCAAGAGCGGTTAAGCTTGCTTGTATAGTTGTTTTAAAACATGTTGCTAAGCGTTCTTCTATTGAGTGAATGAGTGATTCTATGCTTTCAACTCTGTCAGGTAGGGTACTCAGTTTGTTTAGCTTAGGAGAACATGATGGACATAGATAAAAGAATGTATCTGAATTTTTAACCATATCAGCTAGGCTTTTGTTTGCGTTTAAGCAGGCAGGGTGGGCTAGATTATCGCATAGGTGGCATTTGATGTAAATTTGCTTTCATTGATGGTTTCAAGACATTTGAAACATGTGCGGGAGTCTGGGAGGTCATTGGTAGAGATATTTTTCTTTTGTTTTGGTTTGGAGTTTTTGGTTGGCATGGTCAATGGCAATAGTACAGTAATCAATTACAATAGCTAGTTAATGTGATAGGTAGACAGTTACTTAATGAATGTTGGTAATTAATAAATGTTAATTGATATGTTAGAGAGCAATCAAAAGTAAGGTTGCTTATTACTAAAAATCAATCAATCAATCAATTGGTTATTCAAATCACTCTAATCAAATAATTTTGCTAAGCAACAGCCTAATTTATTACAGTAATTACTAAACACATTGGTCAGTTAAATTCACTAAATCACTGATTTTACTGATCAGATATTCAGTAATTACACTATATACACTAAATACTCAATCATACTAAGCAATAAAAACAATAAATCAATTGATCATTTGATAAAAATTAATTATTTTAAAGAAATTGATTTTTTGAGATAATGAAAGTAATGAAGTAGTATGAAGTAGTATTGAGAGTAAGTAAAGGATTATTGCTTTGTTTTGTTTTGCTTTGCTGTTGCTGATATCTGAGAATAGGTTTATAACCCTTGATAAACTGGCAGGAGGTCTCTTTTCCTGGGTTGTTTGAAAACAATCAATGAGCAAGGCTTACACTCTCTTTCTTGTTTTGTAGATTGAGTTTTTGAGATAGTAAAGATGCAAAGATGCTGAAGGGGGGAGCTCTGGCCCCTTCTTCAGCCGAGATAAACAGAACAATTCACTGGGAGGCAACAGAAAACTTTTTGTTTTGTTTTCCCTTGATGAATGGGATTTCTGCCCCCCTCCTAGTTAATTTAAATACACTTTCAAAGTTTGTTGCTTTTAAGAGAAAGAGAAAGAAAGTCTTGCACTGGCAATTTGAACAGTTTATATTTTTACTATGTAGACTCAGATTTGTATTGAGCATTCACTCCTGGCTTCAATATACTTCGGCTTCTATCACAGGAAATAAAATTGCCTCCAATCTTCACAGGAGTTCAGTTATAACAATACTTCCCTACTTATTGAAAGTCCAAAGTTACTGTCCTTTTAAAGAGGAAGTCCGGATTAGCAATTTGGTGAAGAGGAAAGAGGGGAGGAGGGGTGGCAGGGGGGAAGCAGTCTGTTTCACACCCTGGCTGCAAATGTCTGAAGACTGACTAACAGCTCCCGGTGCTCACTGCCCTGCAAGGATGGGATGAATCTCACCATCTCACTGCCCTGCAAGGATGACTGTTGAGCCCCCCGATACTGGCAAGCCCCACTGCCTTACCTTCTAGTAAGGATGGGTCGAGTCGCAGATCGTTGAGCGCTTTTGAATAGAGCGCTCCCGAACTTAGTGCCCACCAAAGAATGAGTTCTTTACTGGCATGCTGGTCAAGGATGGGAGGAATTGGAGATCTCCAAGTACTTTTGAATTAAGCATTTGCTGAGGAATGGAGCTCTTATGGGTTGCTGGCAAGTCTCGGGCGTTAGGCTTTCCACTTCGCAGGCTGGACCTGCAGGGATTAGAGGGCTTGTCGCCTGGCACTGCCTCTGCCCGCTGAAGCTCCTTATGCTGCCTCTACTGCTGCCACACTTTCTTAGCTGCACTTTCTCAGGGTGCAGCTGAAGTCCATCCCTCTTAAAGCATTTTAAATCTTAAATCTTAAAAGCATTTAAATCTTAAATTTAAATCTTAACATTTAAATTTAAATCTTAAAAGCATTTTAAATCTTAAAGTATGTAAGAACAGAAAACCGATACAGTGCAAGAAAGATGATTTTGAAAAAGTATTTTTCAATTTATTCCATAGTGAATAACTGGCTTTATATTTTTTGCTTTTTAAGGAATCTGGCAAAAGGTTAATAGGATTATGCTTCTTGTATATATAATTATATCAAGCTTGCTGAAAAGTAAACTGGGTCCATGACTGACATAAGTTGGTGTATTTACTGATACGACTACTGAAAAGGCTGATGATGAAAACAACTCACTCAGCTGATAACCCACCATCACAACTGAGGATGAGTTTATTTATTTATTTTATTTATTTATTTCATTTGTCAATCGCTTACAAAATAATAGGTATAAGTATAAACATGAGTAAGAATACAGAAAATAGATATGATTAAATGGGGACAATAGGACAGGGACAAGAGGCACGATGGTGCACTTATGCACGCCCCTTATAAACCTCTTAGGAATGGGGTGAGGTCAATAGTGGATAGTTTGAGGTTAAAGGAGTGGGGGTTTGAGGATGTAACTACAGAGTCAGGTAGTGCATTCCAGGCATTGAACACTCTGTTGCTGAAGTCGTACTTTCTGCAATCAAATTTGGACCAGTTAACATTGAGTTTGTATCTGTTGTATACTCTTGTATTGTTGCCATTGAAGCTGAAGTAGTCATTGACTGGTAGGACATTGTAGCAGATAATTTTGTGTATTATGCTTAAGTCCAACTGTAGGCGGCGTAGTTCAAGATTGTCCAAGCCCAAAATTTCAAGTCTGGTGATATAGGGTATTCTGTTGCGAGCAGAGGAGTGTAGTACTCTTCTTGTGAAATACTTCTGGACTCACTCAGTTGTATTAATGTCTGATATACAGTGCAGATTCCAAACAGATGAGCTGTATTCGAGTATTGGTTTAGCAAAGGTTTTGTATGTCCTAATTAGCAATTTGATATTTCCAGAGGAGAAGCTTCGTAAGATTAGATTTACAACTCTGAATGCCTTTTTGGCAATGCTCTTACAGTGAGCTCTAGTGCTTAGGTCATTAGATATGAGTACTCCTAGGTCCTTGACAGAGTGAGGGTCATCAATGAGGTCATATCCGCCTAGTTTGTATTTGGTGTACTGATTTTTTTTACCAATGTGTAGGCAGAGTATTTGTTGGTCGAGATTTGGAGTTGCCAATTATTCGACCATTCAGACACATAATCAAGGTCACTTTGAAGAGCAGTAGCATTGTCGGTGATGTTGAGTAGTTTTACGTCATCCACAAAGAGGACGCAGTTGCTTATTAGGTGATCACAAAGGTCATTTATATAGAGTATAAAGAGCGTGGGTCCTAGAACGTTGCCTTGGGGGACACCACTGTTAACTGGAGCAGGGTTTGATATAGTGCTCCCTATTTTTACTATTTGTTGCCTGTTTGACAGGAATGCAGTAGTCCACTTATGAAGGGATCCGGAAATGCCATAAGAGTTTAATTTTAACAGTAGTTTGTCATGTACCACTGAATCAAAGGCTTTGCAGAAGTCTATGTAAATTGTATCTATTGCTTTACCCTGGTCGAGTATATGTCCATATGTTTTTGCAGTGAAGGAGTTGTAGGTTGCAGGACAATTTTTTTCCTGAAACCAAATTGTTTTTGGGAGAATAGGTTGTTTGACTCTAAGTGGAGGGTGATGAATTGGTTAATGATTGATTCCATGACTTTGCATGTGACACAACACAGTGAGATTGGTCTGTAGTTTTCAACCAGACTGGGGTCACCTTTTTTGAAGATAGGGATGACCATAGCTAAGGACCATAGGTTTGGTAAGAAGCTGGTTCTGAATAATATATCATATATTAAGGGTTCTGCTATGGCAGAGGAAAGCTTTTTAAAGAAGTATGCACATAATCCATCGGGATTATTATCGGGACCTAAATTGTTGGTATGGAAAATTAAAAGCAGAATTAAGAGACATACCCATTTTTAACCAAAGAAAGATATATAAAGCTCTTATATGGATCTGACATTATTACTTTCCCAGTCTGTGCAGATGTTCTCTGTAATGGATTTCTTGTTTTGTAAGATACCTGTGCCTAATAGAAAGTGTGAAAAATAGAACATGGGTGTGACTGACCACTGAAAGCTATTTTCTTTATACATTTCTGAATTTTCAATGGAAATTATTTTGCTCTTAAAAATATTTTGGGACAGGGGTGTTACATAACAATGCAAAATAATTAACAGAGCAAATAATTTCAAATAATTTAAAAATGGTGTATAGCAAACTGAATTATATTCACGGGGAAAAATGGGGAAAGGGGAACCTGAATTCAAAACGTTGTCTTTAGAGTGGTTTCCTCAATTAGAAGATAATAGTTATGCCATCTCCATCAAACATTTTTTAAAGTGGAAAAGGTTCCAAAAAAAGACAGAATAAAATGCAATTAGCTCTATTTGTTTACTAATGAGTAATTGTAGATCAATTCCTGGAAAATTAAAATTGCTAATACAGCTTGGGCTGTGAGGTTTTATGTTGGTCTTGTATTGTTAAAATGCTTGAGACAGAAGGTTATGAAATGTTTCACACCAAGTTTTTTAAAAGGTTGTTTACTGGAGGAGCCACAGAACCCAATGTTTTGAAGGAAGAAAGGTTTAGATTCGTTAGATGAAATGCTCAGCCTAACAGATACAAAAGTTTATCAAGGGTAAATAACTTAGACAGGTAGTCTTCGATTTACAACAGTTCGTGTAGCAATCCTTCAAAGTTACAATAGCACTTTAAAAAGTGGCTTTTGACTTTTTCATAGTTAGGACTGTTGCAGCATCCCCATGGTCACGTGACCAAGATTTGGATGCTTGTCAAGTGATTCATGTTTATGATGGTTGCAGTGTCCCAGGGCCATGTGGTCCCTTTTTGCTATCATCTGATAAGCAAAGTCAATGGATAAATAAGTTCACTTAACAATCATGTTCTTAATTTAATAACTGCTGTGATTCACTTAACAAATTCAAAAGAAAAGTCATAAAACGGGATAAAAGTCACTTAACATAAATTTTGGGCTCAGTTGTGGTTGTAAGTTGAGAACTACCTGTACTTAGTCATCTCAGTAACTATAGCATTTTATTTTATTTTTATTTGGTTTGTCAATTGCTTACAAGATAATAGGTATAAGTAAAAACATAGTTATGAATACATGGATACATATAAGAAAAATAAAAGAAACAATAAGACAGGGACGGTAGGCACATTGGTGCACTTATGCACGCCCCTTACAGACCTCTTTAAAAAGGGGTGAGGTCAATAGTAGAAAGTCTAAAGTTAAAGTTTTGGGGGTTTGGGGAAGAAACCACAGTCAGGTAGAGTATTCCAGATATTGACCACTCTGTTGCTGAAGTCGTATTTCCTGCAATCAGGTTTGGTGCGATAAACCTTGAGTTTGTATCTATTGTTTGCTCTTGTATTGTTATGGTTAAAGCTGAAGTATTCATTGACAGGTTGGACATTGCAATGTATGATTTTATATACTATACTTAGATTGGACCAAAGGCGGAGTAGTTCTAGGTTGTCTAGGTCTAGAATTTCAAGTCTGGTGGCATAAGGTATTCTGCAACGAGTAGAGGAGCGGAGAACTCTTCTTGTGAAATATTTCTGGACTTTCTCAACTGTGTTAATATCAGATACGTAATGTGGGTTCCACACTGATGAGCTGTATTGGTCTAGCAAATGTTTTGTATGCTCTAGTTATTAGTGTAATATTACCAGAGAAAAAGTTACGTAAGGTTAGGTTTACAACTCTTAATGCCTTTTTGGCTATGTAGTTACACTGGGCTCTAGCACTTAGATCATTAGAGATGAGTACTCCAAGATCCTTGATAGAGTTTGGATCATCAACAAGGACTTGACTATTCAGCCTGTATTTTATTTTCTGATTTTTTTTTGCCAATATGTAAGACAGAGCATTTATTTGTTGAGATTTGAAGTTGCCATTTGTTTGACTATTCTGATACATAGTCGAGGTCTTTTTGAAGGGTAGCGGTATTGTGTGTGGTGTTGAATAGCTTTACATCATCAGCAAAGAGAACGCAGTTGCTCCATTCTTCCTTTTCTTGTGGCTTTTTGTTATCTTTCCAATTTTTTCTAGATTTTTCTTAAAATATAATCTCTGGAACTGAACATATTACTCAGAGAGAAGGCTGACCACTAGAAAATAAAGTTCAACTATTGCATCCAGTGATTTGGAAACTGTCTAAATATTTTAATCCATAATGGTATTTTCTTTTTAGCAGCCATATCTCCTATTCTCTTTCTATTCATTCAAATCATTAACAAAATATCCAAATCAAGACTGAACCTTGTGATAACTAGCTTCTCCTTCCCCTCCTTCCAGTTCGCTGGAGATTTCCCAATGAATATTCTTTGCATATGGCTTTCTATTTGCTATGAATACATCTAATACATGTCTTTGTTTGAGGCATAAGACACAAATATGTACAAGATTGCTTACTAACAGAGGTGAACTTGCCCCTACAAAACATTATTGTTATATATGAAACAGCAAAAGTCACTCATAAGGTCCAATTTTTCTTCAAATGATATATATCATTTGCCACAATAGATAATTGTTATGTTACAATAATGGTTACAGATTTCTGGAAAGGAAAGAAACCAGCAGATTCTAGTCAGAAACATGGTTTTGGCTTTAGCAAAGGAACCAACAGCAGGCAAAAAGCTTAGAAACAGGGCAAAGTGTACCCAAACAATACAGCCAAGGAAAAATAAAGTATGGCTGTAAAAATGTCCTGCACATGGGCAGAAATAGGTAAATTTCTGGTACAAATGCAGAAAGCATAAATTTATGGCTAAAATGTGCAAAGTTACAAAAACAATTCAAAAAACAAATACAATGCCAAAAAAGAATGAACCTGAAGAAGATTATTTATAGGTTCAATTAACATGAACAGGATAAGACATCAGAAGGGAGGCTGGATTGAAATAATACCTACTAATGGAATCACCACCACTTATAAAAAATGGGTACGGTACTGCTATACAAGTTTTTCTAATAGCTGAAAATAGCTGCAACAAGTTGAAACCTAAGCTAAATTGGTACCAAGAAGCCATTCATATCCTGCCTTTCATTGAAGATCCAATAGCCATACGGAAGTAGCCGTTAACTCACTTTGAAATGATAAGGCACTCAGTATGATAATAACAAATCCACAAAGAATCATCCTGGATCTAAAACCATGTAAAGAAATTACAAATAGTCAATTGTGTTGATTCAGGCATATTGATGGTTCCATATTATCACAGAAAAATGCCTCCATGGTTCAGCAGATATAAAGAATCTTTTGTGATACTGGGTATCATGTAACTCTTAGTAAAAATGCTGCTATACAAATTACATAGAGCAGATGTGTAATCAAGAAGCCAAATAGAATAACTGAACAGAACTCTGTTGGCTGTTGTATAAATAGGTTGTTTTATTTAGAAAGAGAGGGATATAAGAAAGTCAGTATTTAGCCAAAGTTGAACTTACCCCTTTGTTCTAGATCAGAGTTGAGTCCAAGCTCTTAATAAACACTATCAATTCATCTTTTGTGTCATTGCTTGAACATAAATGAGCAATATACTTACCAAATGCATACAGACGTTAATATATAATGAAAGTATCTAGGAAATAGCTAGGGGCATTTTATTAAAATAGATTGAAGGCAGAAAGACTATATCATAAATCATTACAATAATGATCTGTACTATAATAATTACATTATCCTCAATGTGCTTTAAATACATTTTTTAAATCTCTTGGTATTTACATTGAGGAATCATATTTTGTCATTTGTTCTGTAGTAGTATATGTCATATCAGTAAAGCATTTTATTTACAATCCTATTGCTTCTTCACTGGTGTTGACATGTAATAAACTAATTAGGTCACATAGTGAGGTATGTGTCTGACCTTATAATTCTGGTTCAAATCAATGCATAAATATGACCAAAATTTAAAACTTATCATAAAAAATTAAACAGTGCTGCTATTGTTCTATGGAATATACAAAGCCCATTAAATAAGCTACATAGGAAGAATATTAAAAACATTAAAAGAAAAGAATATTACTGTTATGTCTGGGAGGACGGTTCAAAAACGGAGGCAAGACTCAGATAGTAACTAAAGCTCTTTATTTGTGATTTCTGATCTGAGCAACTAACCCCAGCCGCAGCAGTCCCTTATATAGGGTTGGCTGTGGCTAGGCAGCCAATGAAGGCGATTTGAGTTTGCCGCTCTTGGCAGGGCCAATCACGGCAGCCCGTTTACTGGCCAATCGCATCAGTCTATGGCGACCAATCACGATCGGCTTTTAGCGGGCCAATCAGATATGCAGGCTACGAGCCTGCTAGTCCGGAACAATTACTGAACACAATCTTCAAGTGATAAGGAGTATCTATGTCATGTAAATATTTCTGAATACTATTATGTCAAAGAATTCAATATAGAAAACTGTACTTATAAACTGAAATTATAATATCACTATTAGCAATTCTTGGCCTCTCTCTAGGGCATAACAGTCAGGTTATCATGCTTCCTCTAGTCCCTCAGACAGCACAAACATCTGGTAGCATAGTCTGCTCAGTTCCCACAGCCACTTTTTATTCTGCTTTGAGAGTGAAGCCACAGGCATGGGTTTGGGAAAATTAAGATGTCATGACTCGTAACTGCATTTCCTGTCCCAACTTGGAGCAGGAGAGGTAAAAAAGAAGAATACCCAAATAGTTCCCCTTAATGTTGTGGTAGAACAAGGTTGCATGGTAAGAACTTGCAAATCCTCACCTGCCCTTGAATAAATTCCCCAACCGTTGAATAACTGCATTTCAACGGTTAGGGAATTTATGGGCGTGCCCTTAAACAAATATAAACAGGCAGCAAGCTTCATACTTACTTTTATTCATTGTGTAACTTAGTTGGCTAAAGAAATGTCTGCAAGGAAATAACCAAGTTCACAGCGTATAAGAATTCTGTAGTAGAACCTGATATTCCCTTTTATAGGAATACTTACATTCTGCCAAAAAGTTTATCATTAAGTAAATATGGTATCTTAAACTGGGGGAGGAACAGGATTAAGACATATCTTTGTAAGAGGTACTCAGCTGTGTCCTAAATACACAGAATTAGAGTTGATCACACAAAATTCAGTCTCAAAATATTAAGATTATTATTCAAGTCTTCTACAAGATTCATTAGCTGAATTTTTCATTCTTATGGATTTCCTGAAAGGGATTATGATATTCAAAACAACAATAATTGTACTAAATGCAAAGAAATCACTACAATTTATTACAATGTATAGCTCCTTGAAAAGCTTGAGATCATCTATTTATATATGACTAAACATGGTGGGCTTCCTCCTTGATTATTTACAAAACTAAATGGAGTACAGATCCCTTGTTATCTTTATTTATGACAGCTACAGCAATTCCACTTAGCCTTAGTTAAAAATATCCCAGATGCAAGATCAACCCAGACAATGTTGAGAAAGAATTTCTGAATCCATTGAAAATTATTTGCCTGGCTTTATAAGTGAAATTGATCTAGATCAGGGGTGTTAAATTCACATCATCATAGTGGCATCACATGACATATTGGGACTTTTTTCCCTTCGCTAAACTGGGTCTTAGCGTGGCCAGTGTGTGATGCATCTGGCCTTTGGGCTGGGAGTTTGACAGCCCAGATCTAGATGGATCAATAATCTTCCTTGGTATAAAGTAATTTCTGTGTATTTTTGTGTTTTGCACATTTTAACAGCGTAGCAATTTTAGAGGAAGCATTTATTCCAATAAAAGGATATCATAAATTTCCAAGCCAAGCACCATTTCAAGATTTTAGACAAATGCTACATACAATAAGCTTCTGGAAATCAAACTTTGAAATGTTTTAAATTTTGTAATCAGAATTAGAAACATAGAGAATATGTTTAATACTTCCTAAAATTTCCCTTTGGAGTATTATTTGGCAGAAATCTGAAAATTTAGAAACAGATGTTAAGGTCATTATTTCTTATTTCATTATTTAGATTAGATATATTTATTATATATATATATATATATATATATATATATATATATATATATATATATATATATATATATATATATATTGTTTTCTGAGGTTCTCGGTATTTGTATATGGATCTTTGGTTGTTCGGGTTTTCTCCGCATAAGATTCAAGTATCTAGAGCAACGTTTCGATGAAGTCTCATTCATCATCTTCAGGCTTCTGTCTTGGCTCTTGCTTCTCAGAGTGATGTGAGATTGCAGCTGCTTCTTCCTTTTAACTGCTAATAGGGGTGGGACTTGATTGGGTGGGGGCTTGGCTGTGTTCTGATTGGGTGGGGGTGTGTTCTCATTGGTAGGGGGTTTGGCTGTGTTCTGATTGGTTGGGGGGTTGGCCGTGTTCTGATTGGTTGGAGGCATGTTCTGTTCAGGTGGGGGCTTGGTTGTGCTCAGGTTAGTTTTAGTTGCTGGGGGATTTGAGTTGGTGAGCTGTGATCTTGCTGTTTGGCTTCGAGTTCGTGGTCGTGCTGCATCTTCATAGTGGGTGTCGGTTTGCTTCATGTATGGCTCGGAGGGGTTTGAAGTGGGTAGTGATGCAGCTGCAGGTGCAGCTTCTGGTCCATGGTCGTGTCTCATCTTCTGAGTGAGTGTGAGTCTGTTTTCTACATGGAAGTGTGGCGGTGGCATCTTGTGTGGCTCTCATGGGTGTGGGTCTGGTGTCATTCTTCATGTTAGGTACTCGTCTGTTCATGAGGGCGGGTTTCCAAATAGCTGGAAGGCGGGAGGTGTCATCTTGTTTGTTCATGCTGTGTGGGCGTTTTTCTATCTCTATGGCTTCTCTGATTATTCTGCTGTTGAAGTGTTCGGTTTTGGCTATAGTTCTGGTATTTTTAAAGTCAATTTCATGTCCTGTGGCTTTGAGGTGTTGGACCAGGGAAGAGGTCGTTTCTTCTTTTTTGATTGAGTTCTTGGTATACAAAAGATCCAATGGCTCCCTAGGACACACCATCTACCAGAAGAAAACACATACAAACTGCTATCTACATGCACTCTCACACCACCACCCAGCACAGATCAATTCCTTAGCCGAGACACTCATCTCCAGAACAAAATGCTTAGCTGATGAACAACACCAAAAAACCGAACTACACACTCTCACCAATGTACTAACAGCCAATGGATTCCAAAGAAAGAAGATTACCCACCTAATCCAAAAAGAAACCCCAACCAAAATCCAAGACAGAGAACAAGAAAACGGCAAAGCCCTCCTCCCATATATAAAAGGCACTACAGACAAAATCAGCAAGATCCTCCAAAAACACAACATTAAAACAGCATTCTGCACAAACAGAAAAATATCCACCATCCTAAGAAACCCCAAAGACAAAATCGAAT
This sequence comes from Pseudonaja textilis, assembly GCF_049901715.1. Lineage (NCBI taxonomy): Eukaryota > Metazoa > Chordata > Lepidosauria > Squamata > Elapidae > Pseudonaja > Pseudonaja textilis. The sequence continues at coordinate 43,004,171 of NC_141994.1, read as the reverse complement.
TAGAAAACCAAGGAGTATATGAAATCCCCTGCACTGGCTGCCCCACCACATACATTGGACAAACTAACAGAAGAATAAGTGCACGCATTGAAGAACATAAGAACTCAATCAAAAAAGAAGAAACGACCTCTTCCCTTGTCCAACACCTCAAAACCACAGGACATGAGATTGACTTTAAAAATACCAGAACTATCGCCAAAACCGAATACTTCAACAGCAGAATAATCAGAGAAGCCATAGAGATAGAAAAACGCCCACACAGCATGAACAAACGAGATGACACCTCCCGCCTTCCAGCCATTTGGAAACCTGCCCTCATGAACAGACGAGTACCTAACATGAAGAATGACACCAGACCCACACCCATGAGAGCCACACAAGATGCCACCACCACACTTCCATGTAGAAAACAGACTCACACCCACTCAGAAGAGGAGACATGACCACGGACCAGAAGCCGCACTGCAGCTGCATCACTACCCACTTCAAACCCCTCCGAGCCATACATGAAGCAAACCGACACCCACTATGAAGATGCAGCACGACCACGAACTCGAAGCCAAACAGCAAGATCACAGCTCACCAACTCAAATCCCCCAGCAACTAAAACTAACCTGAGCACAACCAAGCCCCCACCTGAACAGAACACGCCTCCAGCCAATCAGAACACAGCCAAGCCCCCACCCAATCAAGTCCCACCCCCACTAGCAGTTAAAAGGAAGAAGCAGCTGCAATCTCACATCACTCTGAGAAGCACAGAGCCGAAGACAGAAGCCTGAAGATGATGAATGAGACTTCATCAAAACGTTGCCTAGATACTTGAATCTTACGCGGGAGAAAACCCGAACAACCAAAGATCCACATACAAATACCATGAGAACCTCAGAAAACAAATATATATATATATATATGGGTCTTTGGTTATTCGGGTTTTCTCCGCGTAAGATTAGAAGTATCTAGGTGGGAGAAAACCCGAATAACCAAAGACCCACACACAAATACCCGCGAGAACCTCAGAAAACATATATATATATATATGTAAATAAAACACACATTCCATTCCAATTCAATTCTATCATTAATATTCATTAAAATCTTAACATCTTTAACATTTCTTTTCAATTAAATATCATACTTCCTTGGGAACACTTATAAACTTTCCATAGTTAATTCTTTTTTTCCCCATATTTCTCACTTATATTTTTATAAATCATTAATAATAATTAAAATGTTCCCATTTAATTCTCTCATTCACTTTAATTCATTTATTTATTAACATTCCACTACATTACAGTAAATATTTTATCCATCATTTTAGTCATATTTTCTAAATTTATTTCTGTTTGTAATATAACAATTCTGTCTTATGTACCTTTGCAGAATCTCTTTTACAATTAAATTTTTACCCATTATCTCTAAACAAACTTATGGTTACAATTCTTATATCTTTTCCCTGTTTCTCTATTTCTTGTTTCTGTCTTTTACAACTTCTTTTCCTTACCTTCTTCCCCCTCTTCTTCTCCCTCCCCTTTTTACTCCCTTGTCTCTCTACTTCTAACTCTCTCATCTGTAATCCCCTCTTCTGTTGCTTTCTAATATTATACTTATCTTTCAAATTGTTCTTCTTTTTGGTTGTTTTTTTCTGGTCTTAAACCTTTCACTCTCTTTCCCCCCTTTCCTTTCCCACCCCCACTTAAAATTATTTGATCATTAAAGATGGCTTTTTCTTTGTCCCAATCTTCTTGTTCTACAAGTGTTTCTTGTTGTTTCTCATAGTTCCAGATCTCCATTTCTAAGAATTGAAATACGAAGCCAAAAGAACCTCTCCCTTCTTGTGCATCTTCTTTACATTTTTAAAGTTCCATTTTCAGTTCTTCTAAGAGTGATACCATTTTGAAGACTTTTAAACAACCACCCAGTTAATTTTAGTCATCTAAGATGCCAAAACCAAAAATCTTCAAATAATCCAAATAATCCAAGGCTGTTTCTTCTTGCTTCTTTTTTCCACTTTCTCTTCCTGGGGTTCTATTATTTTGTTGCCCAGTTTCAGTTAAAATGTATCTTTGAGGAATCTTGTTAAAATTTCACTGTAGGTTCCTTTTAGTTACAGTTCCATTCCTTAGTTCTAGGCAGTCTTCAGATCCTGCCCTTTTATTCTTTTTTTCCCTCCTTTCCTGCTTTTAAAAACTTTTAAACATCCAGAAATCTTTATTATCCCTTTGACTTTTATTTTCAGCTTAGTTGCCTATTAATGTCAAAGTGGATTTTTCTTCAATTTCTTGCTTAAGTCTCTTGGCTGTCAGTTTAAGGAAGGGAAGAAAAAAAAACCCTAATCCTTTCCTTTCTCTCTCTCCTTCGCAGCTTCAAAATCTTCTTTGGGAACAATGTTATTTAATTTAAATTCCAGGGTAGCTTACGTTGTTGCTTTTTCAGTTTAACTGGTTTGACCAAAACTTTTTCTTCTTATCTTCCTCCTGCACGTTCTTTTCCGGTTCAGTTCTTCTTTGAGGTGGCCATTTCTGACCACCGCTGCAACTGCCTTTGGGAAAGGGAGTAATGGCCAGCTGGGGAAGAGACATGCAGCTCTCCTCGACCCTGCTGGCAGTCTCTCCCTTCTTCACCACCTCTATGGGGTGGCTTAGCCCCAAAACCAGCCAGCTCGGGGCGCTCTGGCGGCGAGCACAGATCGAAACCATGCACAATCGCGGATTTCGGTCTGTCGCCAAAGAGACTTAAACCGGAAGCCCCATGAGTAATTAAATTTACCAATGTGCTTTTCATAGTTTTCTTGGTTTATGTATACACAAGGTAAATTGGGGGTCAAGGACCTCATGGTTTTTATTTAAGAAAAAAATATTATATTTTGCAATTTAGTCCAATATTATTAACACTGTTGGTTCAAGTATAATATTAAATGGAAAACAAAAGTACTTACCAACTTTTAACTTTTGTTGAGATTGAGTTTCAAATAGTTGAGAATTCAATAGTCCACAATTATTTTCAATCATTTTTAGTATTATTTATCTGAATATTGTGTAAAGAAGATCTAGGTGATAAAAACATAATGAATTCTCCTGGACTCAGCCATAGGTCTATCTAAACTAGCATTCAGAACTGAAGGCATTTGGGAACCTCACAAGCCTGGATTGGAAGGCAGTAACCTCTTTCACTGTCACTTCCTGGAAACTAATATTTAAAGGGCACTCTGCATGATTCAGAAAGTAGTAAATGGCCATCAGTAGCCACTGATTGCCTAATCCTCTTTGTACCGATAGAGTCCCTTTCTAAAACTAATTGGTTTTCATAACTATAACTGTCAGTAGCAAACTCCACAGATTAGTTATGTAAAAAATGTTTTTAGTGGGCTCTGAATTCCTTTCTATTTAAGCTCTTAATAGTGTGATGAAGGGGAGAGGGAAATCTCTTCATGTATAGTATTTACATTTGTTTGTTTGTTCTTCTATAGCAGTCCACATGACATCTGGCTCTATGTGCCTTTCTCATGTTTGCCTTTACCCTCCTCCATTCCATATTGAAGAGTCTCAGTTGTTTCTTTGTAATGGCATTGTTTGCTTTAATCCATTTTGTGATAGTTTTTCTACCACTATCACATCCTTCTTAAGGTATTCCAGGTGTGGTCTTATCATAGATTTGAAGACAGTATTTGAGCTTTATTGTGTCGATGTCAGTGTCAGTTTTACTTCAGTTCCCTTTGCAATAACTCCAAGTGTAGCTCTTTGGGGTAGGTGTGTGCTTGATATTCCTGCTAAGTTACAATATTGTTAAGTTCAAAAGTCATCTACATGTGACCAGTGGCTCGCATAACATTTTATGACAGCCAGAAGAGCTTTACAGTCTGTAAAGCACCTGTTCTAAGGCCAATGGTTTACTGTAAACAGTCGTTAAATGACCAATGATAAGTCAAGGATTACCTATAGCTCTATGGGATTCTTACTTGTAGCTGTTTAATTGTGTAATATTACATGTTGTTAAGGTTTATATTGAACTAAAGAAAAATATTAAATGAAGAGTTAATCATCCTGGACAAAAGTATCTAAAAAGTTTAAATCATGGCAACGGGCAAACTTTATTAAGCTGAGATGTTTCATTACTCATTCAAGTAACTTCTTCAGTCAAAATGAAATATAGAAATGAAATATAGGCATAGAGTCAGAGCGTTATTGGAATGTATTAATTCTGCCATACTGACTGCAATTGTTGTGGGGTAGGCATAGATCACAGTCTCCATGATTTAACCTTTTTAGATACTTTTGGCCTCAATGATTAAGTTTTTATTTTACATATTGCATTTCATTTGGGGGAGAAACTCCCTGCAGTCAGTATGGCAGAGTTAGTATATTCCAACCACCCTCTGGTTCTATGCCTATCCAAACAATTTTCATTTTGACTAAAGAAGTTACTTGGAGGAGTAATGAAACATCTCATCTTAATAAAGTTTGCTCCAGTTGCCATGATTTAATCTTTTTAGATAATGAAAAATATATTGAAGCTTTTGGAGAAAACATATATATTTTCTTCGCATATTTAGATTCTGCCATCATCACTGGGTTCTCTTTCTGAGGCATGCCAGTTAGGGGTGGGATGCTACTGGTTCTGCCCAGCTCTATAGAACCATTAGCTCTGAAGAGCAGCAGACACAGAACTGGTTCTATGTCTGCTGCTGTTTGGCCCACCTGTCCGCCTGGGCTCTTACCTGACCTTTATTTCCTGCTTTTTCAACCTCAGATGCTTTGTGCAGCACAACTGAGGTTGAAAAAGCAGTAAAAAAGTGCTTTTTGAAATGCTGCACACCAACGCGCAGTGCTTATCAGCTGTCCCAGTAGCTCAGCTAATGGTATAGTACGCGTGTGTGTCTGGCGCAGTGGTGAAATTCAATTTTTTTTACTACCAGTTCTGTGGGCGTGGCTTATTTGGTGGGCATGGCTTGTGGTCATGTGACTGGGTGGGTATGGCTTAGTGGTCATGTGACTGGGTGGGCGTGCTCGGTGGTCATGTGACCGGGTGGGCACGGCTTTGTAGTCATGTGACTGGGTGAGCGTGGCCAACTCAATGTTGCTCACATCAAGGGGTGCCTCACCTGGCCCCTCCCCTCCCAGCCATTCCTTGTCACCCAGCCTCAACTTATCTATAGTTCTGTAAAAATGTTCAGCTTTTTTGACTTTATTATCTGCATACTATATATGTATTTTCATGGACCACTGAAAGGAGGAAATGGCTCACATGCTTTACTCAAGAGTGTGATAGGCAACAGGCTTTTAAGGGGCTGCCACAAAGAAAGGGGGACAATGTATTTTCCAAAGAAGTGGAATGCAAACAAGAAGCAATGGATGGAAACTGAACAAAGAGAGAAGCAACCTAAAACTAAGGAGAAACTTCCTGTGAGTGAGAACAATTAACCAGTGGAACTGCCTGTCTCCAGAAGTTCTAGGTGCTCCAACACTGGGCATTTTTAAAAGACTGGACAGCCATTTCTCTGAAATGGTATAGGGTTCACCCCAAGGTCCCTTCTAAGTATTCTGACACCTTTCCCAGGATTTCTACTCAGAGTTTGGCATCCTCAGTTTTCTTGCCTGAGCTGAGGGTTAGACTAGAAGACCTCCAAGGTCCCTTTCAACTCTTGTTAAACACATGTGTATTTTATGCACTGGACTATTGACATCGAATGCATGTAAACCCTGAAAAATATGTGGTAGCCCTGGGCAAAAGAAAGGCAGAAAAATCATTCTAGGTATAGGGACAGTGTAAAATATTAACACATGATAAATAATGGAACAATTAAAAATAATAGCACGGAGTTTTATCTCTCTCTTCCTATTTCTTTCTTTCTTTCTTTCTTTCTTTCTTTCTTTCTTTCTTTCTTTCTTTCTTTCTTTCTTTCTTTCTTTCTTTCTCTGTTTTCCTTCCTTCCTTCCTTCCTTCCTTCCCTCCTTTCTTACACACACACACAGAACACTTAACAGACAAGCATTTTGGAAGCAGCTCCTTTAAATTTCTTCAAGGCTTGAATGGATTCCCCCACCCCCTCTGTCAGACCACACTTCTTCTCACTCCAGCACTTTAACTCACAAGGTGAAAGAGATACTTGCAGCGTCCATGGGGAATCCTTGGAGAAGTTTTTTAAAGACCTGCTTCCAAAATGCATTTCTTTTACGTTGCAAAAGTGCTCCAAGGCTCAATTCACCCCCACACCCTCTGTCAGACTGCACTCTTTCTCACTCCAGACACTTTAACTCACATGGGGAAAGTGATACTTGCAGCGTCCATGCCTTTCTTCCTTTCCCCCAGGGAGAAAGAGGATGTGGGGAATGGAAAGCTAGGAGAGCAATCGCAAGTGAGCGACCAGGCAACCGGGTTGGGGGTGTGGCCAGCCAGGGATTGCCACCGGTTTGGCAACCCATGCCAAATAACCACTACCGGTTCGCCTGAATAGGTGCGAACCAGTTGAATAGCACCTCTGGTGTGGCGTGTTTACGCGAAGCGTACATGCAAAACACAAATAGCGACCCGGTAGTAATGCCAGTTGAATCCCACCCCTGATGCCAGTGTGTGTGTATTCGTATTATTGAAGCCATACTTTTATAGGCATCAAGCACAATGAGACTTTCTTAATAAATCAAGGGAGTGCATAACAACTTAAAAACAAAAGTGAAAAATGCACCCTTTAATCCTTCTGGAAGTCTACAAAGAATAGGTCTTCCCACAAGCATTGGGCTAGGATGAGCCTGAGCTAAATCAGGGTGTCCATGATGTAGTGAATAGACTAGACTAGACTAGAATACTTTATTGGCCAAGTGTGATTGTACACACAAGGAATTTGTCTTGGTGTATATACTCTCAGTATAAATAAAGAAAAGGTACATTCGTCAAGAATCAAGAATCATAAGGTACAACACTTAATGATAGTCATAGGGTACAATCAACAATTAAATCATACTAGGAAACAGTCAATATAAATCTCAATATAAATCGTAAGGATACAAGCAACAAAGTTAGTCCTACAATCACAAGTGGGGAGGTGATAAGGAGTGATGAGAAGATTAACAGTAATAGTAGTGTACACTTTGTAAATAGGTGAATAGTGTTGAGGGAATTATTCGTTTAGCAGAGTGATGGCTTTCATGAAAAAACTGTTCTTTTGTCTAATTGTTCTGGTGTGCAGTGCTCTGTAGCATCATTTTGAGGGAAGGAGTTGAAACAGTTTATGTCCGGGATGTGAAGGGTCTGTAAATATTTTCACAGCCCTCTTTTTGACTCATGCAGTATACAGGTCCTCAAATGAAGGCAGGTGGGTAGTAATTGTTTTTTCTGCATCTGTCCTGTTGGGTTGGAGAACCAAACGAGACAGTTATAGAGGTGCAGATGATAGACTCAATAATCCCTCTGTAGAACTGTATTAGCAGCTCCTTGGGCAGTTTGAGCTTTCTGAGTTGGCGCAGAAAGAACATTCTTTGTTGTGCTTTTTTGATGATGTTTTTGATGTTAGGTGTCCATTTTAGGTCATGTGATATAGTAGAACCTAGAAATTTGAAGGTTTTTACTGTTGATACTGTGTTGTCTAGTATTGTAAGAGGTGGTAGTATGGGAGGGTTTCTTCTAAAGTCTACCACAATTTCTATGGTTTTGAGTGTGTTCAGTTCCAGATTCTTCCGGTTACAAAACAAGGCTCCTGTCTGTATGCAGATTCATTGTTGTCTCAAATGAGACCAATCACTGTTGTGTCATTGACAAACTTCAGTATTTTAACAGATGGATCGTTCGAGATGCAGTCATTGGTATATAGGGAGAAGTGGAGATAGCACACAGCCTTGGCGGGGGGGGGGGGGCTGTGCTGATTGTACAGGTATCGGATGTGATTCCGCCTAGCTTCACCTGCTGCTTCCTGTCTGTTAGGAAGCTTACAATCCACTTACAAGTGTGTTCAGGTACCGCTAGTTGGTTTAATTTACTTAGAAGAGTGTCTGGAATGATGGTATTGAATGCTGAACTGGCCCACATGCCCGCCTGGGTTCTTACCTGACCTTTATTTCCTGCTTTTTCAACCTCAGATGCTTTGCGCAGCACAGCTGAGGTTGAAAAAGCAGTAAAAAAGTGCTTTTTGAAATGCTGCGCACCCACGCGCAGCGCTTATCAGCTGTCCCAGTTGCTCAGCTAATGGTATATTACACATGCATGTCTGGCGTGTTTGCGCAAAGCACGCATGCAAAACACAAATACTGACCTGGTAGTAATGCCGGTTGAATCCCACCCCTGATGCCAGTGTGTGTGTATTCGTATTATTGAAGCCATATTTTTATAGGCATCAAGCACAATTAGACTTTCTTAATAAATCAAGGAAGTGCATAACAACTTAAAAACAAAAGTGAAAAATGCACTCTTTTATCCTCCTGGAAGTCTACAAAGAATAGGTCTTCCCACAAGCATTGGGCTAGGATGAGCCTGAGCTAAATCAGGGTGTCCATGATGTAGTGAGAATGGTTGATTTGTTTGCATTAATATTGATTGTTGTGAAGCCCCTATCACTGGGTCCCATAGTCAGTGATGAGTTCTGTAAATAACCAACCAACCAACCTACGGACTCCACCTGATCTCTGGCCTTCTCTTAGCTGCTATACTAATATTACTCTGCTGAGAAAACACAGTCAGGGATCAGATAGTCAAGCTCTCGGCATTATTTCCTCCTTTACTTCCTCCTACTGGCCGTTTTCAGTAGCCAGGGTAGTTGTTCTCTGGATTGGGTAGGATGGCGGAGAATCTCTTGAAATAGCAGGAAATTTGCTCCCTACTCCTTAAACTCTCACCCTGCAGCTCTGGAGAGAAAGAAACATTCCTCTATTCCCCAGCTTCGGTTTGAGCGTGTGCTCGCTGCGCTATCACAAAGTGTATGTATTGAAAAACCGTCTAACGCAATTTCCAAGGGGCAGGACTTTTATGTCATCTTTTTTTTTTGGTTCCTGTTTCCTTGATATAGCAAGAAATGGGCACCATTTTTCGGTGGTGCATCAGATGGCTATTTGCTTCCCGCAATCAGGAGAGCAAAAGAAAGATTGCATTGTTACTGCAGGAAGGCTCCCTGAAATAGGACGCCCTGAAGCAGCAAATACACCATCCCAGAATAGGGATCAGGACTCGGCAACGCGCCATACCTCGAACCGGCTACTGTACTGCAGAACTCTGCCGTTGGTTTTTAAAGCCGCCGGCTACTGCCGAGCGATGCCGGGCTTCCCGGGCGATTCTCCGTGGGGATGAGCAACAGGATCAGGGGCTCAGCAACCTCAATGGCCCAAACTGTCGGGGGGAGGGGGGCGTCGCGGCTAAAGACCCATCCTCCCCTACCGGGCGAAAGCTCCGAGGTTCCCCTTCGTGTCCCGACCTAGGGGCGTTCTGCGCGCTCTCGCTTTTTTGAGGAAACGGGAGCCAGCAGCTCCCAGCTTTGCTTCTCCCGACTCAGGCTAGAGAAGCAGCCGGTGTTGGCGGGACAGCAACCAAGTATCCTTGCGGGGGCTGAGGTCGGGGAGAGAAGCGGCGGTCGCCGCAGCAGGAGGGTCATTTAAGTGGCGGCATGTGGGCGCCCCGCGAGCGGTTCCTTCCCTCTCCCTGTGCAGGCGGGAGCGGAGGAGACACTGGGAGAATATCCATAGTAACAGGGGATGCGAGAGGAGGGAGGCGCGGCGCTGCGCAGCGGTAGTTCGGCAACGTGCCCTCCCGCAACCGGCGCGGCGTGCTCCGAGACTCCTCCGCTCCGCACGGGAAAGCCCGGTGAGTGATGAATGGCCGAGGCCCTCGGCGGGACAAAACGGGGAGTCGGGCTGCGCAGAGCGGCTTCTGCCTCAGCGGGAGCGGACGGCGGGAGCGCGGAAAAGGAGGACCCGAGGACGCGCGTTCGTCCTCCCCCTCCTTTTTTTCGCCCTCCTTCCTTCGTCGGCTGTGGCAGGCGGGAGGTGTGGGGGGCGATCGCTTGGTTCCATTCTGTTGCGGCGCCCCTGCCTAGGTCGCCGGGAAACGGAGAGGAAACATGCATAAAGGCGGAAAGGCATCGCTGCGGAATAGAAATATCTCCGGCTTGGCTGGCGGCCCCCGCCTGCTCGCGCTCGCCTCGCTCCAGTCACGGCTGCTGCTGCCGCCGCCGCCTTGCTGCACCTAGGTGAAAGGAGCGGCTGATGAGTAAGCGAAGGCGGGATGGCTGCCTCTGCATGCGCGGCTCTCAGGGAGGGCTGGGGCCCCAGGACAGCCTGAAAAGGGGACCCGCGGTGAGAGGGTCCGGCTGGGAGGCACCTGTGTTGTTGCCACCTGCCGCCTTTGCCCCAGTTCTGGGCTGTTGCGAAGTGGACGTCGCCTCCCGGTGACAGTTTCAGGCTCTTTCTCTCTCCCCGCCCCCGTCCCCTCCGAACGCCAGGCCTTCAGGAATGTCGCGGTGCCTAAAAATAGTCCATTGGAAAGAAAGGGGGGAAAGTGGCAAAATGCAGAGAGACAAAGGCGCTGAACATGCGTGCCTTCTCCTGCTCTTCTGGAGAGCGGCTGAACTGAAGGAAGGCGTCCTACTAGGAGTGACGTGCTGGGGGGGGGGAGGTTGCGTCGTCTCGGGGTGCAGTGATGCGGAGGTGCGGGCATCATTTTCAGCGAGGTTCTTGCGCGTATTTTAAAGCTATGGTTAAAAATGGGCATGCATTTTCAGTGGTTGCGCACTGGAGAATCTTAAGGGGGAGTCAGGTTCCAATTCTCTCTGTCTCTTTTTGTTTTTGTTTTGCTAAGAGCTCTTCTCAGTTGTTAGATTGTAAAGTTTCGCGTTATGGGCTTGCCTAGGACTGCGCGGCTTTCAAAGTTCCCAGGAATAGAAGCGTCGGATGCAGAAGTGAGTCTCAGACTTGTAGAGTTGCTATCTGTGTCTTTTTTGCTCTTACTATGGTCAAAGACATATTGGAGTATTGGCTTGTTTCACGTGTGATATTCTACAGATTGAAATCAGAGATCATCATTAACCCAGAAGATTTATTAATCTCAAGATAGCAGTGAGTTAAGGGTGCAAACTTTTATAATTGTAGGCCACTGTATAGTAGAACGGTGGCTAAGTGGAATATTGCTGCATATACAAAGGTGGAATACTTTTAGGTCTCATAAACTATTGTTTTAGAATATTACGGTTCCATTTGATTCAGTGGGATTAAGTAATTATGAGCTTGCTTTTTAGTTGTAGTTATGTGTCAGGTTATGAGCATGTTTATTCGGAAAAATATTCTATACGTATATTTTCAATATATTTTGTTGCAAACTATATTCTGCAAATATTTTCTCTCCACATATTTTGCCTGCGGACATTTGTAATCAGAAAGGATATATGAAGCAGTTTCTATTTTTTTCAAATAAACATGCATAGAACTTGTAAGAGTTTAAATATACAGTCTGATTTGACTTATGAAACAAATTTTCACCTCTCTTGTGTAAAAATAAAAATCAAGACATGGTTTATACATGAAATCAATACATTTAGCTATATCAAAAGTAATATGAGGAGTCAAAGCAATATTTGAGCAACAGGAGCAAACACACCAATCAACTGCTAGAAAGTCAGGGGAAAATAGTATGAGAAAAAAAGTGTGTTCTTTATTAAACCAAAAATTCCAATGTGCTTCCAGGGATACTTCTACATCAGAAGACTGAAAAAAACAGTTGAAATGATTTGCTTACAATAAGTGGAATTAGTTAGAAATATACATGTATAGAAACAGTTGCCTAAAATATACAGATACAGTATAGGAACAACACGTGTAGTCTGAAGGAAAGGGCATAATAATATGAAACATTTAAAAATAGTGCAAATATATTTTTGACACTAAATAAATATATTTTCTAAAGGAAGCACCCTTGTATCTTACATTTTACATATGTTATATGTGTATTTCTAATTTGTTTCATTAATTGTAAAATTATAGTACTTTTGTTGATGATCTTTGGCGAGAGCAGAATGGGGGTAGTGCAACCATCTTCACTCTGCTTGACTTCTCAGTGGCTTCGATTCTATCAATCATGGTAACCTTTTGGGTTGGCTGTGGGGCTGAGGCTAGATGGCACAGTCTTGTGCTGGTTTGGCCAGTCCCAATCACTATTAATAGGAAGTGAGAGGTCCAGCCCTTGGCTGCTATCCCGTAGTTTGCCACAGGGCTCAGTACTCTCTCCATTCCTTTTTAACATCTATATGAAGCTGCTGAGTGGAAGCAGAGCTGTTGGAGGACGAGGGCCTTACCCCCGATCAGCCTTCCTTTGTGGGGTTATTCAAACCCCACATGTTCAAGTCCATCCTGTTCAAGGCCAAGAATACCTCTGGCCTGGCCACTCAACTCCCCTCTGCCCCTCCCTCCTCGGGGGAGGACCCAGAGGACGCCATGTTCAGGCAGCCGGTGGTTGCTGAGGATGTGATTCCAGCCCCTCCTATTTTCCACGATCTGGTTTCTAACCAACTGGGCTTTACGGGGGCCCCTCCTGCCCCATCCACTCAGGATAAGAGGTTATTTAACCTCGAGCTGAGTTTTTGCTCCCTCCTTAATACCCCAGAGGTGGACGAGCCCATTGTTGGTCTCGCCTCTTCCTCCTCCCTGAGTGACCCCCTGGAGGCTCTCAAACCCAAAGACAGGAGATCTGAGTTAGCCTTGCGTCGGGCTCATCTAGCCGACGCCTGGGCCATTAGATCGGCCACCGCAGCCTCTTTCTTCACCAGGTCCTCTATCCGGTGGCTCCATCAACTGAAGTCGCATATCCCTCCATCCAACACAAGGGCGCTTCAGGACATAGCGAAAATCACGGCAGCGGCAGAATTTTCAGCCGACGCCACGTACCATGCTGTCAAATTCTCCTCCCGGGCGCTAGCGTCTCAGGTCACTGCTCGCCGTCTGCTCTGGTTCAAACCATGGCAGGCGGATGTGAAAAATAAGGTCAAGCTGGCCTCCGCCCCCATTAAGGGGGAGAAGCTTTTTGGTCCGGCCCTGGACCCCCTGTTGGCCGAAACTAGGGGAAAGAAGAAATTCCTCCCTTCTCTTTTTCGGAGGCCAGAATCTAGAACCCCTCAGCCCTTTCGAAGAGGGTCCTCCCGGTCCTTCTACCAGTCACCCTTCCCTCCCAGATACCCGAGGCCTCCCTCGTATAGAACACCATATCCCCAGGATTGTTCCGACCCGAGCGATCGGAATAGGAGGGGCGGAGGGTTTAAACATCCCTTCAGGGGTTCAGGGGGGGAGACCCTTCCGGCGCTCCAAATAAATCCTGTCTTTTTCCTCCCAATGGCGGTCGGCTTAGACATTTCGCCGACCAATGGGACTCCACCACCTCCGATAAATGGGTCAGGGACTCCATTAGGTTTGGGCTTGCTCTGGAGTTCAACTCTCAACCTCCCGAGTTTTTCATGTCATCTCCTCCCTCTAGGGACCCCTCCAAACGCAACTTGATGGATTCTGCCATCCACCACTTACTCTCCATTCAGGCCATCCAGCCAGTTCCCCCCTCTCAATGAGGCCAGGGCTTCTATTCCCACCTCTTCGTGGTTCCCAAATCCTCGGGGGTGGTGGTGGTGGAGGGCTATCCTGGATCTCAAACGGCTCAATCGCTACCTAACCCTCCGTAAATTCAAAATGCACACCCTTCAATCCATCTTGCTGGGCACCAGGCAAGGAGATTGGCTCTCATCTATAGACCTCTCAGAGGCATACCTCCACATCCCAATTCGGCCCTCCCACTCTAAATTCCTTAGGTTCTGTTACAATCACCATCATTTCCAGTATGTGGCCCTTCCCTTTGGGTTAGCTTCCGCTCCTAGAGTTTTCACTAAGATCCTCGCGGCCTTGGCGGCTCGCTTAAGGGACTACCCGATCCAGCTCCACTGCTATCTGGATGATATCCTCATCCTGTCCCACTCACAATCCCAGGCAGAGCTGGACACCAAGACCACCCTCTCTGCACTCCAGGCCCATGGGTTTCTGGTCAACCAAAAAAAGAGCCAAATGGTCCCTTCTACCCGAATTGCCCACTTGGGGGCCATTATTGACACGGTGCAGGGAAAAGTGTTCCTTTCTCCGGAAACGCTCCTGAGTATTCGAAACTCTATTCAGGTTATTTGACGATCAAAGAGGGCTTCTCTATTAGAATTGTCTAAATTACTGGGAAAAATGGTTTCATGTATCTCTATTATTCCTTGGGCCCGTCTTCATACCAGGTCCCTGCAGTGGCTCCTGCTCCCGTTTCAAAGGTCCAGCAGAAGCAACTCAAAATTCACCATCAAGGTACCTCCAAAGGTCCTCTCGTCTCTCCTCTGGTGGACCAACCCTGCCATCAACAGGGGTCATCTCTTCAAAGATCCTCAGCGTCTCATCATCACCACAGATGCCAGCCTGAACAGCTGGGGCGCTCACATCCAGTCCCTTACAACGCAGGGCAAATGGTCCCAAGCAGAGCGGGTCTGCAGCATAAACTGGCTGGAGCTCCACGCCATCCACCTGGCCCTGTGCCACTTCCTGCCTCAGATACGCGGGTGGCACGTCCTTATTCTCACGGACAACGTTACCGCCAAGGCCCATGTCAACAGGCAAGGCGGGACCCAGTCTATCCGGTTGATGAGAGAGGCCGAAAGACTCTGCCGTTGGGCAGAGCGTCACCTCCTCTCGATCAAAGCAGAACACATTTCGGGGGCCTCAAACACCCGAGCGGACTGGTTGAGCAGGGCCACCGTGGACCAGTCCGAGTGGCGCATCCACCCATCCCTTTTCAGGGAGGCGACCATGATCTTCGGCCTCCCATCAGTAGATCTCTTTGCATCCCCCCGCAACACCCAGCTCCCTCGGTTCTTCTCCAGATTCCCTTCCCCCGGGGCCAAGAATCACGATGCACTTCGCTGTCCGTGGCCCCCGGGACTCCTGTACGCCTTCCCCCCGTTAGCTCTACTTCCCAGAGTCATTCAGAAACTGATCCAGGAGGAAGCAGAACTGATCCTAGTGGTCCCCTATTGGCCCAGACGGCCGTGGTTTGCGGACCTCCGCAACCTATCGGTGTCTCCTCCATGGAGAATCCCTCCGGACAGGATCTCCCTCTCCCAGGGGCCCATTCAGCATCTGGAGCCCCAATGGCTCCAGCTAACCGTTTGGAGGTTGAGCGGGAAAAGTTGAAGAAGGAGAATTTATCTGACCAGGTCATTAACACCATCCTGGCCGCCAGACGGCCTTCAACCAATCGAATATACAATGCTACCTGGGTCAGCTTCTGCAGGTGGTGCCATTCCTCCCTGGTCAACCCACTCTCGCCTTCGGTGGCCCAGATTTTGAACTTTCTCCAGGACGGGCTCAAAAAAGGTCTTTCGCCTAACACTTTGAGATGCCAGGTAGCGGCCCTCTCGACTGTCGTCTCTGGCGACAACCTGGGTCCCCTTTCTCACCATCCCCGTATCAGGGCCTTCCTCAAGGGAGCCACTAACCTCCGTCCCCGTCGTGCACCGGTACCCCACTTGGGACCTTAACAAGGTCCTGGTGGCCCTAACTAAACCTCCTTTCGAGCCTATTAGAGAATCCTCTCTCCAAACTTTGACCTTTAAGGTAGTGTTCCTGGTGGCAATTACCTCGGCTCGCCGAATATCGGAGATTGCTGCCCTTTCGGTGAGAAAGGACCTTTGTATCTTCCACTCCGATCGGGTGGTCCTACGTCCCGACCCAACCTTCTTGCCCAAGGTCAATTCAGCCTTCCACAGGGCACAGGAGCTAACACACCCAAACTTTTGCCCCAATCCTTCGCGGGAAAGGGAGAAACGATGGCACACCCTACACGTGAGGCGGGCTCTCCACATATACATTAATCGCACACAACCCTTTAGAAGGTCCGAGTCCTTATTCCTCTCCTTCCAGCCCAAGTCTTTAGGCCACAAGGCGTCCCCTTCCACCATCGGGCGACGGATCAGAGCCACCATCGCCAAGGCTTATTCGTCTCAGGCCTTGCCAGTTCCCAGCAGGGTCACTGCACATTCCACCAGAAGTGCGGCCACTTCAGCGGCCTGGGCTACCCAAGCTCCAATTTCAGACATTTGTCGGGCTGCCACCTGGGCTTCCCCCTCCCCTTTCATTAGGCACTATAAGATTGACATCTTTGCGTCAGCGGAGGCTTCGTTTGGCAGACGAGTCCTCCAGAGAGTCATCGAGGACCCAGGGGAGCTTCCACCCCAGATGGATTCCCTCCCATAGGACAGCCAAGCTTTGGTATGTCCCACTCTCTGGATGATCCGAGTAGCTCGAGGGAGAATGGGCGTTGGTCTTACCTGACACGCCATTTCTAGTCGAGCTGCGAGGATCATCCAGCCCCACCCTTTTTATTTTTTTCCGTCTGGGGGAACCTTGTTTCAGCCAATGATACCTTAAGTCTAGTTAGATGAGAGTTAGACGACTTTCCTCCTCTCTCGACTTCGCATAAACTGGGGAACGCTACAAGGAACCACGTGATAGAGGGCGGAGCGTTCCTCAGTAATTAAGCTCAGCCTACACAGACGCAGACTGGAGCACCTCCCACTCTCTGGATGATCCTCGCAGCTCGACTAGAAATGGCGTGTCAGGTAAGACCAACACCCATTCCCTCTCTTGGTGCCTGGAGGCTGTGGGGCTGGATGGGGGACAACAGGTTTCAGTTGAACCCTGACAAGACAAAATGGCTTTGGGTGCAAGGGACCTTAAAATGTGCGACTTTGCCATGTTTAATTCTGAATGGAATGACACTATCCCAGATGGATCTGGTTCACAACTTGGGGGGGAGGTGTTCCTCTGACTTGCCACTCCTGCTCAAGAACAAGTGGCAGTCGCAGCTAGGAGACCTTCACGTAATTTCAGGTTGTGTACCCGTTGCAGCCTTTCTTGTATCAGGAATCCCAGCGCTCAGTCATTCAGGCCCATCATCTCATGGTTGAACTATTGAAATGTGTTCTACTTGGGGCTACCCTTGAAGATCATTTTGAAGCTTCAGCTGATGCAGAGTACAGCAACATGGATGGTTCTTGCGACCCCAAGAATGACTAATATAGTATCACTGCTGCAGTGGCTGCCGGTCTGCTTCAAAATGTTGGCAATCACCTTTAAAACCCTTCACGGCATGGCGCTAGGCTACTTGAGGCACCATTTCATTCCACTGGGATTGGCTCATCTCACATGTGCTGGCAAGGGGGCATACTGTGGGCCCTGTTGGCCAGAGTATTTCAGCTGGCATGGTCCAGGAGAAAGCCTTCTCTACTGTTGCACTTGCCCTCTGGAATATCTTGCTCCCCTCTCCAGCTACTGGGATTTGCCCTTATTTTATATATTAGTAGCTTGCCTTTTCAATATTGGTGGAAGTGGTCATGATGGTTCCTTGATTGGATGTACTCTGCTAGTTTTCTGCCTGTTCGTTTTACATAGTTTGCAGTATATTGTCTGTATATTGTAGACAACTCCTGTTTTCTCTTCCAGGGCTGCTGAGTCTTTTGGTTTACTTTGAATGTTTTGGAGGGCTACTGTGATGCCATGTGGTTGTAATAGTCTGTTGGTAGTTTCTGTTGGTAGTTATGTTTTTAATGTATAGTAGTGTTATTCCTTTCACAGCTTTTGTTGATTGCGTTATATTGGATCAAGTGATCAGGCATTTTTTTTATGACATTGCATGGAAATCCATTTTGTTGAAAGAAGTTGTATAGATCAGGGCCCCCAAACCATGGCACCAGTTCCATGGAGGGTGATTTTTCCACGGGCTGGAAGGGCCTGGTTTCGAATGCTGCCTTGATCCCGCACATGTGCAGATGGGGCTTCACTCACTTGTGCAGCCTAGCTCCTGGCGGGCCATGGACTGGTGGTGGTTCACATCCCGGAGTTTGGGGACCCCAGGTATAGGTGATCTATTTCCTTTTTCTGATTTTTCGAGATTGCTGCAGTGTGTTTGTGCTGGTCTAAATAGCATTCTTACAGAGTTCTTGTGGGAAGTGGTAGTGGGTGGTTTTATGATAGACTTGTGTTTCCAATTTGCCATCACTGCCTCTGCTGATGAGGATACCCAGGAAGGATAGCATGTTATTGTTTTCTTCTTTCCTAGTGAATTTTGTTCCTTTGAAGATATTGTTGATGGTTTTGTGTGTGTTCCCTAGCTGGTCCTTATTATTATGACAAGGTTTTAGCACTGGAAACAAGCTGCTTAAGGTTGCATTGTGGAAGAGCCCAGAAAGAAAGAATGACCATTTCTATGAGACAGTGCATATTTTATACACATATAAATAATTTTAAGTAAATCCTGCTTTTTCTTTAGTAATTCACCATTACTTTTAATTCCTGATGTCAATATAGTTGCAAGCGAAGATAAACAGTGTGTGGATGCTTGTTTATTTAGGTTTTTATTTGTTGTAGTCAAAACCTTGCATGTTACCATCATAACAACAATAATAGGATACAATTAAAATTACATAAGCCATTACAAAAATCCAGTCCAAAGATGGTAAGAGTCACTATTGTGAGTTTCTCCTACAACTAACATTAGCCAAAGTTGAGCAAAGTGTCCCCTGATCATGGCCTTTACCTGATTTTCCTTGTAGCTGTAGCCGTTGAGCCTTTGAGGGACCGTCAAATCTGCTATCAGGGGCAATGCTACCCTATTAAGACCTGTTTCTCAGGATTTTGAATGCTAACCAATATGATTTGATCTTGTCCTTTTATAGTTAAAATTTGGGAAGGCAACAAGATTATAAATGTGGCTCAAGATAAAATATTCTATGTTAAAGAAGTAGTGTCTCTGTCTCTGTGTTATCCCCAGTACTAAGAACAAAATACTAAAAATTTAGATTTGGAGGAGCATGGAGATTGACTAAACGAAGTATCATACACAATATTTGAAAAAAAAATCTACACCTGATTTGCTATTAACGATATTATATATTATACTAAATAATTATATACTTTATAGAGAGTCAAGGGAAAATACTTCTGAGCTATATGGCAGATGTTTTTAGAGTTACAGTTATATTTATTACATATTTACGGGTCTTTTTCTTTCCACTTCTTTTTTCATTAAAAAAATTACTATGCTGTTAATTGACAATATAACAAATTGATTGTTTAATGCTGTTGTTTGTATATTCTGTTGAATATGTGCTTAGCGTAATATTTTTCAAAATAAGGCCAGTGGAAGAAAAGGATATTAAAAGCATAATTCCAATTCCAAAAAGTAGGTGTATTGGAGGACAGTAGAAGAAGCCAATAAGATTCTAACAAAAAGCACAAAGAATATCTGGAGGCAAAAAGACACATAGAGAATGTGGAAAGAGGGTCAAGTGACAAAGAAAGAATACACAGAGTAGACTAGAACTATAAAGCTGGTGTCAGGAAAGCAAAAGTTTGAAATGAGTTGGAGAAAAGTTCTGAAAACTACTCTAGATATTAGTGATAGGATTTAGTTTTATGTAATTAACTCTTTATATGAATGGATATCATCATAACTATCATCATAATTATCACCATAAAACATTTTACAATCTTATTTCAGTCTTCCTCAATTTAAATTTTTCCAAGTATGATGGACTACATACCCACACACTCCAAAGCATATCCAGTAAGTAAGTTGAAGGAAGGGCTTCCAAATCTATAAAGTATGTTCTGAATATTTGAATGAACTACTGAAACGTCTTTTCAAACATTATGTTGACATAAAACCAAGCTTGTTTTTGAGAGTAGCAGTGAAATATTTGTTGCTAGGTAACATGGTAGAGCTATATTGCTTTATTTAGCGAAAGAACAGATTGGTTGCTCTTTGCAGCAATGACATATAAAAAAGTATAAGAAGTTTTTATTGGGATGTCTTCTTACATTCTGTTTGTGCATATAGACAGTTGTTTTTATAACATATGCAAGGAGGTACTTTTTAATCTTGGATTATAACTTTCTATTAGTGTCAGTTTTTGAACACTAGAAGTGACATAGATACAACTAAGATTAGGAAAAGAGTGTTATGTAAAAGCTTTGCTTGACTAGAACCATGATGGGCAGTAGAGACAATATTTACAGGTGCATCTGTTGATGATTGTGACATATGGAAAGATTAGGACTGGATATGTAAGAGACGTGTGGTAAAGTACATGAATTAATATATGAAATAAAAAGATGTTATTTCTGAAAAAAAAATCTTGAAATATTTAGGAAAAGTGAAGGATGTAATAAAGCTGAATTAAGATGATCTAACATAGTTGTGTGCATGGAAAAAAACCCTAGATTTTGAGATGTCTGAATGAATGAAATGACTAAAATAATATTAAAGAATGAATAGATTGTACTAGCAGAGACTAAACGTTGAATTGTTGGGACCTTAGAATTCCCTAAGTTTGGTTTTCTTCTTGCGGATGTTTCATTAAATAAATAATACCAGTACTGAAGAGAAGTTTGTTGTTTGTCTTATAGCCTGTGTAAGTTTGGATGCAATGTGTTGATTGATTGGTTGATTTTGTTTGTTTGGCATATTATTGTCTGGTGTTTATTATGATCAGGTGCTAGTTCTTATTTGGGTATTTAATAGGTATATGATAACAGAAAATGTGCTTCAGACCTGCCTCTCTTTTAACTTTTGACTTTTCTTTAACTTTTGACTTTTCCTTTTGAATGGTTCATGAAAGTGAGTCCCTCCCCCGTATGTTGATAGTTATTGGAATGCAAAGCTTCTGATAATTCTCTTGCATTCTTAAAAGTATCTTGATTTAAAACGTATACAGTACAGCTTTCTAGTTGAAAAGTGATTGAACACTTTTTTTTGCTGTGAAATAAATTTTATAATGACTTCTGATCACCAACTGATGGTCATGGATGCATTCTGCCTCTTTGTCCTGCATAATATTTTTCATAGTAAATGATTGCTGTGAATCTATTTTGCCTTTAATTACTGAATCTATAATTTGCTTTGTTGCTGTCTAGGCTTTGGTAATGCCTACAAAAGGGTTGTAGCAACCTACTGGTGGTTTCTGAAATGTTTTTGATGTACAGAAGAGGTATCCTTTTTGTAAGTTGTAATGGTTGATTGGTTGATTGATTGGTTGTATAGATAGACTCTTTTAAATGAAGTTGCGTGGGTATTACATTGCAAAATATATAAATGGACTCTGCTTTCTGGTGTTCTGGGTTACTGCAATGCATTTTTGCTCATTTCAATAGAGTTCTTATGCAGTTTCTTTTGATATTCTTGGGTTGTTGCTATGGTAGTAGAGTACTTGGTTAGCGTGGGCTGCTTTATAAAGCATTTGGATTTGTGATTTGCCATTGTTTTCTCTGCTAATGTGAATATCCAGGAAGGATAGTCTTTTGTTCTGTTCTGATTTTGTGAATTCATTTACATTAAAGGTGTTGTTGATGGTGTGTGTTCTCTAAATGTTAATTTTTAGTCATTTTATGACTAGATTGTTGTGGGTATACATGAAATTAGAAATTCAAAGCTTGGTGATAGCTACATGCTACTCTCAAATCAGCAGTGAAAATTCCCTACTGGTATTTGGGGGAAAACTTGTACTGTACAACATTCGGAATGAATCCAGAAAAAATGTTATTCTGGTAGGTGACAGAATGAATGAGTGGGATTGAGATAAAAAGTACAGATAAAAGTGATTGGGCCATTCAGAGAGCCAAGAAGAAACTTTAGTTTAAAAAAATTAATAAATGGCTTAGGAAAACATCTGCTATTTTAAAACATATGATTTAAATGTAGGTTTGTTCATACACATACATGATTGAGAAATGAATATGAAAATATGATTTATGATGAAAAATTTAGAGAATTACTGAAGGTGATGAGAGGTTCTGAATATAGGACCATTAATGTATTAATGTTAAATGTGGATCTTTGAAGGAAAATAGATATGGAAATAAAATTAAAAAATAAAATCAAACCAAGTGGTATAAATAAATCAAGAAATAATATCTACTCCTGAAGATTTTATAGAATTATAAATAAATATTTTGACCAATACAAATCTCAACACTTAAAGGCACAAAAACTTGCAGACTACTGATGACATGAGGTTACTACAGTCCATAAGACTAGCTAGTGTTTCTCAATCTGCTTTTTATTGAAACTTAAATATGATACGTGCCAGTTTTATAGCTTGCTTCGGGAATTGTAATGGTAGGTGGAATGATTTTAGAAGACGAGAGAAGAGCTGAAGGAATATGGTCATGACAAATATCTCAGAAGGTTCCCTGTAAAGCTGAAAGGAAAATATACTTTCAGAATTTCAAGATTCTGTTAATGTAAGCTTATAATAAAATAGAGCTAGTTCTGCTGGGTATACTATTTGTCTGGACTATGCTGCAAGACTGATTGTAATGTTTATTGTAGCTATGAATTGAATTATTGGATATAATGAAATATATAAGGATCTAACTTAAATATTGACTTTAGGAAGACATCTTGTTGTAGTTAAAACTTCAATAAATACCTTGCAAATAAACTAGCAACTTTCAAATTTGTTTAATGGTTAAATATACTTTATTGGTATATTTCCATTATAAAATAATTGAAGAATCGGAAACTTACCAAGATTTAATTTCTCTTATCAAATGGAATACCTGGACTTAATGAGAATTGCACAGTCTTTTAATATTAGGTAGAGTATGGATACATTCTCATCTTTCATTAACTGTCTATAATTTATCATTTTTTACTACCCAAACAGAAAAGATGTGGAAAATTATATTGGGATTACTAGAGCCCTTTTTCAATCTGAGGGTACAAGTAGTCCTCACTTAATAACTATTCATTCAGCAATCATTCAAAGTTACTGTGGCACTGAACAAATGCCAGTTATGATAATTGCCAGCCCCCCGTAATGTGATAAAAAATTTGGGCACTTGGCAGTCAGCCCCCATTTATTGACTGCTACATGCAGTCACCCCATCCACCCATTTCCTCCAAGACCAGGGACCTCCCATTGTTCTCACTGACCATCCCTGCAGGGGAAACCAGGCATCCTGATGTACTATAGCTTCACTAGCTCTTAGCACTGTCATAGTACCCAACTGCCAGCTCCTAACGGAAACTAAAGCAACACCTTAAAAACTGGTGTTATGTAGCTTTAGCAACTCTTACCCACCAGTAGGCAAACCACTACATTTAGTACCAACTATGGATTCTGATTAGTCCTCATGCAAAACATTTTGGGGTTTTCTATCATTGAGGTATAAATGGATGAACTACATTGAGACATGAGATGAACCACTATGGTCAAAGCTTGTTCTCAAAAAAGGACTCCAACAGCTAAAGCTGGGAACACCTTCCCTAGCAGCAGCCGTGAAAGTGTACCCCATACTGTGGACCTGGTCCTGTACCCCATCCAGAGCAAAAAACACTCTTATAGCCTCCTCACACAATTAACTCATGTTCAGTTTGTAATCTATTACAGTACATGTTTTCATAAGTACAATGATGAACCCCAGTTTCCTCCATTCTATACCTTAGTGTTTGAAGTTTGATTCCTAAGTGAAGAATTTTGCACTTGTTCTGTTAAATTTCATTCTATTATTTTCAGCCAATTTTTCTAAAATTTACCACAATGATATTGAATTTTGTTTAGCTTTTTTAGGATTTCAGCTGTCCCACACAACTTTGTGCCCACTGCAGAGTGGATGAGTACTTCCTCCAATTTTTCATTCAAGTTAATGAAAACACTGAAAAATAAAAGATGAAAGTCTGTTCCTTATAGCAGCGCCCAAGTTAATATATCTTTCCAATTCAATGAAGAACTATAGATGAACATTCTTTGAGTATTATTTTTAGGCCAGATATGTGTATGTGTGATTGTCCAACCATCCAGCCCTTGTTTAAGTCGCTTGCTAAACAGAATATCTTGGAATATCTTGTTGGAAGCTATTTTGAAGACTTCAGCATTCCCACAACATTGTAAGTTACCTGATCAAAAGCATAAGATAAGGTTGATCTGGCATGATTTGTTCATGAGCAGTTATGGAAATTAATGAACTGTTTTCAATCTGTACTAAAATATCCCCAGAAAGTAATGTTAGTCTGATTGTACTACAGTTTGTTGGCTTTTCTTTCTCACCATTTTTTGAGTAAAGCTAAACATTTCCCTGCCAGTCATGTATGACAGTTTCCCAACCTTTCTGGTTTTGCAGAAAGGCAGGGGGTGGGGGGAAAAGGGATGGTTCCGTGTAAGCAGTGGGCAAGCAGGCACATGCAGCTTCATTTGCACAAGTGGTATGCATGTGGATGCACTGTTCGTGCAAATGAAGCATGTGCTCACATAGTCACCTGCTGCTCATGCAAGTGGGGATATGTGTGCATGTGCTCGCCCGCCAGTTATGTGACCTGGTTCCAAGCAACTTAAGGCCCGATATTGGGTGAGGTCCAGGGGTTGGGGATCCATTGTATATGACTCTAGGGCTTGGTGCTGATCTCAGCTTCTTGACCAAGGGAGCCAGTGTTGTCCAAAGACATTTTGTGGTCATGACCAGCATGGCTATATGCCAAATGCATATGGAACACTGTTACCTTTCCACCAAAGTGGTACCTATTTATCTACTCACATTTGCATGCTTTCAAACTAGGTGGGCAGGAATGGGAACTCATCCTGTTCCACAGCACTCACATCTCATCTAAATCTGAGCTGTCAGCTTTCCAGTTGAAAAATTCAGTGCCTTTAACAGCTGAACCCTTGCGCCTCCTACCTTTTTTTGAAGATAGGGAAAATATTTGTTCTCTTCCAGTCATTTGGGCTTTACAAATTCTCCAGGATTTCTCAAAGTTAAACTGTAAGTGATTGGTAGTGCACAAGAGAATGTATTTGGACTTCCAAATGTCCTAAGGAGTCCTAAGAAATCTAGAGGATATCTTTGGAGGGGTGAACCTTTGCTAATTGTACCTTTTATATATCACACCAACTTTCTAGCAGTTGTTCATTACATTCTTTCAAGATTATGGAACAAAGTTTAATTACTAAAGAAGATATATTTTGAGATATGTACTAAGTGCAGACATGAAGTAGGTACGCTTATCCAGTATACTGGCTTCCGATAGAAGAAGGTGCTTATATAACAGTTAGGGCTGTGCAGTAGTTTGAATAGCATCTGGAAGTGTTGCAACAGAACATATGGGAGCATGAAAACAGCATCTGCCTACGAACTAAACAATCATTAAAAATAACATGTTTCCTTTCATAAGTCATAGATAGTGATATGTTCTGTCTAATCATGATTTAAATTTGCAGTGTTACACTGAATTACTAATAATCATTCTTCCTGCCCTGTTTCTCCAACAATATGGCCTCCCCCAATAGGAAGTTCCAGCATGTTTTATAGGCATGAAATGAAATTAAGCCCCTCTCCCCAAATTAAGGCCTATATTAAAACATGCGAAATGGGGGGGGGGAATGGTGGGGGGGCTTGCCATTAGGAAGTACTTTTGTTGCACACCCGGATATGGTGCTGCCTGTGTTGACCCTGATATGAAAGTGCCCCACCAACGCCGAGGTCAACATCCAAGCCGTTGCTGCCCGCCTGCCCGAAGATGCAAGGGGTGGGAATTAAGTCACCCCCGAAAAAACAGCCTAGCCATTTTTTCGGGGCTCAAAAAAAAAAAAAAAAGACCCGGCCTTATTATATGAAAACAAAGTAGTACTTTTACTATTTTCTATATAGTAATAGTAATAGTACTATTTTCCTTTCCTTTCTGTGCTATAAGTTTGATTTCATTTTCTTCCTTCCTCAAATAGATTCAGTGCAGAGTAAGTTGTGAATTCCAACTGAAGTGCTCTAACTGTGCAGGATGGAACAAAACAAAGAATAAAATGGACATAAGACAAATAAGTTTTAAGAAGGGAAATCTGTGTGGACTGTTCCAACTGAGTACAAAAGGAAAATGAATGGAAAAGAGTAAGCAACTTGAAAGAGAAATGCAGAATTGCAGGGATGAGGAACAATGAAAGATGACAAACATTTGAAAAGGAGTTGAAATAACCGACAGTTGATGAAATTTTTAATATTTGCAGTCAGTAAATTAAAATTAAAACTTTGGCTAGCATAAAAAATCAATTTTCTTAATTTGTGATACGCATATATTGCTATCTTGTAGGAGACATTGTTAGGAAATCATCTAAGCTTTATTCAAAGCAGAATTAATTATACCCCAGAGAGTCTTGATCAATGTTTATCTAAACATTATGTTTTCTGACTATTACTGCCTACAGGTAATCCTTGAAGTATGACAGGCCATTCTCATCCACGCTGCAACGTGAGTCCAGGATGGGTATGATTCCTCCCTCTGAGGTCATAGAGCTGAGTCTGCCACTATATAAAAAGCCAACCCCTAGCTGGCTCCCCAGCTGGAAGCATTGTAAAGAGTTTAAAGCGTGTTAGTATATTCTGCAGCAATAGTGATCTCTTCAAAAGCCTTAAAAGAAAGAAACAGGGCTCCAGTGGAGCTGTGCTTCAATGAGAGTGGGGATCTGCTCTCCTGAGGATTTGGCGCTGCCCGTTGGAGGAGCTGTGACTATAGGGAGCATTCGGCTGAGCCTCCCACGCAGTTTCTCGGTCGCAAAGAGCGGCTGCACAGCGTGTTTCTGGCCACTCCACAGCTGATTTTCAGAGCTCTGGGTTGCCACTTCGCAGCTGTTTCTCCCTTTGACTGATCGCTCGGGGCCTGGTAAGAGCCTAAGGAGCGAGTGAGTTGACAAGGCCACCCCAAGGCTAGCGCATGTGGTGGGTGGCTATTTTAGGAGATAGTTGGCCATTTTGTTTTGGATGAGCGGCCATTACTAGGGCCTCACAGCTATCTCAGCTCACCTGGCCCATGCAACAGGCAGCACTCTTACAGGGGAAATTCCCAACACCCCTTGTGTCTGTCCTGTTTCAAGGATGGAGAGCAGAATGGCCCAGTCGGACCCCTCTGGTCTGGAAGAAGCCCCAGGTAGGAAAAGAAGAAGACAAAGAGGCCATTCAGCAAAAAGAAAAGCTGCAGCAAAGATCAGGGCCAAGCCCCTGACCCCGCAAAAGACATCCAAATCAAGCTCAGGTCTGAGAAGAGAAGGTATGCTGCCTTGGAAAAACAGTTTGCTAAGACACTGGAGCAGATGAGGAACCAGATCCAACAGGCTTCTAAGTCAGGGGAAGTGCAGGTTTGCCTAGAGGTTACGGCTAGGGCGGAGGAGGCTGAATCTAGCTCTGCTAGCCATCTTTTAGCTTGGTCTCCAGAGAGGATGGAGGAGGAAGTTTTACCCCAGGATATAAGCAGGTCTGGGCCCAACTTCAGACAGACTGCCTGGGGCTCATGTCCCTCTTACCCACCAGGTCAGGTAATTCAGGGAGGCCTAGGCCTGAGGCTACTTACACCCCCACTGCTGCAGGCCTACATCCAGTGAACCCCACAGGGGGCAGACCTAATGATATCAAAGACATGGTCTCAGTGGCCATCAGGTAGGGCCTAGCTGAGGGGTTTCAGCAATTCCTCCACCCTTTAGGGGGCAGTCTTTGGTTCCTGGCTACTCCCAAGGGGTCCCCACAGCTCAGAGGGGGATTTCCAGACATCAGTTCAGTTACCCATCTACCCAATAAGATGGGGTGACGATGAGGACAGGGGTTACACCAACCCCTCTGAACACAGTCGCTCCTCCATGCCAGAGGAAGAGGAGGGGGAGATCAGGGATCCTAATTTATCTGAAGAAGAGGGGCTTAGATCTAATCAAACCCTCACAGCAGCAGTTTTTAAACCTTCTCTGTTCAAACCGCTTCTGTGCAGGGCCCTTGTCACAGCCCAATTAAATCCTGAGGAGGTGGCTCTAGAACTCCCAAGTGGCTTCATCTGGCCACAATGACTCTCTTTTCTCAAAGC
This sequence comes from Pseudonaja textilis, assembly GCF_049901715.1. Taxonomy (NCBI): domain Eukaryota; kingdom Metazoa; phylum Chordata; class Lepidosauria; order Squamata; family Elapidae; genus Pseudonaja; species Pseudonaja textilis. Next base: position 42,976,310 of record NC_141994.1, on the reverse strand, counting down.
CAGTGGTCCACATAGAGGTACTCTTGTCCTCTCGGTTATTTCTGGATTTGGTTAAGGAGCAGTGTGCCTTCCCTGGGGCAGGGCCTCGGCCTTCATCACATGACAAGCGTTTTTACTTCCTTGGTCAACGCTGCCCTGGTTCCAGCTGTGGATGCCTCGGTGGTTGCCTCGTTCTCAACATCAGGCACACCCCCCTGAGCCAGAGGACATACTCAAGGCGGAGGACAAAAGGTCAGAGCAAACATTCAAGCGCACCTACCAAGCAGCGGTTTGGCGGTCTGGGCCTCCACATCGCCTCATTTTTCACAAGGCCATCTCTGCGATGGCTGCGCCAGCTGCAAGATCGGCTTCCTACCACCAATTTTACGTCACATCAAGACCTAAACAAAATAATTGCTGCAGCAGAATTCACAGTGGATGCTACACTGAATTCGGCCAAATTTGCATATAGGGCCTTAGGGTCATTGGTAGGAGGCTCCTTTGGCTGTGAAATGGGCAGTCTGATTCCTACAGAAAATGGAAGCTAGCCTCCACTCCATGTGCCGGAGAAAAGTTGTTTGGCGATACTCTGGAGCCATACTTGATGGAAACCAGGGACAAGAGAAAGGTTCTCTCTTCAGCGGGGAAGAAGTCCCGCTCCGTACTACCGACCTTCTTCCTTCCGTTCCGAGTCCTCTGTTCATTTCTCCCGGGACTAGAGAATGTTCTCTCCTTGTCAGGAACAGCTTCCTGAGGCAGCAGGTAGACAGCAGCAGACTTCTAGTAAATGGCCCTTTCGAGGAGGAGGAGGTAGTTCTTTCTGATGCTCAAGTGAATGCTCTTTCTCACCACCCATCAGAGGATGTTTGGCCTTCTTTGCCTCCAGATGGGAGGGGTCGACATTGGATGACTGGGTGCTCAGGACGGTGAGGTTGGGCCTCCAACTGGAGTTCCTCTCCCACCTTCAAGGTTTTTTTGTCTCCTGTCCGATATCTAGGGATAGTTTGTGACGGGCCCTGATGGAATCAGCCGTTCAACACCTTGTGGACATCAGAGCCATTCAGCCAGTTCCAGTGGACCAACAAGGGCTAGGTTTCTACTCTTGCCTCTTTGTGATCCCAAAGGCCTCGGGGTGATGGTGAGCCATCCTCGACCTCAAAGTTTTGAACAGATTCATCCCTTACAGGCATTTTAAGATGCAGACTTTGCATTCAATTGTACAGAGCATTCGGGAGGGCAATCTCCTCTCTTCGATAGACCTTATGGAGGCATACCTCCATATACCTATCTGGCTTCATCACTGCCAGTTTCTTCGTTTTTGTTACCAGAACAAGCACTTCCAGTACCGGACCCTTCCCTTTGGGCTTTCATTGGCCCCCAGAGTCTTCACCAAGTTCTTGGCGGAATTGGTGGCTTCATTCTGAGCGATTCCAGTGAGGGTCCAGTATTATCTGGATGACATCTTGATCCAGTCGACATCACTGCAATCGGCCTATCGCGACCTCCGCATCACGCTGCAGTTCCTGCAAGACCATGGTTTTTCTATCAACTTCAAAAAAAGCCATCTTTCTCCATCAACCAGATTGCTTTATCTTGGCGTGATCATCGATACATCACTCTGTGAGGTCTTTCTATCCCCGGAGCGCGAGGAGAGCCTCAAAGACTTCATCATTCCGATTCGACGTCAGTGCACAGTTCCCTTGGCCCACCTGTCCACGCTTCTATGTAAAATGATTTCCTGCATTGGCATCGTCCCCTGGGCCTGTCTCCATGCCCGGGCTCTTCAGTGGTTCCTGCTGCCTTTTCAATAGGCAGGAACCAACCACTCTTCCACCAGGGTTCAGGTTCCACTACAGATCCTTCGTTCCCTCAGGTGGTGGCAATCCCCCACGGTCTGGAAGGGCATCCATTCATGGAACCAGACAGAATCCTGCTCACCACAGATGCCAGCCTCCAGGGCTGGGGGGTCCTTCTAGCTGGTGAGATAGCCTAGGGGACCTGGTCTCAGGTGGACAGGGCCTGCCCCATAAATTGACTAGAGTTCAGGGCCATCTTCCTAGCCCTGAAGCATTTCCGGAACAGGGTGGCAGGTTGTCACGTGCTGGTCATGACTGACAATGTGGCTGCAAAGGCACATATCAACAGACGGGACCAAGTCCAGAGCAGAACACCTGGGGTGGTGGATGGAGAGTCACCTTTCCATCGGCATGGACCACATTTTGGGGGTCAACAACACCCAGGCTGATTGGTTGCGTCAGTCCAGAATCGACCAATCGGAGTGGAGTCTCCATCCTTCCTTGTTCCTGGTTCTGTCCTGCAGGTTTGGAATTCTAGTAGTAGATCTCTTCGCCTCTTCTCAAAATGCTCAGGTAAGCAGATTCTTCACCAGGTTTCTGACCCAGGAAGCAGAGGAGACCAATGCTCTTCGGAGCAAATGGCCTCCAGGTCTCCTCTACGCCTTTCCCCTTCTTCCAATCATTCCAACAGTCATTAGGAAGATGTTGGAGGAAAAGGCGGAGCTACTACTTCCTGTGCCCATTGGCCCAGGAGACCCTAGTTCGCTGACCTGGTGAATCTGTCTGTAGGCCAGCTGTGGAGGATTCCAGCCAAGAGGATCTCCCTCCATCAAGGAATATTACTCTGCCCGGACCCTCAGTGGTTTCGCTTAGCTTTTTGGCATTTGAGCGGCAATCTCTGACCTCCTGGACAGGGTGGTAGAGACTATCCAGGCTTCCCGTAAATCTTCCACTACTCGGATTTACGATGCTACCTGGAAAGTCTTATATACTTGGTGTTCCAAGTCAGCCTGAGACCCCTCTTCTGCATCTGTTGCAGATGTGTTAACATTACTTCAAGATGTGCTGGATCAGAGGTTAGCACCTAACACACTTTGCCATCAGGTGGTGGCTCTGTCATCAGTGTTGAAAATTACTCATCCTTATCCCACTACCTGTCAGTCTGCAGGTTTCTGAAGGGAGCTTCTAATCTCCCCCCCGGTGGTTCCTAGGTACCCCACATGGGACCTCCCTAAAGTGTTACAAGCCCTTGCAGAACACCTGTTTGAACCTCCTAATTTGGTGTCTCTTCCATTTATGATCCTCAGGTGGGTTTTTCTAGTGGCCATTATTTCGGCCAGGAGAGTGTTGGAATTAATGGCACTCTCAGTTCGACAGGACCTGTGCATGTTCCGTGAGAACAGGGTGGTTCTGAGACTGGACCCTATGTTTGTTCCCAAAGTGAATTCTTGGTTTGATCATGCACAAGACATTGTGTTGTCAGATTTTTGCCCCAAGCCTCACCATGACTTAGAGCACAAATGGCATACATTGGATATAAGGTGAGCTCTCTGTATCTACATCAAATGTACTGCAGCCTCTAGGAAATCCGAGGCAATGTTCGTCTCTTTCCAGCCCTCATCCTTGGGGAGTAAGGCTTCCCCATCTATTACGATTAGGATTAGAATATGTATTTCTAAAGCCTACCAGACTTTGTCCCTGCTGGTGCCCAAGAACGTTACAGCCCACTCCACTAGAAGTGCTACTACTTCTGCCACTTGGAATACCCAAGCGTCACTTGAGGAAATCTTCATGATGGCTACCTGGGCGTCCCCATCACCATTTATACAGCACTATCATCTGCACTCATTTGCCTCCGCTGAGGCAGCATTTGGACGACGGATCCTACAGAAGGTTGTCCCACAGTCAGAGTGAGGGGACCAGACAATGGCCCTCTCGTGGACATGCAGGCTTTGGTATGTCCCATCCTGGACTATAATTACCTGAGAACGCCCTTTCTATCTATGTTGCAAGAGTCCAGCCCCACTCTTGGGCGTCTGGTCCTGGTGTGTGTGGGGGGTGATTTAATTGTCATGTTTTATCTTCCAGATGCACCTTATGTCTGTCATGCAACTTCGCCTAAAAGCTGGAGAGCCAGCTAGAGGCTGGCTTTTTATATAGTGGCAGACTCAGCTCTAAGACCTCAGACGGGAGGAATCATACCCATCCTGGACTCTCTTGCAGCGTAGATAGAAAGGGCGTTCTCAGGTAATTATACCAACGCCCATTCAGTGAATATTCGAAGTTACAATTCACATCCCAAATACTAAATATGAATCTATTTCAAAGTTAGAAATTTCGGAGTTCCCCCCCTCCCAATCATTTGCCCTTACGACCAACTCCAGAGATGCTGCAGTACACCCATCCACCTATTTCAGTCCCATTTTTCCCGGGTTGGTCCTCAGAGGCCCTCAGAACCCAGTATGCCAATATACTGGATTCTATGCATTTCTTCCCACCCCCACTCCCCTATCAACATTCACTTTTTGACAAGCTCAGGAAGTCAGCAGAGAGAAGGCGGTTCTCTCGCTGGGCCACATGGCATAGTCAAGAAGAAGAAACCCAATCTCTTTTGTTTCCATTGTAATCCTTTTGCCCCAGCTAGCATAAATTGGTAGTGATATACCCTGGTTGGGGAGGAAAGGATTGCCATAGAAGCAGAAGAGATGGGATTTCTTCTTTGCTTTACCAGCGTGAGACTAATGTAAAGCTAGCACTGGTGGCGCTAAGAAGAAACCATGCCTATTTTGCTTCCATTGCAATCCTTTCCACTAGCATAAACTACTATGATTTTTTTCTTAGCTCCGCCACACTAGTTTTACGCTGGTAGCGCTAAGAAGATATTGTGGTAGTTTACCCTGGCTGGGGAGAAAAGGATTGCATGGAAACAAAAGACATAAAGTTTCTTCTTTGCTCTATCAGCGCTAGCTTTATGTTAGTCTTACGCTAGTAGAGCAAAGAAGAAATCCGATCTCTTTTGTTTCCATGGCAATGCAATCTTTTCCTCCCTAGCCAGAGTAAATTACTACAATTTCTTCTTAGCGCCACTAGTGTAAAACTAGCGCCAGCAGAGCTAAGGGGAAATCATAGTAGTTTACGCTGGCTGGAGAGGAAAGGATTGCAACGAAGGCAAAAGTGACTGGATTTCTTCTTCTGGATTTTTCCATGTGGCCCAGCCTTCTCTACCCTGACTTCCTGGCCTTATCATTAAGTAAGTGAATGGTAATGGTGGTGGGGTATGGAGGAGGCCCATAGGGCTTTGGGAAAACCAAGGGGTAGGAGGCAGAGCATGGGATATCTTAGAGGGTGGGGGAGGCCTCCTGGGAGTGCCTGTTCCTGCACTAGGCCTCCCTCGATTTCTCCCATCCCTGAGTCACCCCATGATCTACCTAATGACCTGCATCTTCATTTAACAAATGCATTGGGGAAAGCAGGGACAGAGAGGTCATTTGTTAGGGTTAGTTAGGATTCATTTAATGTAGTCCTTGACTTCTGACATGAATGGGCAGACTCCATTAATGTCATCTGTCAAGACTACCTGTATTGGCCAACTTCTGTAACCTTTTTGATGGGGTCAGAAATATAATCATAAAAGTATAAAGGTGCATAAATCCTTCCATTCCCTACCATCCGGTCAGAGCTGAACAAGCTTCTTGGATGAAAAGCAAAATGTCTCCAAGAAAAACCAGAAAGTCCAATTGCCCCTTGAAAAAAGCACCTTTGGGACAACCAGGACCTGGATGACTGAGAATTTCCATAGACTCTTCTGAAGGATGAACAATATTTCCAGAAATTGCTTGACCAATCTTGTTCATTTCTTGCTTTTCTTATTTCTTTATAACAGCTTGCTTTCATGCAGGGAAAATCCTTATCCTAATTAACAGACAGGACAAAAATACTTTAAATTGCTTTGATAAACTGATTTCTTTGTATTTTTTTAAAAAAATGCCTTGGAGTCATTCCACATACAAATTTTGTACTCTTGTGGCCTTGATTTTGCATGATTCCCATGCCATTCTCATCTTGGGCAGCCAAACTTATTCTTTTCCTAGATTAAATTGCAGAACTTCTACTTATGATTTACACTATGGAAGCTCTGTGAAGCTTTGAGCCAGGCTATTTTCCCAATTCTAAAAATTGCTTCACTCTCCCATCCCATTGCTTGAATTTGGAGATTTCTAGTATGTTTGAGAGGTAACTTTATCAGTGAAATGATCTTGCACTTTTTCACACAATTGCCTACTTGACTTGGTTCTACCTACTGTTAGTATGCAGCAAAATCTTGTACCCCACCTCTCTTTCCAGGATTGGGCTAGTTCAGTTTGTTGTGGTATGCCGAAAACACGTGTTGGCACTGACAATGCAATATGTCCTGCCCCCCTGTGCATGTGTGCACCTCCCAGCTGATTTTTGGCCCATTTGAGGCCGTTTTCTCCCTCCCAGAGGCTTGAGGGAAGCCTCTGCAGCCTTGGGAGGCCGAAAAATGGGCCTTCCAGAAATACTGGAAGTGCCTGTTTTCAGCTTCCGGAGGGCCTCTGGAACCCGGGGGAGGCCGTTTTCATTCTCCTGGAGGCTCAGGGGAAACCTCTGGAGCCTCAGGAAGCTGAAAACAGTCTTGTTTCGGCACGTCCAGTATTTCCGGAAGGCCCATTTTTTGGCCTCCTGAGGCTGCATAGGCTTTCCTCGAGCCTCTGGGAGGGCGAAAACGGGCTCCAGAGGCCCTCCGGAAGCTGAAACGGACACTTACGGTATTTCCAGAAGGCTCGTTTTTCAGCCTCCCATGGCTGCAGAGGCTTCCCTCGAGCCTCCAGGTGAGAGAAAACGGCTTCAAATGGGCCAAAAATCAACTGGGAGGTGCGCCATGCACAGTACAGGTAAGTTTCACTGTGGCTTGCGTGCCCACACAAATGGCTCTGTGTGCACCTGTGGCATGCGTGCCATAGGTTTGCCATCATGGGGCTAGTTGTTCTCTGATGGAAGAATGCCTGCAAAGTTATGCTACATTAGAACTTAGAGTGAGAATTGATATGCAGAAGGAATAATGTCTTGAAAGCCATTGAAAGTCTGAGCAAAACTTTGCCTCCAAATAACGTGGACTGAATTTGGAGAAGGCTGGTGATTTATTTCTCCTTTTTGTGTGAGGTGGATCCTGAGAGGACTTTTGCTTCAGGAGATGGGGCACTAACTGTCTAACGAATCTACAGACTCTCCTGTTGGCTGGCTGAGGGCAGCATTGATTACCTCATAGTGTTCTTTTTGTATTTGCCGCAGTCTGAACTTGGCAGGTGTGATGATTCCATATGGAGCGTTAACATATTTTGGAATAATTTGCAAGTAGAGAAACAGTATAGTGTGGATTTATTGTTTTTAAAAACAGTTGGTATTTCAGAATTTCGGAACATTTTAGATTTTTCTTTTTTCTTAGATTCAAATGTCTTCCATTTCAATGATATAAGCTTAAAATGATTTGAACAGTTACATAGTTGGAGTAATAGCTTGTTTGTATGAATAAAGGCAACATTTTCTGTAAAAGGACCTGCCCATTTCCTACTGGCGTCTTCTCTGCAAGCTTGTATGAAACTTGTATTAAATAATGCAAATTGGATATGTTCTAACTAGTTCAGTAATTGCCCCCTAATTAATGGAGCCCAGCATTAATTTACTTTGCAAACAGAACAATCAATTTAATGTTGCTGTTCATAGGAAAATTATGCATACATAAAATCCTAAGAGGTAATATTGAATACTGAATTAATATCTAAATTACACAGTAAATTTCTTGAATCTAATTTATTATTAATCACGGTTTTAGCAATGAATTTTATATTGTAGTGAATAATTTTGTGCCATTCTACTTTATACTCAGCAAAAGATAATATGAAATTTTTTACAGATGTTATTGATTCATTTTCCTCTTACTTTTGATTATATAATCTTTCTTCATTAATAAAACTGTCAGTTGCCCATAGTGCATCAAGAATGAGTGCATTTTCCCTTTTTCCTGTAAAATATGTTTTTAAAATATAATTTTCAGTCAGAGCTCTGATTTTGTGTATTGTAGAAATTAGAACTTCTGTAGCCTTGCCACCAAATTCTTATTTTTTTTTTAAAAAAAATAGTATGTTAGAAGTAGTGAAGTACAGGTTATCTTTATTATTAATGAACTCTTCTTTCCCTTATCTCTGACCTGTTACAGATTTGGGTTACACAAAATTGAATGGGAATGTATATTCTCATGTGCATTAAATGGGTAAAAAATGAGTTGAGCTATATGGGCACATCCAATTGGTTTCATAGAAATAATACCTGTACTGATTATTGCTGTTACATTCTTCTGGGGTAGTCATCTCCATATTCCACCATAATCACTCCAGATATTTATCACAGATAATTAAACATAGAGCAAACATTTTAGGACAAACACAGGCACAACATGAGGCGTCTAGCAGGATGCAGTTTCTTCTCTTTAGGCGTAGAGGGGACAGTAATAGAGTTTCAAGTCCACTCAGTATTTTATTACATAATATTGCACTATTTTGTCTATTTTACTATTTTATTCAGTATCATAGTGCATTTTGTAACAATATGAAGTGGACTTAATTGGTCAAGTTGTAGTGTGAAAGAATGCATTTTCTCCCCCTAAATAGCATATTCTTTTAAACAGGTTATCATCTCTTACCTATAAATAAATTATACAATTTATTGTTTTTCTCATATTGATATATTTAAAAATTTTGACTTTAGGAGAGCAACATGGAGAGGAGAAAATTGGGAAGAGAAATTTGGGGGAAAATAAAAGGGCTGTATAACATACATAAAGTCCTTGACTTATGACCACAATTGAGCCCAGCCTTTCCATTCCTAAGCAAGACTGTTGTTAAGTAAGTCATGTCCCATTTTACAAGCTTTTTTGTCATGGTTGTTAAGTAAAATACTGCAGTTAAGTCAACATTAAGTGAATTTGGCTTCCCCCATTGACTCTTCTTATGAGAAGGCAGTTGGGAAGGTCACAAATGGTGACCACATAACCCTGGGACATTGCAAATATCATAAATACATGCCACTTGCTAAGCACGTGAATTTTGATCACATGACCATAGGAATGCTGCAACGGTCATAAATGTGAAAACTGGTCATAAATCACTTTTTTCAATGCCATTGTAACTTTGAACAATCAGTAAATGAATGATTGTAAATCAAGGATTACCTGTACTTCCATACTGTCATTGATCTGCAAACTATTAGACTACATTTAATTCTATTCCTAATCTCTGGGCTTGGTCTCTAGATTTACTGCTGCTGCTGATATTTTTCTTTCATTCACTGTAAACACTTATCAGTTCAGTCCTTTAATTTTTCATGTGGTGAAATTCCTATTGAAAACTAGTGTGTTATGATGTTTTCTTACAAGCTTTTTTCTGTTGTTTGAATGTAACATTCCCATATTATCTGTTTTCACCATGTTCATATTGAAACTGAATTCTTAGAGAACCTTCATTTTTGAGTAGTTTGAATGATATTGTACCACACCCAGATTTTCTTTATTGAGTGATTGCATGATATTGTATAATATTGCATGGTATTGACTGCATCACACTTTCCAGCATAAATATGATTTATGGATTTGTTTTTCTGATTTCCTCAAATTTTGGACATAATTGTCTAGTTATATTTGGAATTTGGATTTTTTTTCTAGAAATAACATGGTAACTTTCATTGTTTGCTCTTTAGACTGATAACCATATAATTACTGGATCATAGAACTAGATATCAGTTAAATAGTCTATAATAAGGAAGCAATATTTCATATGAACACATCAATCCCAATCCCTCACCCCTTTCCTAAAAGGCCTGTAGGGGGCGTACATAAGTGCACCAATTGTGCCTACCGTCCCTGTCCTATTGTTTCTTTTCATTTTTCTTATATGTATCCATCTCATGTATTCATAATTATGTTTATACTTATACCTATTATCTTGTAAGTGATTGACAAATCAAATAAACAAAATGAAAATAAAAAAAATAAAAATTTGTTTTCTTGACTTATGAATGTGCAATGTGCAATGAACATTCTAGATTTCTGGGTATGTACCCAAGTCAAATAGTAAATCCCTTTTACATCTTGCCAAAATGTCCAGTACGAATTTTCTTTAGATGAATGACTGAAATTATAGTCTATTTTCCTATGAATTCAAGCATGTCTTTGATTTTTAATTATTTCTGATATTCTATAATAATTTCCCATTATTCTTGAGCTTTACTCTACATTGGTTGATTAAATATACAGTCAAGTTGATTTTGACTGTGTGGTCACCAGGAGTCAAAAATGACTTGATGATAGATACTCAAGAGGCAACCTCATTTTGTCATTCCAAGCAATTATCATTCTGTTTTATGCCTCTCTGTATTTTTTCAACTTCTTTTATGAAAATGATCCTAATGATCCTAAGTACTTATTCAGGTACTAACTTCAAAACTCTGCTGTTATTACTTTGCCTTTCTGACACAGTACATTTTTCAACCTGCTTGCCTTTGTCTCAGTTGGTATCTTGGATTTTTCTTGAGATTTTTTCCCCACCTCTTTTCCCATAAGCAGATATTCTTAAGTATAAATATATGCTGCACTTAAGCACTATGGATGATAATCTGGTCGTAGTTTGCTATGCACACTTCTATGCACACTTCTATAAAAGGTTCTTAATTGATTTATTATTTTTGAAACATTTATTTTCCAGGTTTTAAAAATCAGCTTGCTTGGACATAGAAAACGCATTTTGGCCTCATTGGGAGACAGACTTCACGAAGAGCCACCTCAGAAACCACCACGTTCTATCACCCTCAGGGTAGGTTCATCAAATCCTTGTAATATCTAAAGCATACATTGTAAGTCATAGTATCTTCCAACACAAAGAAGAGACTATTTAATAACTGAATTTACCACCATTCAGACAATTATTACATTTGTAAATTTCTATAAGGGTGCTTAGATTTATAGTCAACAGAACTTGCTTTGTGAGATGAGATGAAGAGGGATAATTAAAATCAGAATTTGGGCTTTTAAAAAACATATTTTATTGCATCTTCATATTTAGCTAGTTGAATGCTTAAACAGGTAATCCTTATGACCACAATTGGGACTGGAATTTTAATCATTGTGGGCATAAATTGAGGTACCACATGACTTGACCTGATTTTTCAGTTCTTATTATGTAACTCATTAAGATAATTATGCAGTCCTAAACCTTGAATCACACACTCATTAAGTGAATCATGGAGTTTGAATCCACTTTCCTAAATGTTTTTTTTTTTTGCTAGGAAAAGGTTAAAAAATAATGGAAAACAGCCAAAAAAAATAAAATTAAATCTTTATTAAATAATTAATTTATTACTGTTGCTATTCTTTGGTACAAACTCAGTCTTAGTAATGTTTATATATTATCTGTCTGTTATATAAATACAATTTTGTTTTTTATTGGAGATTGGAAAGAGGTTTATTTGCTTTTAATTATTACTTTTCAAATAATAAAGAAAGCTATTACAGATTACAGACTATTCTTTCTGCAATGGTCATAACTGTGCAAAAAGGTCATAAGTCACTTTTTTCAGTGCAGTTGTAACTTCAAATGGTCACTAAACAAATACTTTATTTTACGGTGGATAAGATGCACCCTCCCCCCCAAAAAAAAACGTGGGTGGAAATGTCTGTGCATCTTATATAGTGAATGCTGCCAAAGCCCTGCCCACCTGCCGACCCCCACCCTTCAGCCTCTGCCTCCCAGCAATTTGCCTCCTTGTAGCAAACAGCAAACACTCTGGTCAGCTTCAGCACAGCCTGATTAGTATAAGCAGCTGATTGTCAGCTGGATCGGCCTCACAACGATCAGCTATTTCAGGCTGCAAGGATTGCCATTGCCCATTGCCGCCTCTGCATGCCCTGTTTTCGGCCTCCACATGCCCCATTTTTGGCCCATTCCGGGTGGCAGCATCGGAATGGACAGAAAATGGGGTGTGTGGAAAATGGGATGCAGAGGTCGAAAATTGAGTGCACGGAGATGTCAATAGGCGATGGCGATCCCTGCAGCCTGCAACAGCTGGTTGTCGGGAGACAATTTGAACCGACAATCAGGTACTTGTGCTAATCAGGCTGTGCTGAAGCTGACCAGGCTGTTTGCTGTTCTCTACAAATAGGCAAATTCCTGGGAGGCAGAGGCAGATTTTTTTTTCTTGTTTTCCTCCCCAAAAGCTAGGTGCATCTTATACTTCAGAGCATCTTATACTCTGAAAAGTATGTTAGTTGTAAGTCAAGGACTACCTGTATTGGGAGGGTTATTTAGACATGTGGTCAGTTTTGACCCATGTGGGAAACCAGTTTTAACGATCTTAACATCTCTAGCCTTCTCACATATTGAGATCTCACTACTTGTTTATAATGACACTGAATCAAGTGACAAAGCACTGTCATTGAGAGCAGTTTAAAACTGTTGTATTGTTAAACTGAAATTTTACTAGCTGTTCATAAGTGTCTTATTTCATGTCCTACACTCTGGCAATATCTGATCTATGAAAACTCTTCAAGTGCTTGAAGAGCAATCATTGTTATCACTGATAGCTTTATGATTTCCTTCTGTCTTTTCAGTAATACAAGTAATTCCTTTATATGTGACTTCTTTTATGCGTATAGCTTTTCTAATGATGTCTCTTATATGGTAATATTTAAAGAAAGATCTTTAAATTCTATAAGAAGTGAGCATTCCAGTTACTGAATTATTGCTGTCAATTTAAAGTTTATGAATTTCTTACATTTCTAAACATTGACCAGTAATGGAACTATTGTGCACCCAGAATTGAGTATATCCAGACTGTTTCATCCATGTTATTAATATGAATTAAACAGTGCAGCGGTTCTTGCATGGTTAACTTGAGTAGAATTTCTCAGTCTTGGCAGCTTGAAGATATGTGGACTTCAATCCCCAGAATTCCCCAATTAATGTGCTAGCTGGGGAATTCTGGGAATTAAAGTCTACATATCTGCCAAGGTTGAGAAATGCTGAGCTAGAGTGCTGAGAATAATGTTTATTTCATGCTTCTACTTTCTTTCTTACTTGATGTAGGAACCCAGTGGTAATCACACTCCTCCCCAGTTGTCTCCTTCGCTCAGCCAAAGTACTTATACTACTGGTGGCTCCCTGGATATACCACACATTATCATGCAGGGAGATGCAAGGAGAAGAAGAAATGACAGCTATTTTGATGATATTCCTCGGTCAAAACTGGAAAGACAAATGGCACAGGTAATGTTGGAAAATTCCATATTCATTAGAAAGGTATTTTTAAATGTTTGTGTCCCTAGCATTATCTTTTAGAAATTGGTGTTCGATTTTTTTTCCAGCCGAATTTGCCTCTTAGTTTTTATCTTTTTAATTCTTTTCAGAAAAGTACACTTTTCCCAGTGCATTATAGAATTCTGTAAACTTACAGTTATTTGTACCTGAACAATCCTGGGAGGTGAATAAAATGAAAAAAAAAATCTACTTGCCTTTGAATAAAAGAACTACTTTTTGTTGTTCATGATGGAAAACCTTTATCTCTTTTGTTTGAATGATACAGCTTAGCCATCTGATAACTGTTAGTCTGGAAACTCGTCAGAGGCGCAACAAGATATTGCAGCATGGAATGGTTCATTCAGTAATCCTTATCCTCTTCCACACTATTTTATTTCACTGCCTTTCCCTCTGGTTTTGTTCTTCCCATTGATAATGAGAACATTGCTGTCCCTGAATATTCACTGACCTATTTTGCTTTATTTTCATTCTTCTTTTCTTCCTTAAGATAGTGATAGTAAGTGGTGATGTGTGGTGGTTATCAGCTTATCATGATGATTTATTCTGATTCAAACATATAATATGCTTCACTCTTCTATGTAGATGATGTAGTTTCTACTACCTAAGGAGAATAGAGGTAATTATAGACTACAATATTGTCTATCTCTGTGAAATAACTTTAAAAACAATTTTGTAGCAATACATTTTCATGTAGGTCATCTAAAATGGCTTAGCCCAAACAGATTTGACAAAGTGTAGAATGAAACTGTTCTTTGCTGCCCACATGACTTGTGTATTCAGGAATGCATGTCACAGAATACTCATAATAGATAGGTGGACTTCTTTCAGTTTGTCTGAGTATGCTGTGGTTATCAAGGAGAGGGAAATATTTTTTGACATAGAAAAGACTTTCACACATGTGAAATAGGCTAGTACAGCTGAAAATCACTTGGGACACATAGTGACCATTTCTCGTGAATTTCTTGTGAATTGTTGGAACAAATTGCAGTCTAATTGCAGGTCAGAATTCTTGATTCTTATCTACACTTTTAGATAATTTGTGATGGGATTTGTTGAAGGCTTTCCGGTGTATATAATAAATTATTTATATAAAATCAGTTTATTTTCTAGTCTTAAACTAGACATGATTAGTCCATTAATGACAATAAAGCAAACATATAAGCATATGATCAAAAAATGTTCCAGATTTCAATCTAAAGGATAGTATACTTGAGTTCCTATCTGCAAAACTGCCTTTGGATTATGTAGGTTATTGTCTGGTAGTGCATAGAATGACAGATGTCCTCTATCATGAACCATATTGTATCCATCAGAAACTATGAACACCTTCAATAGATGTGAGGTCACAGTTGAAGTCACAAAGTTTGATGGTGACTTGACGTGGCATCCAATGTTTGTTCAAGTATTTTATTTATTTATTTTGTTAAGCGATTATAAGATAACAGATATAAGTACAAACATAGTTATGACTACATGAAATACATATAAGAAATATATATAAGATACATATAGGATACATATAAGAAAAATAAAAAGAAACAATAGGACAGGGACGGTAGGCACGTTGGTGCGCTTATAGCACCTGTGACCTTAACCTTGATTCTATTGTCTTTTATCTCTCAGTTTTCAAAAGAACAGTTTATTTTCTCCTGCTGAATTGAATTTCATTTTAATCTCTAGCCCAGGGGTGGGCAAACTACGGCCCGGGGGCCATATCTGGCCCGTTGGTCTTTTTAATCCGGCCCGCCGAAGATTGGTACAGTATTAAGGTTTGATGTGAATGATTGAATGATTGCATTCATTTGATTTTGACTTGTAATGACAGGCATTTCGACACCAGGTGGCGGCCCGTCTGTCAAATTTTAAAAGTCAATGAGACCCCCGAGCCAAAAAGTTTGCCCACCCCTGCTCTAGCCGAAAGAACTGGAATAATCTATCCAAAATATAAGACAGCTTTAAAAACTGCAGATAAAGTACATTATTAAAAACGTTTACACATCAGTTAAAGAGTTTGAATACGAGAACCGCCAATGCTTTAATAATTTATTTTTTTAATTAATTATTTTGACATCTGAATTTCTTGCTCATAAAAATATATAAAATAGAGAGTTTTTTAAAAACGGGTATTGAATATAAATGGATAGATCTGAAAGCATAGTTCAGATTTTAAAAAGGGATTTCTAAAAAAAGCTGCACAAATCTTATTGCCAAAACCAGGTGTTAGGAAAATCTGAGCAGATGTCTTAAACTTTATGACCACTGTCATTAAAATTTATGTATCATTCAAATCACTCACTATGAAGCATATTAAGCCATATAAAAGCTATTTACACAGGCTTTCCCAAAGCAAAATCAAATTTTAAAAAAGTATGTTAGCTATACTCTTTTGAATTCCAAAAAGTGTGTTGGCTATGGTCTTTTTAATTATAAATACTTGGAAATCGGAATAATTTTTGCATGCAGAAAAAAATTATTATACTGATACATTCCCTTGATTATTTATTCTTCAGTTTTTAGTTAGATATTAGATACCTAATAGAGCCAAAAATTCTTTGCTGTTTCATGTGTTTTTGAGTGTTCTTAGCCAATTTCTAACTCTTCTGGTTCTCTACTTACAAAATATAGCAACACACTAACAGATTTGGAAGGAAGCTATTGTAATATATGGTTTGTCTCTTGCACTATTTTGCATCCAAAATAATAATTTTGAAAATACTTACTATAAAGTGCACATTGTTGTGTTTTCTGTTGTATTCCTTCAAAGTTCATGAAGCTGAATAGGACCCCTAAAGAAATAAATTATGCATAATCTAGAGCTTCCTTTTCAGAGGAGATATCTGGGTCAAAACAGAGAGGCTATGCATCAGTATTTATGGAGTCTATTGTTATCCAAATAACAGTTGTGGAATGCTCAAAATGGATGAAGTATCCACAACATGGGAGGAAGGATGTCAGATTCTGACCTCCCAGGTTACAATCTCAGTCAAATGTATATATTCAAACTCTCTGAAACTCTGATCATGAAGCAAGAGGATGAAAATTTTGCTTTACTTGATACAGGAATAAAGCATAATTGTCCCTCTCTTCAAATTTAATAGTGTTTATAAAACAGGCATGTAAAATGTTTTCACATATTTTATATATTTCTCATTTTGGACCTGAGTTCCTTCTGTGCTATTGCCCTGAATATGCTTAGAGAATACAATTCATTTTTGACACTTGCATGCAAAATTACCTTGGGTGCTTCTTCTTTAATATAGTTTTCCTTACCGATAGAAATAGCAAGTATTAAATACTTCCTCTGTTAGACTGCTGCATGAGTCTAGTTCAGAGTTTGCTCCGCCTTCTCGTCACATGACAGTCTGCCAATTGTTAATCTTGCCTCGTTGCATTTCAACTCAGTCCACTCATCAACTGGTCGTGTTTTTGCTTCCCTCTTGCTGAGAAGTTTTAAAAATTCAAGTTTATTGTTGGCAAGCTGATTTTATTTAACAGTAAAGGAGATTGGAAGATGTTCCCAGGGATCCGGCGATGCCGCGAGGGTTGCAGAGGGCTCTCTCCCCCCTCCAGAGTTATTCTAGGGCCAGGATTTTTTTGGAGGGAGACGCACATCAATCATCAAGGGGGAACCAGATCCAGGGCTCTTATTCAGGAGGCAGAGAGACTAGGTCTTTGGTCAGAGAAGTATCTACTATCTCTCAGGGCAGAGCACATTTTGGGGATCAACAACGTACAGGCCAATTAGCTAAACCAAGCCAAGCCACTGGGAATGGCGTCTCCATCCAGATCTATTCAGGGAGATTACTGGGATTTTTGGATCCCTGGGCATGGACTTGTTTGCCTCCCCAGACAATGCCCAGCTTTCCAGGTATTTCACCAGGTTCTCAACACCAGGGGTGGAGGGGATCAACACCCTTCGGTGCCAGTGGCCAGAGGGTCTTTTGTACGCATTTCTATCTCTTCCTCTCATTCCGGCCATAATCAGGAAGATGTTGGCATAGAGTTTGGAGGTTCTATTCCTGTCCCCACATTGCCCCCCGGTTCACAGATCTGCTGAACCTAATGTCCATGGAGGATCCCCCCTGTCCAAGATTACCCTCAGCCAGCGGGGACTTTTGCACCCAGAGCCTCAAGGGCTTCAGCTAGCCATATGGAGATTGAGTGGGGATTGTTAGCCAAAAAACAGATTTTCTTCAAGGGTCATAATGATCCAGGCATCTAGGAAAGCACCTACCAATTGCATATATGCTGCTACTTGGAGGATTTTTTTGTGCTAGATGTAGTAAGACTAATTGCTTGGCTATGGATGCTTCTATTAGTGACATTCTGGACTTCCTCCAGGATGGTCTGGACAGGGTTCTCTCACCTAATACTCTCCTCAGGCAGGTAGCGGCTTTGCCTTCTGTTTTATTAATGGGGACTTTGGAATCCATTTCTCATCATCCCCTGATCTGTAGACTCCTCAGAGGGGATTTTAATCTGCGACCTCTGGTAGTCCACAGGTACCCTACTTGGGACCTGTTTAAAGTCCTGTGGACTCTTACGGGAACTCCCTTTCAGCCTTTGAGATCAATTGGACTACGATTTCTAACAATTAAGGTGGCCTTCTTGGTTTGCCATCACATTGGCTAGAAGAGTTTCGGAGCTAGCAGCGCTTTTGGTAAGGGCAGACCTCTGCATTTCCCACCATAACAGGGTGGTCCTGAGATTAGATCCCACCTTTGTTCTGAAAGTTAACTCTTTGTTCCACAGAACACAGGAACTGGTATAGCCAGATTTTTGTCCAAATCCTAACCCACGAATTGGAAAAGAAATGGCATGCTTTGGATGTTTGCAGAGCATTCAAGATATATGTAAAGAGGGCATCTTCATTCCATAAAACAGAATAACTTTTTGCTTCCTTTCAACTGGCCACATTAGGGAACATGGTCTCTCCATCTATGATGGGCAGGTGGTTTCGATACTCCATATCAACGACTTATGAGACTTGTAGTCTTCCTGTGCCCAGTAGACTTACGACTCAATCCACAAGGAATGCAGCCACAACAGCAGCTTGGGCTACTCAACCCTCTATATATGAGATATCCTGGGCTGCCACTTGGTCATCTCCTCCCCATTTATCTGTCATTACTGTCTGGACACTTTCGCTTCGGCGGATGCACACTTTGGCAGATAGATGCTCCATTGAGTGGTATTGGAGGCCAGTGTGTCCCCTCCTAGGGACACACTGGCTTTGGTAAGTCCCTGAACTAGACTCTCGCAGCAGTCTAACAGAGAAGGGGTGTTGGCTTACCTGAGACGCCCATTCTCGTTGGACTGCAAGAGAGTCTAGCCCCACTCTGAGGAGATCTGGTAGTGGGGAGGAGGAGGATGTCTTAATGTGTTTTCAGAATACAACAACGTCTGTCAAGATTCCTTCACCAAAAAGCTGGGGTAACCATAGCAATGGAGGCAAGATTAACAATTGGCAGACTCAGTCATGTGACGAGAAGCCAGAACAAACCCTGAACTAGACTCTCTTGTAGTCCAATGAGAATGGGCGTCTCAGGTAAGCCAACGCCCCTTTTCATCCATAGTTTAGTTTTTCTTATGCAAAATTCTCACATCTAGTAATTGAAACATTACAAGACAGAGAACTAATTAAGGAATAAAATAAACCATAAGAGTTGTCAGAATAAGTTATTTTCAGAATCCTGCTAGATCTTCTTTAGGAACATTTCAGATCTCTTTAATTTTTTTTTTGAAAAAGGATCTAATAATGCTAAAAGTAGAAAACAGCTGTCTGAAAGGCAGTTGGATTTTTTATTAGAAGTATAATCAGAGCTATGACAAAAGCCTTTTTTGTTATGATCTAGCTACCGTGTCTCCATGTTGCTTTTG
Organism: Pseudonaja textilis; assembly: GCF_049901715.1. Taxonomy (NCBI): domain Eukaryota; kingdom Metazoa; phylum Chordata; class Lepidosauria; order Squamata; family Elapidae; genus Pseudonaja; species Pseudonaja textilis. The sequence continues at coordinate 42,957,274 of NC_141994.1, read as the reverse complement.
TTATGTGAGCCCCACAATTGGCTATGAATATTGAAATTGGACTATTCGGGTATTTACACTGAAAATTTTGTGTTTCAAACACTGAGAAACTATGTGATTCTGCAAGCCATTAGTCCTTCTAAAGCAATACCTCTTGCACATTATAAAGTGCAAATATAGGCCATGCTGTTGGCATATTTATTCCTTGAGAACTGCTGAATCTTGTTTGTTTATTTATTTTTGTTGTCAGGCTTTTTGCTGCTTGTTATTTTTTTTTCTTTCATACCCAGAAGGCCTCTAGCCTGTTGCAATCTTTGCCCATATTAAAATCCAGGTAACCCTTGATACCCTTGCTATATCTTCATTTATCAAAGAACAACCACTTCATAATCTTACAAAATTAGACATAATGCAATACTTAATTGCCAATTAACTGATAAGTGTAACTGGTAAATGGTTTGGACTGTTTGCTGCTAAAGTACCTGTTTTGTTGAATAATGATAACTGCTTGATTGTGATACAAATTCTTAGTATTGAATTGTAGGATTCTTTCTTGGCAGTTCAGAGAAAGTCAGTCTCCAACACCCTCAGAATTATAGTAATAATATAATTTATTAGTGAAAGAAGCTCAGATTTCAAAGACGAAAATGCATTTCAAGTGAGATTTTCTCACAGGAAGCTGCATATGTTTGAAATCCAGTCTTTATTTAGGTACCAGTATTACATTTGCGCTCTTTGTCTTAACTATTGGCTGTGCTTTGTATACTGTGGTTAAGCTATTGATGTATTAATTACTAGATACTTCCAAAGAATGCAGTTGCATTTCTCATCTGTTTAAGGCCTTTCATTGTTGCCTGCTCAGGAGACTGCAGGTAGCTACTATATCTGGTGCTTTAGTTGCTTGGCTACTATGAACTATTATCTTGGAGTCACTTGCAGTCTCCAAATAAGGAAAAATACATCAGGAGTTGCTGTCTGATGATAGAAAACCGATTTTCTATTCTTTTTGACACAGTTGCTGCACTGGAATCTTTCCTGACTGGCTGTAATTATACTTCCAACAAATTGAAGCATTTGAACTGCTATTTTACAACTATGAGTGCAGTTTTTACTGCTAATTATTGCAGCAAATACAGTGTGGTGATCTATTCCAAAGAGTTGTCCTCCTTTTTGGTGACTTAACCATTAAAACAGTTGAAGTTTTGCTTGTACTGCAGTCAATATCCCAAATGTTAATGCCTTTTGTTCAGCAGTGGCATTTGTTTGATAAGTTATTTGACCATTTAAGGTTGGTCTTCCCTCCTTCCTTCTACCCACCCATCCACTATATTGGAAAACTGCTCAGCCATGAAATAAAATTAAAGACTGGGGTGTGACAGGAAAACTGGATTTCTCTGCTGTGAAAGCTTTAATCCATAATCGGGGAATAATTTCATTGTTCTGAACTGGATTATGCTGTGTTTTCATGTTTTGTAATGGTTTTATCAGCAATTAAAAAGAGTATTGACAGCTCCAATAAATGAATAGTTCTTCTTTCTTTTAAATTTTTGCAGTTATATTTTATGCTCTGTGCACTGTTTTAATTCTTCTTTTGTTTAAGGGATTATTATTATTTATAAGATGAGATACAGTTTTCTATTTATATCAGCAGTCGTCTGTCTGTGAAATATGGACCAACCAGAATGCAGGATATCCTTACTCAGCAGTCCATCAGGTTCATAATGTAAGATATGTCAATAAATGGTTATGTTGTCACTGCATTGCTGTTCATTGTGCTGTTTTGGTGTTGATATAGGTGCGTTGCTTTTTGGAATTCAACAGGCAGTGTGTATTTCTAGTAATTTCCAGGATTCTGTTTGTTTTGTATTTGTTTTTCATAATGTGCAATTAACATGTTTGACAGAGGAGAGTGTAACTGAACACTAGTTTTTAGTGTTGCAGTGTGCAATGTCTGATTTTTTTCAATTCCTTTATCTGTATTTCAGTTTTTGTTTCAGATGGGGCTGTCTTTGTTCATCTTTAAAGACAATTGGTGTAAACTGTATACATTCTGCAGTTTGGCAGTATTATGTGTTTTTGGGGTTTATTACCCAGAATGGTCGCCTTTCTAGTCTGTCAAGACTTTTTCTCCAAATGTCAGAAACAGTTACCGCAGTGTACTTCATAGATAGTGACTTCTAGTACATACTGGCACTGGACTCTGTTACCTATCTTAAAATGTCCTGATTTATATGCAAAGTAGGTAGGACTGGAATCTCCTGGTCATATTCATAATACATACACTTTTTCCAATGGAAATACTCATATTAGTATAATGAAACAAAACAATGGAAATAACGTCTAAACCTACCTTTGCAAAAATAGGAGGAAAATTATCATGTAAATATCTGTCCATTTTTACAGCCACAGTATATTACTTCTCATTTAACATTACCAATTTTGACTGTTCTTAATGTGACATAATAAAATTTTATTATTTGATATTTACTAATGTGAAAAATTAAAGATAACTTGTTTATTACAAATAGTCCTCAACTTACAACGGTTCATTTAGTGACCATTTGAAGTAACAACAGCACTGAAAAAAGTGAGAAGACTATTTTTCATACTTACCACTCTTGCAGCATCCCCATGGTCACAGGATAAAAATTCAGACTCTAGCCAACTGATTTATATTTATGACGGTTGCAGTGTTCTGGGGTCATGTGATCGCCTTTTGTGAACTACTGATCAGTAAAGTCAGTGGAGAGGCCAGATTCACTTAACAATTGTGCTACTAACATAATAACAGTAGTGATTCACTTAACAACTTTAAGCATGTGCTCGCCGGAACCCAGAAGAGCAATGGGCGACAGCTGGTGTGCCTGGAGAGATGGCTCTGCGTGCCACTTCCAGCACACGTGGCATAGGTTCACCATCACGGTCCTAGAATATAATCATTTTTCAAATACCTATCAAGATTCGGAAGAGTTTAGGATTGCTGTTAAATAAATGTAGGTTTAAAATTAATTTGAATTATGATATTTTTGATATCAATATAAAATGGTAACATCCTCCTCCCTGCTCATTCTACTCCCTCCTCCCCATCTTTTAATTATAGTTGATAATTTCTATTTTTATAGTATTTTATACTTATTGTATGAATGTTTTGATATTGTTTTATTTTTTTAACATTGTAAGCTGCCCAGAGTCACCTAGTGGTGAGATGGGTAGCCAACAAATTTAATAAATAAATAAATCTAAAAAATGTAGCATTTAATAAGATTGTGTAGACTTTCCATATCCACACTATATACTGTATGTATGACATGAACTGGATTTCTTTTATTTTGCTATATTGTCACTTTCTAGGTCTTGAAGTGGAAACAGTATGAATATTTTTCTTACAATATATGAATAATAATATTCCAGCTTATCTGGAATAACTTGTGGCTATACAGCTGACTACAGATGAACAAGGAAAAGTTCAATGAAAAATATAATCATTACTTCATAGGTCTCTGGGCTACCTGCCTTGATTTGTGGAAGGACTAGAGTAGAGAAAGAAATCCTTCCATCTCTGCCCTTGGCTTTTTAAGACTATTTTGTGGATCAAAGCTTTAAAACAAGTGTTACCTTGAATATAGCCTTATACCAGTAAAAGAAAAAACAAAACCTCTGAATGCAGTCATATTTATTTGAGTGACATTAATAAAATTACTTAAGTAAATGGACAATACAGTTGCATCTTTTATGCTTGGTGATGATATTAAATTGTCATGTCTGTAAACAGTTCTAATTACTGAAGTATATAAAGGTATGTGGAAAATTTCCAAACTTAAATAATTCTAACGGGCGGGTTAAATTTATTTATTTATTTATTTGATTTGTTTGCCATACATCTCGCCATGTATGCTTAATTATAATGTTAAGCATAGTCTGGTTTCTCATAGTCTTTCTCACATATATAATATGTAATGCATCTTCCATCTCTTAATTAAGAGTTGGATGTGGTGGTGTTAAGCGAACTTCCAAATCAGATCTTCCAGTCTTCAGAGTCTATCATCAGTGTGTGCTATTGTACTGGCTAACTGGTGAAATATCAATCATTTTCAAGAAATGTTCTCAATGTATGAGCGGCAGGTAGCATGGCCAATCAAACACTATCTTTATAGGTACATGGCCAACAATATACTGGAGCAGAGATAGTCCCACTTCACTTACTCTCCAGTATTTTCCTTTGCCATCCTACTTCAAGGACAGAGTTTAATTTTCAGCAGTCTGTTGTTTATGTACTCTGTTCTGATATAATTAAAATGATCATGGCTTCTGCTGTGTGAATTAGGTAGCCAAACTTGGCATAACATTTTTACAGTGTATGCTGATAATGCAAAAGAGACACCTGAGGTAGAGCTAGAGAAGTCAAAGAAGAAGGGAGAACCTTAGTAGCAGAACCGTGTAATGGGGGAGTGAGGTTAGGAGATAAGAAATGAAAAATAACAAAAAGGAAAGATAATTGAACACACATTTTAAAGTTGCCAAGTTTGAGAAACAGAGATCAAGTGGCATAATACAGCTAAAATAATTAAGATAGCATAGGCTGGCACTCCTGAGAACACTTTTGCCCAACTCCTATAAACCTTTTTTATGGTTTTTATTTTATTATAACACTACGTGTGGGAAATGAGTTGTATTAAAGTTAAATAAGTTTCAAAATGGATAATTCTAGTGACTGGAATCCAGATTTAGGTAAACGAAACAGGTTTTGTAGAAGCAGCTTTACATCTCCCTTCTCCTCACAGAGAAGTAAAATACTACTTAGACATTTTGGTAGTTATGCTGAATAGAAAGCCTGGAATGACACAGATCCATACAAATTGAGGAGATTTTCCCTCGGGGAAGCAGAGTTCCAGTCAAGCAGTGTTCCCATCTTACTTGGTGAAAGGGAAAGGTAGAGAAAGTTGCTTTTGCAAAATCAGCTGCATGTATTTAACATTTAATTCAATCTTGAATTAATTGACATTATTAATATTGAATAATATTAATATTTGTTAACAAGTGTGTTACTGTGCACATATTTGTTATATTGCATAAGAAATGCTGACATTTCCCAGCATTAAGAAGGGCAAAGAAAAAAAATGCATCTGCTCCAAGAATGGAGCAGCTTATTCACTTACAGGTTTATTAATCACTTTTCTTACAAAACAAAAAACAAAAATCTTTCATTTGGAAAAATGCAAATGTGGAAGTAATTATTCAAGATATTTTTAAAGCACTTTTAAGAAAAGAAGATGAATTGCAGTACTGTCAGCCTCAAACTAAAATACAGCAATGTTGGCACAAAGATTGTTTCCGTTTGCTTCAGTTTCTGCAGTCTTGTTTTGGTTTCCACCAAACAGAAAATTTTGGTGCCTTCAACTTTATCTTGTGTTTGTTACTGTAGATCTGTATAAACTTCTGTCTTTGTCTTTAATGTGGCTCATAGATGTGAGAGATACATATATGTATATGTATATATGCATATAATGCTTATTATGTTTGCTTTGTCCTGACTTGAGAAATCAAAGCATACTTTCTTGTGACCAGAATTCTTAATAAAAATTATGTGTTTCTGTTGCTTTTGCTAATGGGCTATGTTTCTGAATTTAAAAAGATAAATAAAATGTTAATGATTAGTTTAGTTGCCGTTTCTGTCCATACAAGAACAGTTGAGCAGGAACAAAGAACTTAAAAATGGATTAAGAAATTATTTTTAGCATTTAATTTAATGTGTTGTTTTAGTAAGTGCCTTTTAAGTGTAATCATTTTGTGAATTAACAGAAAACCCTACAGATTTGCTCTAAAATTAATTCCATTTAATTTGGTGAGGCTTACTTCTAAGAAAATTAGACTAAAATGTTTCTTTTCTTCTGTAAAAAAAATTAATTTGTAATGCTTAGCAAATTGACTTCTGGTAATTTTTTATCCCATTGATTTTTATAGAATTTACTTTTAAGTACTTATAGGGTGATGCAATATTATAATTCTAATAGGTTTTCTTAGGAGTAAGTCCCACTGGCCAAAATAGGTTTTTATTTTCTATGAAAAAAGCCTAGTTGTAGTCATATTGGTAGTGAACATTGTAGGTGTTTACTTTCAGATACTTTGTTTAATTGAATTTCCCATTTTGAGCCAAGTATCTGAAACCGTCTTTAGTTTCTCCTGTAAAATATTATGTCAGTAATCCCCGCCCCCTTTCCATTCAGTCATGTCCGATTCTCTTTGATTGTCTGGACAAGCCCCTGGAATTTTCTTAGTAAGGTTTTTTCAGAGGTGGTTTGCCATTGCCTCTTTCCTAGGGCTGAGAGAAAGTGAATAGCTCAAAGTCCCCCAGCTGGCGGAACTTGAACTCACAGTCTCCACAGTTTCTAACGTTGTCTTAACCAATAAATGTCAGTAATAATTTCCTTTAAATAATGCTAAGGTATTTTGGACATTACCTGCTGTTTGCTAAAAAATTCAGATGAAATGTAGTATTGTATGAAATGTCCCCATAGCATTAGAAAATTAGTTTACTAATTAGTTTATGACACATACAGTAAATCATATTCAATTTCAGAATCAGTCAATAGAATGATTAAAAATGCAGAAAGTCATTATTACCAGCTAACCTTTCTATAGCTTACTTTGTTTTGGAAATGTGTCTTATTTTCAGACTGGAGATTGGGGTGAACCATCTATTACATTGAGGCCTCCTAATGAAGCTACAGGATCAACCCCAGTACAATACTGGCAGCATCATCCAGAGAAACTCATTTTCCAGTCATGTGATTACAAAGCATTTGTAAGTTAGTCAAACAGAATGTTTCCATGCAAACAGCTGAAAATTGCTCAACTTAGGGGAGGCAATTGGATTGTTAACAAGATGGCTAATTATTTTCTCTCCCTAATATAAACAGTAGCAGTGACTAGGTACAGGGTAGTTCTTGCACCACAACCATTTGTTTGGTGATCATTTGAATTTTTAGTGGCACTGAAAAAGTGACTTTTTCACAGTTAAACCACTGCAGCATCTCTGTGGTCACTTGACCAGAATTTGGACAAATAGTAACTGGCATTATTTATGATGGTTGCAGTGTCCCAGGGTCATGTGATCACATTTTGCAACCTTTTGACCAGCAAAGACAATGGGGAAGCTACAACTGCAATGATTCACTTTAACAACTATGGCAAGAAAGGTCATAAAATTTTATTGCTTAGCAATAAAAGATTTGGGCTCAATTGAGGTTGTAAATCAAAGATTACCTGTATTGCTTGTATGATTGAAATGATTTCAACAAGAATTTCCAGTGTTATGAATATTTAGAGTTCTAGAATTATAAAATTCTAAAAGTATATGTTTGGGGGAGAGGTGGTGGGAAATGTGTATTATTTATTTATTTAGCAAATTTACTTATTCATTCTCACAAAAATATACAACAAAACAGTTAAAAACAAATATAAACAACTATAAAAATAAAAATTAAGATTGAGGGGGATTAGACACATTCTAAGCATAATTCAAGCATTCTGCAAGTTCCCTGCTTCCATGATTATTGGGAAAATGTGTTTAAAAGGCCTTACGGAAAGCTGGTAGAAATGGGGCTAACCTCACCTGTCTGCATTAACATGACCGAAAAGGGTATTTTGGGGTTAATTAACTATCCAAATCAGAGCAAAGGAGTGGCTATGCAAGAAAGGAGAACAAAAATGGGGAACAAAATTAGTTGAAGATGAGACCCAGGGAAAGGGCCAGGGGAGAAAAAGACACCTTGCTCAAACATTACGAAAAAGTTGAAATTTTACCATTTCAGATCCATTTACCCAGGTAGGCAGTTCTTCAGAATATTTTAAGAACATCATGACTATTCAGTACAAAAAATGGAATAGCAAATTCTGCTTCAAAACATAAATTATTTACACTTTTTAACGAAAGAAAACAAATTATTTGTATATCCTTTAAGTATTTAGGTTCTATGCTGGTAAAAGAATTAAGAGGTACAGAATCTACACAAGATGCCTGTGCAAAGATGAGGGTGAGTAAGCCATTACTCTTCAAAATTATTACAGGAGACAAACGTATAATTTGAAAAGCTTACAATATTATTATTATTACCGGATCTATTTCCTACCTTTAGTTTGTTCAACTCGCATTGATGTAAATAATATGATTATTTTATACAAAACAGTAAAGAATTGTAGGTATCTTTGGGGAGGGCATTAGAGATAGAGGTAATGATGCCCATATCCCCCTATTTTCCCCATAACAATATCCTGTGAAATGAATTGGGCTGAGAAACAGTGATGGCTTAAAGCTAGCTAGGTAGCTTTTGTGCCTATGGGAGGACTAGAACTTACTATCTGCTAGTTTCTAGCTCAGTACTTTAGCAACTATATCAGTAGCTCTGTCATGCAAGGGCTTCACTTAATTAATTTTTCCAAATTAAACAAGATGTGCTATATATGGTATCAAAGGTCCATCTTACCCATCCAGGTTGGCAATACTGGCATTGGGGATAAGGGTGGGTAGTTGGACTGTAGATGGATGGTGATGTGCTGATTGGTGGGCTGCTTCATTATCTCATCTTCCTTGGACAGTGCAGAATTGAATGTTTTATTATCTAACACAACATGCCAGTGGACATGATCTTCTTTTCCCTTTAATAAGGCATCAAAGAGAAGTCTGGCCTGCTTAGAAGTCCACCAAATAAAATTTTGTATTTGAAGCATAGCACTGGGTTCTAGACATCTAAGCTTTTCTTCTTGGATAAACTTACTTACTTCTCCAATATCTGATTCACTTCCACAGCCAGGAGCTTTTCTATCAGGGAAAATTGTAATTGTTCTCCTTCAACCTTTGCTCACAAATGCTGGTAAGCGTGAATGCTTGCATATCATTTAAGAATTTCAACCAATGATTCAGGAATAAGTTAGGATCAGCTATGTTAGCTGAGGTTGCTGGAGTTCTGATACAGAAGTATCTGGGATGAGTTAAGTTGTTGTGCTTGTATATTAACATCATTTTCTTGACCTGATGAATGATTGTTTACTCATTTTTGGATAGTTATTTTGCAATGCCTTAATTAGGTAAATTATAAATATTTTAAACAATAAACAAAATTTACTTTCTTCTATAGAAATTATTATATAATCTATCTATATAAAACTACCTATAATGATCTTCCTACAGATTTTTGCAATTCTTCATTGTTTTGTATAAAATGATCAGTAATAGTATTTTGTATTTTTTTAAAATACAAAGAAAGATTCTGGGTGTGTTGTATTCCATTAAATATGTAACCTAGAAAGCTGACTAGAAGTCATTGAATGGTTTGAACCAGCGGTATCAAACTCACGTCGTCATGTGATGTATTGCGACTTTTCCTCCTTTGCTAAAAACTGGGGTGGGTGTGGCCAGCATGTGACGCATCTGGCCCGTGGACTGCAAGTTTGACATCCCTGCTTTAGACTAATTTTCTTTCATGGGTGAAGTCCATCCAAAGATAGTGAAGCCTATCCTTGAAGATCATTCCTGAGTGGTGGTGCCATGAAAATTATCTTTTTTTACAGTAAAAGTGACACAAAGCATAAATATGAAATGCCCCTCTTTTCCTCAAGCATATCATGGTTTTATAATAATAGGAAAAGAGTGGTATAAATGACAATGGAGAACCCTCCCAACACCTTTACACCAAAAGGCTTCTTTCCTAGAAATTTCACTATCAGGTGCTTATTCTGCTAAAATAAATCTATTTAAAGCATGAATAACATGGAGGTCTTCTAATTCAACCTCCTGCTCAAGCAGGAAATTCTATACCATTTCAGACAAATGGTTGTCTGAGTCTCCTCTTAAATGCTTTTTATTTATCATACATTTAATCATAAATCGTTAAATGACAAATAATTGCACTCTGCCAGTTGTCGTAGCAAAAAATAATTAATTTCAAAATGGTAAACTTTGCAGACCTAGAAATCAAATAGTTTAATGTAAGCACCAAAATAGAATATGTTGATTCAGTTATAACTGTTAGTTTCTTGTTCAAATATTTCTGCTGTTAACTGTTACAGAATTAGGGCAAATACACTCAGTTCTGTGTTATCTTCTTGCCTGAAAGGAAACCTCCTCCATGCACACTTTAAAATAAATTAAGACAGAGCCCTTTTCCCTCTAGCATCTGGTGGGTATACTTTGACTATTTTCTTATAGTTACAACAGATAATAGGTGTGCAGTGCTTCAGATGCAAAGAAAGCATGTGTTTTGAATGAACAGAGGTTCAAAAGTAGTACCTGTATGCAGTTCCTGAAAGCAGCCACACCTTTTGGGGGGAATTGTTTGGCTGCCTTTCCTATCTGCCACATAATCACAACAAAAGGCAGATTTGGCTTAGTTTGCTGCAGATAGCTATCCCATACTTGTCTTTTTGCTCTGAAACGTTTTCTGTCTTTTGATGAAGCACTGCACAACCATAGCAGGTAATGTATTATTTATTTATCTTGATGAGAAAAAAGGAAATAACAGAGTTCCCCGATCATGTTTATGTTTGTTTTTAATTTTAGAAGTCTACCGAACAAATGAAGAAAGTTCCTACTATTGTTCTATCTGTCTCTTACAAAGGAGTAAAATTTATTGATGCAACAAATAAGGTAGGTATCATTTCTTGTTTCATTTTAAGTAGTTGCAAATAGCTGCTGTCCATCCCTTTCAACAGCAAATTATTATCATTACATTTTGAAAATGATCAAGTTTTTTCTAGGTGAAGCTATGATAAGCTATGATGTTTTCATCAGATGCATGAAATCATAGCCTTACAAAGTTATTGTTATATCAATATTAATGAGAGAATGTAGTCTCATAGGCAGTAAATTTTGTATTAAAGGTAGAATAATGTAAGTATTTGTGTCATTCAATATAAAATCAAAATCAAAATGGTCAGTACAAATCCAGAACTACTTGCTGTCACTGACATTTCTTTGCTAGTATATTTTTCAAATCTACCTACAATCATTGTGCAGGACACTACATGCTATCATAGGACTTTAGTAGAGAACTTTTTTAAAGAGAAACTATCCAACTTAAACACACACACACACACACACACACACACACACACACACCTCGATGCAGCCAAAACTACAGATACCCCTCCACTTTCCCAAAGAATCCCAATTAATCATGAAATAAGTTGAAATGGACATAAGTAAATGGCATCAGCAATCAGCCATGTTTTGTTTCAAACACTTTGCTTTTCATGTATGACTGAACATACTATAAAACAATTGAAAGTGGTCAGTACCAATAATTATGTCAACACCCATTTCATTTGTTTTATTTTTGTTTTGTTTATATTCCCCTTTGTGATGTAGCTGTCTAATTAAATCACAGGTTAAATTTCTCATTGTTATAAGAATGTCTAAGCTATCAGACATAAGCAAAGATATTCATATTTAGTTCACAAACTATATTGATGATTTTTGTCAAATTTTAACCTAAAACGTTAGTGATCTATCTATTCACAAGTTGACTAATGTTGCAGCAGTTTGGCTTAAGGTAAACATCTGGCTTTGTCCATTTTATGTATATTTGATCAGTTAATATTGTTTCATCCAAGTGATAATTTTACTGTCCAATACTATTTCTTTTTTAATACATACTATCCGGGCCAGCTTCAAAATAAGATGCATAAGGTATTGAAATTTCATGAACCTGCTTGTGTCTATGTCTGTTTCCTTGAAATAATCACAATTTTTACATACATTTCCAACTTAAATACAAATGGAGCTTATTGGGGCTCTTTCATTGTTCCTTTACTTTGATAATTGGAATATCTTATATTACCTTGAGGAAAAAAATTTTTTTAAAGGAAGTTTTTTTCATTGTAATTTCAAAGGAGGTAAATTATCTATTCTTTTAAAATTCATGATATCTCTGGGAATCACCTGAGAAACAGGAAAGAGTTGCATGATTATAGCAGTAGTCCGATAGGTATACAGAAGGAAGGATAAATGGCTAGGTGCATGCCTTGGTCCACAGTTCATTGCAGACTGGTGTACTGTATATTTTCTTTTAATGTGGCTTTGATTGCATCAAATGGCTCGTGTGATCTGCTTTGTTGGGGCGGGGGTGGGAGTTGGGGGGTGATTTTTAATTTATTTTTTTCCAGATTTTGTTCTATTGTACTTTATTAATTTATTTGATTCTTTTTGATAGTTTTTATTGTTTTTTGTTTTAAATATGGTTTTACATTCTGTAATCCGCTTTGAGTCACCATGGGCGAATAGGCGGCAATATAAATTCAATAAATAAATAAATAAATAAAATTTTCCACTTTATGTTCTTTTATGATTAAACTGTCATTAAAAACTAGCTGTTACATCACGAAGGCCCTCCAGAACACTGGAACTATTGGGAAATGTCAGTCCCTAAGAACTCCTATCGCTTCATAGGTATAGGCCAGCACCTTAAATTGCATTTGAGGCTAACCATGTACATTGCTGTGTTGCAACATTGGACACAACTATGTGGAATTAATGAAAGAGACAATGACTTTGTCTGCTTTTTAGTAAAAGTAGCTTGGATATTTTATTCATTTATTTAATTTGCTTTGCCTATTTTTTTTGAAGATTTTATTGAGGTTTCTTATAATATAAAGTACAGTGAAAATAAAGATTAAACAGTAGAAGAAAAAGGAGGGGCAGAATTAAAGAAAAAAGAGACTTCTGACTCTTCCCAGTACAGTAAAATGCTTACTATATTTACAGCCTCAACATTTTGTTATTTCAAGCCAATATTTAGTTACATTTAGCTATACAAGCCATTTCTATACTACATTATTCAATCATCAAATCTAAGTCTAATTTTTTTCCATTTTGAACATAAAAACCAGAAGCAATTTCCCAAAGTTGTTGAGAATCAAAGCAAGTTGGAAAATTGTCTCTTAGCTTAGTTTGGTTCTCAAGAACACTAGGTAGCATACAACGAAAAACAAAAGGAAAAGGGGAAAAAAGGCTACATTTACAGCTCTAAATCATAGATTAGTTATATTTTACTTACATTGAATCAGAACTAGATTTATAAGTCCCACGATTTTAGGGGGAACAGAGGGGGGATTTGAATTAAAGGATTCAAATTTTAACAGACCTTTCAGTGAAATAGAACTAAGTTGGAAATGTACATTAAAAATGACAAAGCTTATTAAAGCTATTCCAGTTTCTGGTTTTGGCACAAATACTTCTTCTAATTTAATTCCCTTCTGAGAATATTGAAGACTTTTTCTTAACAGTATTGCTAATGGATTAATATCCTAAGGCAACAAATATGGTTTCATTTGGAGAAATATATTCAGTGTAAACATAATAACAATCCATAGTGTTTTAATCCAACAGTTTTGAAAGAAGCAGTAAAAGGAATTAAAAAACCTGAAATACTGTTTTGCCAACAGTAGTAGCATAGTATTAAATAATTTTAACCAAAATGTTAATTTAAAGAATTTTAAAAATTAAAGCTTACTAATGTGATTGTGACATTTTGTAGGTAAAATATATGTACGGTAGAATAATAGTTGCTTAGATTTAATGAAATAAATGACATTTTTAATGAAAAACACTCATAAAATGGATGTAATAAAGATAATAATTTTGTAATATTAAAGACTGAGTGGTTATGTAGATCCTTTGATGACAGATTTAGTTTTATTTATATAGGTTTATATTTTCTAATGCCTGTTGCAAACCATCTAGAGTCCTATTGGATTGAGGTGGTATATAAATTTCATGAATAAAGTAATAAAATAAATATTTATGTTACAGTAATCTGGATCGTATTACTCAGTTTATATGGTTCAGTAAATTATCTTCATACTTCTGTTAAATATGTACGTATGGCACCATAAATTAACTTATATATCATTTTATATATTCCATTTACTGATTCCTAAATTTAAAAAAGAAAGTCTGAAGAAAGATTCTGTATCATTTACTCTGACAACCGAATATATTTATGAACTAATAAATTTTGGCTTTTTATCTAATAGAGGAATTAAATATAAATCATTAAACTGTTACATGATTTGCATATTAACAACCAGTAACAAATCTGTAATATAATGCTGTTCTTTCTTATACAATCAGTAATCTAAATTATCTACCATATCCTTTCTGTTCTCAGTGTCATTAGAACAGGTTAAAACCTCATGTTCAGTAATTAACATGCAAAGAAAAACTTAAAAGTTTGTAGATATTTCTACAGTATCTTACTATTTTTAAAGATATTTTAACTTTCAATATCACTTGAGATGGGAATAATGATTTAATGAATTTAGTCATAAAATTAAATGTTTAGAAACACAGAACAACGAAGGAAATAACACTTTTTGCTTATTGCTGAAGTTAAATACAGCTACGCTTGCTTATTATTTTATTTGTATTAGCAACAGTGTAAAATCTAAATATTATAAAACATTAGGAACTAGATTGGATCATTAAATATATACAATTATTTCTTTTCTTTACATTTAGAATATTATTGCTGAACATGAGATTCGTAACATTTCCTGTGCCGCACAAGACCCCGAAGACCTCTCAACATTTGCTTATATTACAAAAGACTTGAAGACAAATCACCATTACTGTCATGTGTTCACAGCCTTTGATGTGGTTGGTCTATAATTTTTTTCTATGTGATAGCTAAGAAACCATGACATTTCCTGTGTCATTTCAGTTATGAAGAAGGTTGTTTGGAGCAGTTCTGGTACTGATGTGTACATGGCATAATAATCACTATTTAAAATTTAATATAAATGCTTCATATTATTTTGATGTTACAACTAAGTTCCCTTTTAAAAAGGAATATATTGCAACTATCCAATGAAAGCAAGAGGCTAATGAAAAGTTAGGAAGGATCAGTATAAACATCTACTTTTTCACAATGGCCTTCTAGATGCCCATGGAAGGTTCAAAGTATGAAGTGAGCATAATATTTTCCCAATAACTAATGTTGTACAAATAAAGCACACTGCTTCTGATATTAGAAATAATGTTCAATCAACATCTAGTGAGCCATGTGCTCCATTAATCTCCCTTGAAGCAAGTGCAGACATTGCTATATATTGGGACAGCAGATTCCATAGGAGAGTGAGGTATTTTGTCATGAATCATGCAGCAAAATGGATGTCCATCTGCAATTACAGTCCTGTATGTGCACCTAGAAGATCAGACAACAGAGAGAAGGTCTTAAAGCCATTATACTGAGTCCTCGATAATATATGGCACTTATTATTCCTTTGAGGTAGTCCAAAGAAGAAGCTCTACTAGGACTATAAGCATTACCTTTATTGTAAGGTTACATCAAACAAAAAATTCCAAGTCTGAAAGTATTTCTCCTTTCGTCTCTTTAATCTCTGGAAAACTAGGAAGGACCCCCTTTGAACTGCTTTTCCGATTTTCCTCCAGTTGTACACTGAGCTGTCTCTAAACAGATTGTTGCCTAGGCTATGGGTTTTCCTCCTGTTCTCCCAAAGTCATTTCCACATACCACCATCACACTTCAATACTTTGAGTAATGGGTTCAAAAAGTGCTCCTCCAAATGAAGTGCATAGCACTAGCCTGTGTACAGAGTCTCCATCCTCTCAAAGAAAATTGAATATATAAAACTTGAAATTTGAAAACTTGAAAACATGATCAGGGGAACAATGTGCACCATAGGGATGGTGGAAATACCTGAGCTGCATCCAATCTTCTGGCACCTCAACAGATGATGTTTGCTAATCATCAAATGGATAAATTTTAGATTTTCCCTCCCTTTAAATTGCAATTGTAAGGATGGGGTCAGGAGGCCTTTTGATGGTGAACAATCTCATTCTTAATCAGAGATATAGGTTTTTCAGGGTCAAAGTTTTTCAGGTAAATTTAGCAGTTTCACAATTATACAATACTTGCTTCACAGGTGTTCATTCTAAAAAAAATCAAAAAGCAACAGCAGCAGGGATTTCTGGCTCCAATGATTGGAATAGCTAGAAGTAATCAGCTAGAGAAGCTAAAGAAAAATCAGAGACAAGTATCTCTTGTTCTCCTTTAGCACCCATGTGAACAAACTATGAACTTCCTGCAGGCAACTTCCTGCATGTGCCTTCTCAATCCTGGCATTTCAATTATTACCCTGGATAATGGGTATTCTTGAAAGGGTCATGTGCTGGTAATCCCCATCTTAGGCCTGAATCACACAACAATAAATGTATGGCATTATTATGAAGAAACTATTTCAGGTAAGAAGAAGATTGCCAAGAAGAATATTCCAATAACACTTCAAGGATGAAGAAGGATTTAGGATAATGAACATACATCATTTTTGTTTCTAAAAATGGGATGAAGCAAAATCATCTGAAAGAAGCCTCCATCAAGAATCCTATGTAAGTACATTGACTGTTTGCTAGGTTATTTTAATTAATATTTGATTTGGCTAAGTAGTGGTCCCAGCACTTACCATGACTTACAAAAATGATTTTAAAAAGCAAGTGAGAATTTAATTAGATTATATAAAGTTAAGTCTTAATCCAAAGTTTTCTTCTGGCTGGAAATAGTATGGATTCCTTTGCTACATTTGACCTTAGACTTGAGCAAAGAAATTATATAAAAGCTTCATACTCTGGATAAGTTATCTGGTATAGATGTGCAGTATTTTCTTGATGTAAAATGCAAAAATAAAGCTTGTTTACTGCAGCTTTTCTTTTAAAAAAATTGTTGTTCTAATGGGGGGAAGAAACCGATAAAAATATTAATCCCGTTGCTTTATTGCAGGAACTTGGTAATGCAAGTAATACTTTGAGAAATCTTGAACTTCAAAGATTAATTACCAGATGTACTATCCATTTTAAGTTCATGTCAAGATGGTCAATTGACCTTTATTGAAAAAATGTTAAAAGAAGATCAAGGAAAAATAGACAAGACGTTGGCTAGAACTATATTTGCAGGCAGCGTGCCTCCTGTTGTGACTGGAAACCATTTCTGGAAGGAACATTATGACCTAATTTGCCCAACATATGAAGTACCATCTCTATTGTTCTATTGCTTACTTTACTGCTCAATGTTTGTTTCTAACATTCCAATAAATTTTTTCTCTACTTATTGAAGCTTTTAGTGTATTTCTAAGGTTGAAAGTTCATGAAATAGACTAAATGCAATATTTTTCAGACCAAATAGCATACTGTAAATGCTAATACATATTAGGGAAATTGAGACAAATGTGCTTAGAAAAAAAAAATTATTTCGGGAAAATGCACATCTCTGTTTATCCTTCCTCATATATCTCTAAAAATGACCCAGAATCATGCCAAAATGATTAAAATTAAGCTTTGTGGTTTTGGTTTTTTGTGAACGTCTGTATGTGTGCATGCGTGCATGTATGTATGGAGCCTAAGGACTCCAAAAAGTGAACTATTCCTATTCCCAGGCATTTGGCCATCCCAGTAACAAAAGTAAGCCAAAAATGTCAATCATATCTGTTCCAATGTTAATATGCTGTCAATCCTTGTGATGTTATGAACATGAGAAAGTCTTGTTAAAGAAAATTGATATTCATAAAACAGATCTCATACAAAGGCTTTTTTGCCTAGTAAATGTGTTAAGACAGCATGTGGTCATTTGTTTTTCCCCTATATTAGTAGTAAGTTGAATCTATCAGGATGCACATCTTGAGAATTCAAATGTATATCTCAACGTTTTAGAAATCTATTTTCCATCAGGTATAGCCAGTGCTATAAACTGTCAATAATGAGACAAGATGAATGCATTATAAAATATTGCATTAAAATTTTCCTAGGTAGTTATGTTGGCCAATTTTAATTATAGGCAGAATATTTGCAGGACAAGTGTGCAAGAACTTCAGGTTTCTCAAAATATGTTTTTTTTCCAATAGATATTTAAAAATTAGACAAAAATATTTGCACACCTTTATTATGAGTCTCTGCTTTCCATAATAAAGGAGGGTAGGAATATCTGCCTGCCTGCCTGTCTTATCTGTGAATCTCCTAGAATAAAATCTGAGCATATGAGGAATAATTTTAAAGCTCCAGTTCTACAAAGAATATTTTATGTAGTTTTTGCCAGCTTAATATTCAGATAACTCCTCTCTCTTTCCTATATGCTGCAGTCATTAACTGAAATTGTAAAAGTAATCAGGCTTTGTCTGAAGCTCTCAGATCTCATTACTCAGATAAATACAACAAAGAGGCCATTGAGTCTGCCTGGCACACTCATGATACAAGCTATTTTTCTTATGTAGTTCTATGCCACGGTCCCCAACCTGTGGCCCAGCCCGCTGGCTCAGTGCCTGGTTGCAACCCCTTCGGAACTGGGCTGCGGAAGTGGTGTGCAAGTGTGCAAGCTGCATTTGTGAAAGCAGTCCACAGGCGTTCAAAACAGTCCCCTCTCACCCCAGTGCTGCTAGCGCAAAGATTGGGGAATGCTGTTCTATGCAACAAGTCATCCTTTTTAAGAATCACTGGGATTAGAAATCAATATTTATGGATGGGTGCATGTTGAAGAAACTTTTCTGACTACATACAATTCTGTACAAGTGAAATAATCCACCTGAGGATTTTTATGCATAGGCAGAATATCTTGAATATTCATGCTTGTACTTGCCTGAATATCCGGTTTATATAATATTTTGAAAATTTTGAAAAATTACATTTTAATGATATGGTTTGAGAAAAACTTACATGAAAAAATAATGTGACACATATAAAGAAAGGGCTGGATTTTATTGGGTTCACTGACATTTAAAAGCACATGGTTTTTTGGGCACAGAATAAGGAAGAAGCTGTCTATAGCTACTATTCTCTGGTTGAGTTATGGTTAGGTTGGGCTCTACAGTGGAAGCAGAACCCACAACCTCTCAGACCCCCTTATCAAGTATTTTATCCTGTAACTAGGTGGAGGAATTTGCTGCTTCTTCATGACAAAATAACTGGGAGTTAAGACTTATTTTCACATTGCAATGAGTAGCTAGTAACCACCAGTTCTGCATATAGTTCACAAAGCTCCATAAATTCAGTCTATCCAAGCATATAGTGCTGCATTCTGGGACAAAAAATGATTCGTTCAAAATTTTAGTGTATTGACAAAAAAGGATAAAGCAATATTTTCTGTGAGGTAAGCATTCTAAGCCTTTGTATCTCAGGTTAAAAAGCCAGTGAAATTTGCCATAACTATATTCCTTAAATGCTGATAAAATGTGAATTTTTATCTTAACAATAGTGCTGTTTATCACTGGCTATCAAATAATTTGTGAGTTAAAATGCTGGGTTTTTTTTTTTTTTTGTATTCCTGTGTTCTGTGAGCAAATGTTCAGTGTGCCTAAAACTTGAAAAATGAGTTTGTACTGTAGTCTGACTTTCCCACTGAATTTTCAATAGTTTACTCTTTATTCCGAGGCTGCTGTAGAACATTCTAATCCAGTAATCAGTACATAAATATAAATATGTTGCCAAAATGGATCAGCATATATCACATGTAATTCCATGGAATAAGTTTCATAATTGGTTAAATAAAAATATTAACAAAATATATACAAACATATACCACCTACATCAATATGTGTAAACCTTGTCTATCACAACTGGCTGAGAATGAAAAACAAATACTATTTAACAATGTACAATTTTGTAATCACTAGCAAAATAAATATTACAAGACTAGTAGATAAGTTTGCTGTTGCAGTTTCTTCTTAAAAATCTATGTCCAACACACCAAAATATAAGCAGTCTGGGTGATTAAGGTTCAAGAATCCTGGGGAACAAGAGGCAGGGATGCTCCATATGAGCCTTTTCACATTTAAGATGTGTAACGTTATGTGGGAAAGACTTGGGAGACTGGGCAAAGAGATGCTACCAAGGGAACAACCAGATAAGAGACAGCATAGCCCGCAACTGGGGAATGGATGGGAGAAGATGCTGAGAAGAGACCCTGCTTAGTTTCTTGGGCTATAAAGGAGACCAAGGGAAAGTGGATGAATTGCATTTTCAGACTTCAAGATTCTTACAATGTAGCTTTATAATAAAGTAGAATTTGCTCACCTGGTTGCGATTCCTATCTGGTTTACCTCAGGACAAGAGAAAAGTTATTAATTTAACAGATAAATAAACAAACCTAAATTTTAGTATATAGTTTTAGTAACTAATCTGTGGAGTCTGCTTGCTTCATTCCTTGATGTTGATGACTGGATAGTGATAAATGATAAATTGTAAAAACAATTGCTGTCTCCTGTTGCAAGATTAATCCAATTTACAAAAATATATTTAATATCTTTAAAAGTTTCATTTGGAAGTATTACTGCTTACAAATAATGAAAGTTTCAGGAATCTCCCATTTCATGGCCAGTGTGATGAGAGCATTTATGAATGGGTTTATGAATATTAATTTTAAGATTGTGGTGAAATAAGCTAATGTACAGTTGCTATCTGTGTAAAGAATTGCAAGTTTGCAAAACATCTTTTTATCATTTTTGTTATTGTCTAGATTTCAATGTGGATTATGATGTTTTATTTTACGCAGTAACCTATAAAAATGTAGACATGGTGATTTCAATTGACATGACCAAGTAAAAATAGATAGTTGAAGCTCACAGTACTTAAAGTGATAATAAGTATAAATAAATAGGAAGATGAGTTTCTCTTCACTTTTTACTTACCAAATAATTAGGAGGGGATTATCTGCCATTAACTGGTAATAGAGGATCCTATTGAAAATAAAGAGGTAACTGGGAAGAAGTAATTAAATTGGGATGAAAGGAGAGAAACAATGTTTACACTTCAGCTTTCCCCCTCACTTTCTCTCCATCTAGTTTTGTTCTGTTTCCTTTCCTTCTCCCTTCCTGGTGCAATTTCCTCTTCCCTTCCATACTGTCCCTTGTCCATTTGTCATTATAGTTTCTGCTGGAAGAAGGAAGGGGAATGTGTGGTGTATACTCGTGAGTTTCTGATTATGACAGTATTAATTTTATAAATGGGAGAATTAATTTTAAAGACAATAAATTTGTTGGTTGTGGCCTTACCTATTTTTACAGTTAACTTCTGACAGATACAATATACTCATACATGTATATGCATATGACTATGATACAGAGACAGACACATTCACATTAGGTGGTAAGAGTGTTCTCCAGGATTGCTTTTAGGCAGAATTGGTAATCCTATGTTGAAAAGCTGGTGGAGCTGGATAGTGCACAGAATTGTTAGGGTTCTACCCCCCCCGCCTCTTCATAGGGGAGGGTGCATTTTGAATTTAGGGTCCTTTTTCTTCCAGGTAAATACAATATTGTTTTCAGAATTCCGTATATTCAGTATATCCTACGCCCATTATCTTTCTACAGATAGCATGTATGATTGACTGAATATTTACATTTGAACATTCAATTTATTGTAGCTGACGGAAGAAATCAAGTATATTGTCTCCCCATAGTTTTCTAATGTGTCAGTAGTAGAAAATGATAAGACAACATTGATACGCAAAAAACATAAAAATATAGCCTTTTCACAATTGGTCAAAGCTATCCTATATTTAAGATTTTATTTTAAATTTATATTCATATTAGTTTAATTCTGCTGTTTGTTGCTATTCCAGAATTTAGCCTATGAAATAATTCTCACGTTGGGACAGGCATTTGAAGTAGCTTATCAACTGGCACTTCAGGCTCGAAAAGGAGGCCATTCTTCAACACTTCCTGAAAGCTTTGATAGTAAACCTACCAAGCCAATCCCCAAACCACGTGTTAGCATCCGAAAATCTGTGGTGAGTAAGAAGCATAATCCATATAGAAGAAACTTAATATCAATGTGTGATAGATGCTCTTGGCCTGAATTGTGTTTATAAATTTTACTCCAAATATTCTGTGAGTTATATGAACATTTACTGTAACTAGCTAAAGTGTAATTTTAGTTAAAAGTTAGATATTAAAGACATTCTTGAAGATAATTCTAACCATACTACTTTAAAGTCTTTAGTAAACAATTGATAATTATATCCAGATTATACCTCAATATAATATATGTTGCTTGGCTCAATTTTCAGTAAGTAAAGTAAAAGAAAGGCACTTCAAGCTCAATTCCACATGACTACATGGACACATCCATGTAGTTTTCTTAACAACCCTTTTGCCATTGCTTTCTTTCAGAATGTTCTTTTGACCTTCTTGCCGCCCAGGTGTTTTAATACAGTAGATCAGTATATGCATCTCTCCAGATATTATTGAATTCATGATCCCCATAGCCATACTTTTCAGGGTTATTATGACTGAAGTGGTAAAATGAAGAGGCATAAATAACCAAGCTCATAGAAGATTTGTAACAAACCAAAAAAAATATCCATCATCAACCTGTGGATTGGGGTGGAATACAAAAGAACTGACAAAAAATTAACTTCCCAAATGGTTATTATAAAGATCAAATTGTCAGAAATTAATGTGTAATACTAATTCGTGTCACTTATATCCATTTGTAACGTATTTATTATCTATGATATACAATAATAGGTGCTATATCAGTTATAAAAAGATAAAAATCAAAATGAAAATCATGGTAACTTATAAATAAAATTTGGAGTAGCAGGGGTTGATACTAGTTGGCAATACTCTGATCAGATTGGAATCTCCACATGTGAAGGTTAAAACTATAGGTATGAGTGGAATGGCTTTTCAAGCCTTATTTTCCAACTCTACAGACTTGAAAAACCACTCCATTCAGGCTGTTGTGGGAATAACATGAAGGATGATTCCTAGGTTAAACCTGGAGACCTTCACCGGACGAAAAGGCAGGAGGAAGAGGAGGAGAAGGAAGACAGCTATATAAATATTTGATTCAATGTATTAAAAAGTCCATATGATTGGAAACAAGAATTCAAATTCTATCTCCATCAGATTAAGGGATGGGAAAACCCTATCTCCTTTTAGCAGCCTAGGTATCCCTCTTTTCAACTCAAAATCCAGGAAGAACCAAAACATGATATTAAGTTTATTATGTGCTCGCTCCAACAAATATTGTACTGCTTTTAGCCACAGGAAAATTTGCCAACACTGAATTTTAAATATTTGTTCATGAAAACACCTTTATGTTTGGTTGTTGGAGTTTATTTTATGATTTGAACACATAAAATGTCACACTCCTACATTAGATACATTACAAGCCAGATGAGGAACACTATTAATATTTTATATGTACCTCTTCAAATTGCTGGAAATGTATATGCTTGGCCCTCCTGATTGATTGTCTGCTGCTTTTTGTGATATTGACTAAACAATTGTACTTTGAATATATGCACTTAGAGTAATTTCAAAGTCAAAAGAGAATGTGAATCTTGCAGTCCAATCTGCTTTTCAAATCTGTAAGCTTCACATGCTGCATCATGGTGTAAGGTTATATGTCAATTTCAGATTTAGTGTAATAGTGTGTTTCATTCCAGCAACATAATTTTGTGGGGACACTGAAGTGTCCTATTGCAATGGTCACCAACCAGTGGGGCAGGGACCACTGGTGGTCCATGAGAAAATTTTGGTGGTCCGCAGACAAATGTCACCTTCAAAGCAATTAATCCAGGCTGGCGGGAACACAAGGCTGCACCACCCACAGGGCCTGTGGGAAGGCTTGTGTCGCTTGCATTGCAAAGAACACGAGATAGTGAGGAAGGAGGGAAAGGGCAGAGGGAACTTGCTCCACTCGCCTCTCGTACCTGACCTGGCCACCGGGCTGCTTCTGCTTCTTTCTTCTGCTTTTGGCTGCACGCAAGGAAAGCAGCAAAAGTCTTTCTTTCTCTACCCCAAACTCCACCAGAAACTAGTCTTTGGGGCCCTGCAAGACATCCTGCTCCAAGAGGCTGCGCCGGCGTGACAAGTCTCACAAAGACTAATTTCTGGCAGAGTTTGGGGGAGAGAAAGAAAGACTTCTGCTGCTTTTGCTGCTTTCCTTGCATAAAGCCAAGTCATTCTCTCCTCCTGAGAACAGAGCTGGAGATGGTATCCTGCAATCCCAAATAAAGAATGATTGATTGATAGGAAAACAGGGTGGGGAATTTTCCTGCAGACTTTTTGGGGAATTTTTCCAGGGTCTCTTGTCTACGGGATTTAAAATTACGAGCTTGGTGGTCCCTGAGGTCCAAAAGGTTGGTGACCCCTGTCCTATTGGATCATCAGTAGGTAAAAAAAATAATATATGGTACATCCAGGTAATGTACCATGTTGACAAACTTTAAACATAGTTTTAAACTTCTGTAATTTAAATAGCTAAAGCATTCCTGTATTTATTTGTTTCAAAGCAGATAGATCCCACTGAACAAAAGACTCTTACCAATCTACCATGGATTGTAGAACCAGGACAAGAAGCTAAAAGAGGAATTAATACCAAGTATGAAACCACAATTTTCTGATAATGAACTGTTCATCATTTCTTGTTGTGCCTTGCACTCAAAGCAGTCACAGCACAGCCTTTCCATGATAAGCAACTCTTCAATCTAACAGGGAGGAAGACTGCACTGAGTGGCCTTGAAACTAGCAAAAACATAAATATATATAAATAAATATATATATAAATATAAAGGCTGCTGGTCATTTCTGGTGATTGTTCTTCCTGCAGCGTTGACAGAAGAATGACATGGGATGAAGACTTTTCAAAGAGCCCACAAGAGGAGTGGGAGATAGTTTTCGTGCACGCAATTTTCTTAGAACTTTGCCACAGTGCTTTCTTTGATTTCATATTTTAATGTTCTACTTTTACAAAGGTCTCTAACATTAATGCTGCTTAGTAATACAATGTTCAGTTATAGTTGGGTTTCTTATTTGGCAAATTGGACATTGAAACAGACCCAGATTATTTAATACAATATTTGAGAAATTATGAAAATCCTATAATTTTTGTTTTAATATGTTTAAAAAATATTAGCAAGTTATTAATTTCCTTCATTTATTAGTTGCTGTTTTTTGTAAACTACATGCCATTTAATCATCTGAAGAAAAGAGGTTCTATATAGCAGTGTGTTAAGATTGATAAATGGTTTTAAAAAGAGGAATTAATAATGCATGAAAATGCACCTTGTATTAAATATTTTTGTGTGACAGAGGAAAAATTATATGAAAAAGTGTGAATATTTATGATAAAGAAAAACATTAATTATGAAGAGAATTTGGATTTAATTTGAAGTTAAACTGCTGCTGTACTGTTTGCAACAGTGGTAACAGTGGTGTCATCTATAAACTGGATGCTTTGTACTTTGGAAGAGTAAAATAAAAGCTACCCAGCAATTGCACTAAGGTACATGCAACTGTACACAGTTTTTCAAGTTATTATAGCCATGCATTTAAGCTTATCAATGTTTCAAAGATGGTTTTAATCCAACTGGAATTTTTATTAAATTTTCTGTCGCAGCTGATTTTAATGAAAAAGTTCAATTCAAGAGATTTTTTTTCTAAATAAAATTTAAAAAAAATCCGAAGTAATACATTGTTTCCACAAAATAACCTGTTGAGCACTGGCTTAACATGGAATTTAATGAAATTTGCTTACAGTTTTGTTTCAAGTATTTTAATTTTTTAATGTCTTCGTGGAGTATTTGTACAATAACATTTATGTATATTTCAGTGGAACTGAATAAATTACAGTAAAAATATTGATCATAGGCGAAAAACAGCATTTTAAATGTATATTCTATCCAGTCAAAATTGTGAGTCATTTTGGACATCATTATAGAAATATTTATGAATAGTGTGGTTGACTTCAATGTTTTTTATTATTCTTTCATATCTAACTGAAAATTCAGTTACGCTCAATGGAATTTTTAGCAAAATTGACAATGAAACTCGATTTAAAACTGAAAATTGTATATGGTTTAGTTGATCCTAATCATAGCGCTGGATGACAAGAAACCTTTTAATACAATATACTTGAACCAATTAGTTCCTTGTATATATTTTGCCTATCATTGTTGATATGTATGTAGTAGGCTGATATTAAACATTGAAAATAGTACCCAAAGGAACATTGTATAGGAACAAGCAAATAGTAGCCTCACTGCAACAAATTCTTCTCTGTAAATATGCTTGGGCTTCCAGTTATAAATTTTGTAATTTTGGTCATTATTTATATCCTTTAAAAGCACACAAAATAAATTGAAGTTGTACAGTCAGCACTGGCTTTTTCACAATTTAGTAAGGATAATATTAAGCATCAGGCATTCTGAAATGAAAAGGAGTATGGAAAACATAGTGGTCTAATGGCCAGTGTAATCTGAAATTCATATTGTCTACTTTTAGTGCAATATGATAAAAAACTAACACTAAAAAAGAGGCTTTTGTTTTTAGGAATTTATTCTGTTTTAGTACAAAGTAATGGAAGGAGAGACATTAAAATGGAAGAAGGAATAAAGCTAGAATATTGGCCTATATGTATTTGAGTGGTGCAGTGGCCTAGAGGTGGAGCTCTCGCCGCCCAATCAGGAGTCTGTGAGTTCAATCTTAGATAGCAGTAGATATCAATAAGTAAATATCACAATAAGTAAATATCAGCTGTGAACTCTGCACTGGTGACAGGAAGGGCATCGGCCAGTAAACACTCAGCTCCATTCAACTGCCCCGACTCCACCTCGATGCAAGGGACTAGGGGGTAATTAAGACACAAAAAATATGAGCCTATATGTATTTCTTTGGTTCACTTTTGAAGTAGAGTTCATTAAAAAATATAGATTTGGAACATATTTCAAATACAGGTAGTCCTCAAACTATGACTATTTGTTCAGCATCATTCAAAGTTATAACATTACTGAACAAATGGTGGTTACAACTAATCCTTGGAGTTCCAGCTGTCCCAGCATCTGCATGGTCACATGATCATGATCTAGGCATTTGGCAATTGGTTTGCACTTATGAACTAGGTTTCAACACCCATAATTACAAGTGCCTTTTGTGACTTTTCTTGCTGGATTCCCCACAAACTCAATTAGGAAGCTTAGAGGAAAGGTTGCATGTTGCTGAGTTAGTCTGCTCTACCTGTGCACTCTTCCCCAGTCCTTCTGGGCTTCCAGCCATGGTTATTTTCAAAGGGAGACTCACAGAAAACATGTTGTGTAACTAGATGAGTAGCAATGAGAGTACGGGTCACTATTTTGAGATCCTTCCACTCTAGGTAAGTGTTGAGACCATCACAAGGCAGAATCAAGCAAGCAAGAATTATACAATAATATATTTAATTAAATATTAAGTATTATATAAAGTACAGGATCTTGGAAACATTAACAGAACCTCATTTATTAGCATGCTAGGTAGAAAAATATTGTAGAAAAGTGCTCTGATCTACAATTCTCACAGATGGTAAAGAAAGACACGGGAGCTGTGGTACTTAAGTCTGACAATAGCCCTAATAGGGCTCCAGACAGCAACGTTCCTCTCATCCAAATTCCAACAAATGTCATCAACCAGGAGAGCTAATGCTGTTTCAGTGTCATAACCATGCTTGAATGAAGATTGAAAATGAGCCAGATCAGTTTCTTCCACAATGTTTTGAAGTTGATTTTCCAGCATCGTCTTACTCTACCAGTAAAGCAGAAGACTGGAAATTGGCAACAGTCAAAAATAGAAAAGAATTGGTAATAACCTATTTCACAAACAGATGCCAACTATCCTCCAGATTCAGCAAATATGCCTTTTCCAGACCATATGAGTTGAAAGACAGGAAGCAAGCCTAGAAGTAGCAAAGATCAGACTTCAAAATATTCTTTTTATTTCACAGGCTAAAAGAAGTCTCAATTATGTCTTTTATTTCATCGCTCATCACATCAAATCCTGACCCATATAGAGTCAAGACTCTGATGGATTTGAATATTATTGGTGAAATGTCATATAAACTAGTTATAGTCGCCTGGCAGAGATCTACGTGCTAAATTGCAACAAAAAGAAAGTTGGCAATGGTAACAGCCCACCAACACAAGGGAGCAGTAGAAATGCTTCCTTGTGCTTGGCCTGATTCAGTTTTTGTATTTAAATATTGGCGCTCAAGATATGGCTTCTGCTGTTTCATCCTCCAAAAATGCTTACGAGATGAACCAAGCACCCCAGGAGAAATTATACTCAAGTTGCCCTGAATGAAAGTTTAACCAGACATCAATATAACTGTATCAAAAAGCAAGGGACTCAAATCCCAGCATTATTGATAGCCAGGATCCCTAGTTTGCCTGTATAGGTCAAGTTAACAGGTACTCATACTTGTCACTCCAAACCACTGTCCATTTTCTCCACTAATTTAGCACCACCACCAGCCCAGTTACTAATGACTACCAGCTTAATATTCAAATCTTTCACTGCAGGTGAGGACCACTCTTACCGCTTCTTCCACTCAGGAGTCTAAGGTCCAATCCCTGGGTTTCATTTCTTTTATATATGGCACAATGATGGCTCTCCAGAACTACTTCTATTGCCACAGGCTTTTTCTGGCCGTCTTCATGTCAGGGCTTGGGCATTTCAGCCTTTTTTCTCCTGTTCCAACTTGGTGAAGCTGTACAATAGTTCTATTATCTTTTGGGCCCACCTAGATTGAAGAGATGTTTAGATATTTTTCTGTTTGGAGTGTTTTATTCTTGGCCAACCAGTTTCAAAGACCTGATGTTTGCAAATGACTCAATGTCAGATTGGGCATAAAATATTAAAACACTGTTAAAATATTGTATTGGCCTGATATCCGAAAGTAGGCATTGTGTTGAGAATCAAGCTGCCAAATTACTTTTGACAAGTTGATGCTCCACATGGTGAAGGAAATGTGCCAATCTGTTCTTCAAGGCATATTTTTGGTAGCCTTTGGGTTCTATTCAGAAAATGAGGTAAAAGGAGAGATTAGAAATCTGGCAGGAGTTTCTAATCTGCCTATCAGCACAACAGCAATCATAAGTTCTTCCCTCTTCACTTTCTATGTTTGTATTTGTGCACATATGCACCACAAGAGAACTATCAATTTTCTATCCTGTGCATACCTAACCAGGAGTAGGTTCTATTAAACTCTCTAAATTAGCATTAAAGGACAATAACTTTTGAAAATATGTCATCTAGCAATATCAACTTAACAAGAACATTTTAGTAGGTAAGTTTTATTTAAATATTCATAGACACAGACTAAAAAAAATACATGCTAGAAAAAAATCAAATATACTTTATTTTTTAAAAGGAAACAAGAAAAATGCAAAATAATCTTAATCATACATAATCTTTAAAAGTGAAATACTCTTCCCAATACATTTTTTAATACAACTAGATGCAGTGACATTTTAGTCTGATTCAAAATGGAATACTTTAAGCCAACTTCCAAACTTTTGTTAGAGAAAATGTATCTTTAGAAAATTGTATTGTGCTTTTAAGTAACGGACAAGATAAGACTGAAACGTGCTCTTATTATCTTTGAAACAGAACACCAGTAGGCACTTTATGCCACTGATATTTTCAATTATTCACATTGTGTATCAAGACAACCTGTCAATCCAAAGGCATTAAGACAAAATTACAACAGTAAAAAAAAATCTAAAACAAAAGCTTGGTGTGGCAAATGTGCTTATGATTTAGAAACATTTGCTATAAAATCAATGACTGCATTATCACATATTGGTCTTTTTCGTGATCAAAGTATAGTGTAATTATATTTAGTGCAACTTCCAAGAGCAAAACTTATTAAATTGCATTTTCATTCTGATCATCACATATTTTTTTTAAAAAAGTGCTGATTTGGGAGAAATTACAAATGTATTACATATAGTAAAAAAAAAAATCACAGTTTCATGAAAGTTAGAATAAAAATAAGAAAGGATTTACTTTTGGCTCAAAATACTGTAAATATAAAAGTGATTACAACTTAAATTTATTCCATAATCCGTAGCACATAAAGAATGCCTAGATTATCCAGTGTCACACATGTTTTGAAATCGGGGGACACATGCAATGATTTGAGATTTGTTCCATTTGTGTAGAATGTTTGTAAGGATTGGCTAGTATCCACATTCCACCACTAAAAAGAAAAGAAAATATATTTGTAATTAAGAAAAATAAAAATCTGACAATAACCTATAAATATGCCACAGCCAAACTGTGGCATACTCTTCTTGCTGTGCTACACGTTTGAAAAAAGTACGGTATTCATAAGAGTCAAATTTCAGAACGCAAGGATTCATATTAGCTATTCAAATGTAGATTACGATATCTGCCCCAAATCATGATTATTTTCTTGAAATTTACTTCCTATATTAGAATTACATAGCTCTTGTAACTGAGAACCTTGTGTAAGGTACACAAGCACTTCTAAATCAGGGTTGTGTTTGACCTTGGGGGCCAGGATGGGGTGTGACGGGGTGGCCATGGCCATGGTGGGCATTTGATACAGGCTCAAAATGCATCCCCCCACCCTTTGCATTCAAAACAGCTATTCCAGACAAAGGGAGGTTTACTTTCTGGCACAAATAATATCAATTCCATAATGTAGAGATTAAATACAGGTAGAGTCCCCAGCTGCTATGGGGCTTGACTCTTGTATAGGAGCAGAGCATAAATGAACTGACAATTTCTCCAAATGTCTCTAAAAACTATTCAACAGTCTATCAATCTTTGTTACCTCTGATGCAGCCCTAGAGGACGACTTAATATTAGTAATAATTTACCAAATTGATATACCACCCAATTCCCAATGACCCTGGGTGGTTCACAACAAAATTTACAATTAAATCAATCACAGGTAAAGGATTAAGATAAAAGATGACAAACTAAGTGATATAGAGGGATCACTCTCATCAAAGACCTGGGTGAAGAGCCAGATGTTTTTGGCTCTTCTGAACAACAGCCATCCAGATCTTGGAGGGTACCTAGTTCTATAGTTGGCAGATGCTGCTAAAGAGAAGGTGAAGAGGATGCTGCCTCCTGCAGCATTCTGTCAGCCAAAATGGGATGTGAGGCCCCCGGTACCCCATTTTGGCTGGCAGAGTGGTGCAAGAGGCCATCCAGGCCAAAAACAGGGTGGGGGGCGCATGTGCCCCCGTGCCCTATTTTGGCTGGCAGAGGCACTGCAGGGTGGTCCTATGTTATTTCCAGGCCAGCCCTGTGGGGCAGATTTAAACACCCCCACCCCCCAGACTGGACCCGGCCCGTGGGCCTTGAGCTTGACACCCCTGTTCTAAATTGTCATCTTCTATGGGATGGAATAGGCAAATTGTAGAGTTATTGCATAAACTTCTAAATTAAAGATACATAAACAAGAGCTAAGTTTATTTTTCCCTAATTCAATCAGATATTTCAAAGAGATGGTTTTTTATGACCCTCAAAAAGGTTGTGCAATCTTAGCTTATATAATAATTCTAGAAATTGCACTTTTTACAAAATTTTATGGAGCTTACCTTGATGTATCCTCCAGAAGAAACAAGCACTTTACCATCAGGAGAAAAATGAAGGCCTGTCACCCAGCCTCCATATGCTAATCCTCCTTCATTTGTTGTGGCAGAAAAATACAAGTGAAGAAGTTTACCTGTTGATATACTCCAAACCTGTAATACAAATGCAATCAAATATTAGATACAGTTATAACTTTTTGTAAGTTATCTTAGAGAATACAACTAAATGGTGGTGTTGAAATAGGAACAAAAAATAAATCCTGCTACAGATGCTTCTGGAATTAATAAGGCACAATATCTTGTAGATTAGATACCTTGTGAAACCTCCATGACTTCCTAAATGTATTATTTTTATCAAGCTAATTAGACAATTCTTCATTTTAAATAAATAAGAATAAATGGTCTCCCTCTGATCTTAAAATGCAAACTTTGAAACCAGAGAGGCAGTTTGGTCTAGTAATTAACACGCCAGTCTAAAAACCAGGCAAATGTGAGTTCCAGTCCTGCCGTATGCATGGAAGCCATTTGGGTGACTTTAGCCCAGTTACTCTGTCAGTAGAGTAGAGAGACCATCTCACCTCATTTATTGTGGGAAAAATAGGAGGAGGAGGGAATATAAAGTTCCCTGTCTTTAATTATTTATAAAAATAAAGGCGCGATTTAAAAATGTAAAACCAGTAGTGGATAACAGAAACTGAGGTGGATATTGCCTATTGTTTTAACTGGAATAAAAACACAATAAAATTATGTGGCATAAGAGTGCCATAATGAATTTGGAAATGTTGTATTTTTCTTTCAACATACAGCTAGTTCGTGCTTATGATAGCAATTGGGACTGGCATTTCTACTCACTAAGCAATGTGGATGTAAAGTATGACTGCACCACTTAGTAACAGTAATCCCGAAGTCCCAGTTGCATGATTAATCAAATCCCACAGTTATTCTTGCCAGTTTCCCACAACAAGTCAATGAGGATGCAGGCAAAAAACTGCCAGGTTGGCAGTGGCTGCTGCTGTATGGGAGAAGGAGGGAGGGGATTTGCAAAAAGGCAATCGAGGGTGTGGCATCGGTCAGGGAGGATCAGTGGCTGGTGAGGCACAAGGCCCAGAAGGAATGGGGAAGGGTGCGTGTATGTAGGTGACTTACATCAGCAACTTGAAACCTTCCCTATCAGCTTCCCCAATGACTTTCTGGAGAACCCAACAATGAAGATTGCAAATGGTGATCACATTATCATGGGGTGCTGCAACCAACTGTAAATGGGAACCAGTTGCCAAGTACCCATATTGTGACCATGTGACCCTGGGGTGCTGGGACAGTCAGAACTATGAGGACCAGTACTAACTACCATTTGTTCAACATTGCTGCAACTCTGAATAGTGCTCATACCTCAAGAACTATTTGTAGATATGACCATAGATAGTTCATGTTAATAAATACTGAAATCTTTTTCTTGCTACAGAAAACATGTTGCAAAAAGTATACTTTTTAAAATTAGATGTTATTAAAGAATATTTCACAGAATAAAAATAAAAAATTAAGAAAAGTATGTAAAATGATAGTAAGAAATAAAATAAAAAGACACAAAAAGAAAAAGATATGAGGCAGTGTTTGACCTTCTTTACAGCAGTTGTAAATGTAAATTTTGTTCTCTCTCTCTCTCTCTGTTATATCGTAATATCTCTCTTTCCATATTTTATCCTAATCATCAACCTGTATCACAACTTCGTGCACCCTTGAGGGAGGGGATTATATTTGCTGGCTTGAAGGAGGCAAAGCTTTCATCCCTGCTTGAAGATATACTTCTTGTTCCAACAGTGATGGAGAACTTTCATTCATTCATTTAAACTTACCTTTTTGAGAACGTACTAGAGAAAAAGCTGCAATTACAATTAGCAAAAAACCCTGCATGAAATTGATTATTTTGGAAAAACCTGCATTGGTTATTCCTGTAGATAACCTGAATTAGCAATTGGATGAGTGTGTATATACCTTTCCTTGTCCTATTAGGTTTCATGCAACATTTGACATTATTGTATAAATTGTGAGGTTAGAAGTTGGAAGTATTGTTTTGCAGCACTTCTTTTCATTCCTGAGCCAGTGGTTCCAACTGGCAACAAGTTAGATCCTGTCATCCTGTATGAGTGGAACATTGGACTCCATGCTTAAGAATAATGTTATTTAATGTCTATATAAAACCAGTGGCAGTGGTCATTTGTCAGTTCAGGATGAGAATTCATCAGTATGCTGATGATACTCAATAATATATTTCATCCTGGCTAGGCAAGGAATAGAGTGGATCATGTAGCTCAGTATCTAGACAGTGAGAGTAGATGGCAAAAAACAAGTTGAGACTGAATCCCAGCAAGATGGGGATACTTATTTATTCAGAATCTGTTAGGCTTCCCATCATCCCTTACACTTGCTATGAATGGGGTCACACTGATCTTGCATGCATCTTGGTGTTGTGATAGGACAAAATAAAGTAAAAAGGTCTGTTGTTAATGTCACATGATCTCCCACATGCACATACTTTGAAAAGTGCACACTATAAAACTGACCTGGAAAAAATGTTAATAAGCAGTTACACTTGGACAAGATGGAAAGTTACACTTTCTCAGATGGAAGAAATGAAAAGGGGCTGATATGCTAGCAAGATGAAAATTTGTTCATCTTGGAATGAGAATTGCTGAAGTTTGAGGAGGAAAAGAACCAAGA
Source organism: Pseudonaja textilis (assembly GCF_049901715.1). Classification (NCBI taxonomy): domain Eukaryota; kingdom Metazoa; phylum Chordata; class Lepidosauria; order Squamata; family Elapidae; genus Pseudonaja; species Pseudonaja textilis. The sequence goes on along the minus strand of NC_141994.1, from coordinate 42,923,195 downwards.
TGAAAACAAACCAGAGGATCTCAGGAGATGAATACTGAAAATAAGAGGCAGCCAATGGGATATTCTTAATGACTGACTTTGTAGAGGATGTAATGGCAACAAGCCAGGATAAAATTGTACTGCTAATCTTAGAGACAGCTAGTCAAATATAATTAATATTCTTGCTTATCTCTAAGAACAGAGAAGGAATTTAGAACTTGCACATGCCTTTTTAGCGAAATCTACTCCAGCATTGAGTGAGCTGCTGTGGATTCTGCCCACTTTTTGCTTCCAGACAAGGAACTGGAGGCTTGGAGCTTTTTTTTTTTTTTAATCAGTTCACATACCTGCATCAAGTTTGATGCATCCTGGGTGGAGAGAGTTTTAAGACAAGTGTTTGACATTCTGGTCATCCCCAGCCTGGCTTATTGCATTGTGTGACTGCTTACTCAGGGCTGCTTTAAAAATACATCAAGGTATTGGAAATATCAATGCACTCTAAAATAGGGCAACGCTATCATATTAGGCCAAGACCGCCAAACATTTCTCCATTGTGAAATTCTGAGCCATTCTGAGTTTAGAAAAGGCTTTAGCTTGCATAGTTAGCTCATGCATGTTTGACCAAACTGGTAATAAATCAGGTTCTTGCTTCTGATGATATGTTCACAGTAGAAAAATGCATTTTTGCACAGCACAAAACAAAACTGAATTTTTCCTTTATCTCTTGATGGTAAAAGACGTGTGAAAGAAATATAAAGAGAGAAAAAAAATCATGAAGTACTATTTGGGGTACTTGGGGTACATACATTTATATGTTCTATAGAAGCAGCTGTTGGAAGTTTGTTTTAGCTTATCTACTAGCTGCAATAGAAAAACTTACTGACAGTGACTCATGCCATCACTACCTTGACTGCATTATTACAATATAGCTTAACTCAGAGATGGTATTCAGCAGGTTCTGACCACTTCTGGAGAACTGGTAGCGGAAATTTTGAGTAGTTTGGAGAACCGGCAAATACCATCTCTGACTGGAGATTTTACAGTATCCTTCCCCTGCCACGCCCACCAAGCCATGCCCACAGAACCGGTAGTAAAAGTTTTTGACTCCTACCACTGGCTTAAATACTGCTGCTCCTGAAGACCATCTGAAAACCACAGTTGCTTCTGAAGGCAGAGCTGGCGTGCAGAGCTACTTTAATGATACAAACTCTGTCTTATTGAACGAAGACAGGGGAGAATTCTGCAGGTTTATTTCACTGTAGAAAGAAACAGTGGGGTGGTGGTGATCTGCTACTGAGAAAGCCTGTTTCTAGTTTCCAACCACTTTCTTAGCTATCTTAGTTCTATATACGTAAATGCATTCTATATTCCTAATGCTATTTTTTGTTAACAGAAAAAATATCTGAAATCCCTCTTTACCTCTTTGATATTGTTGCTCTGTAGTGATAGCAAAACCATCCAAAAATTCATGAATATAAAAAACTATCAATCCATAGCAATGATGCCAAATATTAAATAATGAAAAACAAAATACCCTTATTTCTCCATCATCATCTCCTGTGGCCAACAATTCATTTTTAAGAGAGAATGTACAGCATCTCACACAATCTTTGTGGCCACTCAAAGTATGAAGAGCTGATGGATTTCTGAAGCTCCATATCTGAAGATTTAAAATATTAAAATATAATATTAAGCAAAATGTTTAATTTACATATGAACAAGAACATACAAATAATACATACACCTTATTCACTCAGATACCAAAACTGGTATCTGAACTTCATAGATAATTTAGGGTTCAGTAAAAACTATAATTATAGAAATGATGACGTGCATGAATGAGCAGTAACTAGAACAATTTCTAAAAATAGTCTGTGCATATTTAAATTTACTTCAAACATATATATTTTCTCACATGGAGGCTAGGAACATAGAATTTTGTAGAGACCTCAAATTCTCCTTTAACAATCTGATCCAGTACCTTAACAGGAATGATATTTTGATGTTATTCTCCTGATACAGAAGAATAACAGGAACAACTGCATTGTAAACAGACATTTACAATGATCAATGCTAATTTATAATATTAGGCAATAGGTACATTTAAGGTCAGATTCATATAAATGAAAGAAAAGCCAATGTGCAACTCTTTCACTGAAATCAATATAGTAAAAAACTACTTTTCACTTCAAGGGAAGAAATGGAACACTCAAAATGATTATGTTTTCAACTGAAACATAACCATTTTGATGACTGTGGTAGAATGAAGTGCCAGCAGGTGGACTGGCTCTTTGGGATTCCTCTCTGGACACAGAGGGGTTGGGATTGTTCTCAAATATTCCAGCAGCTACTCCTCATGAGAAGACCACAAGACAGCAGTCCCCAGTGGTTTAGAACTCTGGAACACCATCTTTGCCCAAATTGCAGTTGGACACAGGGTTTGCACACTTCCTTTCTAATCCCATTTGGAAATTGCTTATTAATCGCTTTTTGGAATGACAATTTATATAGCATTGGGTGAGTCTCCTTTGATACTTCCAAAAAGAAGTTTTAAATACAGGTTTAAGGACTTTAAATATTTTTTTTGGAATAAATAACAAAAGGATGATTAGAATATTGATTTTGAAAATTTATAAATGGACTAAGGATCCAGAAGGACTTGAAATAAGATTTTAAAATTAATTATAACAATTCTTCCTTTTTTTAAAAAAAAATGACACAATAGAACTTTGGACACTAGAGGGAATCGGGAGGAACTAATTTAAGAACAGTTGCATTTGACTGAATGACACAGAATGAAGCAAAATACTTTAACATTGGATGTATTAAGGGATATTTGTGAACAATGGAACCAGAAGTTAATTTTAAGACTTACATCACAGACAGTCTTTAAAGATGTTACAGAAGAGGAACAGATTTTACCAGACAAAACAGACTGACCTGAAAACGGATTTAAAAATTTCAGGCTACAAGTATGATATGGGAAAAAATGCTAAATTGGATGTACAAATGACACTGCATAGATATTTCAGATATTGGATATATCATTTTACTTTTAAAAAATCAAACTTATGACTCCAGAAGTCTGTTTGGCAGAACAAATAGAACAGTATAGTACTATTTCATGTTATATGCTCATGAATATCACGTAAAATATGTAAAAAGGAAGGAGTATAAAAGATAGAATATTGAAGCTACATCAGTTTCTGACAAAAAAACGCCTAACTCCTCCTTACGTGGTTGAGAATCAGACACACCTGAAACAATTTATATGTCTTATGTATAAATGAATTAGCAGTGTTTTAATTGTATTAATTAATACATTAATGCTGTATTAAACAGTCTTTTCTTTTAATACGGAACAAACATTCACTACTGACCTTGGCAGTTTTGTCAGCAGAGGTAGTGGAAAATATAGTGGCATCAGGTGAAACAGCACAAGAAAGAACAGCATCTTCATGGCAAGTAAGATCTTTTTCTAGTTCTCCAGTAAGTATATTCCAGACCTGTGAAATATAGTGAAAAATACCAGTGATTAATGCTGGTTGTACGTGATTGGTAAGCAAGGCAGACAGACACTTATATAAAAAAAGAGGACCCTGAATTTAAACTGATTCCTTTCCCAAAATTTAAGTGTATGTCTTCATGAATGAATCAATTGAAATGTTCAGCTCCGGATAAAATAAATCCTGAAGATCTCAACTTTCCCAAATAAATATTGGGATATATATATGTGTGTGTGTGTGTGTGTATTCATGTACACATATGCACCAAAACTTATAAAAACATACTTTAAGTGTCAGAAATTCCAAAAAAAGGCAGAATCATGGTCTGTAAGTGTAGTGATTAATAATTACCTATAAATCAGATATCCCATTTATTAAAATTAATGGATTAACAAATGCATATACAGGTAGTCCTCAACTTACAACTATTCATTTAATGATCATTTGAAGTTACAACAGCACTTTAAAAGGTTTTTTCATAAAACTATTACACAGCATCCACATGATCATGTGATTGGAATTCAAATAATAGGCAAATGATTCATATTTATGATGGTTGCAGTGTCCCAGGATCATGTGATCATCTTTTGTGACGTTTTGACAAGCAAAGTCAATGGGAAAGCCAGATTCACTTAACAATTATGTTACTAACTTAACAACTGCAGTGATTCGCTTAACAACTGTAGCAAAAAAAGATTGTAAAATGGGGTAAAATTCACTTAGCAACAGAATTTTGTTACCGGACCAACCATTTTTTCATATATACGCAAATTAGTCTCATAGATGGAAAAACACATGATCACTTTAACTCTTGTAATTTAAAAAGTTACAAAAAACATCAAAAAAACAAAAAACCCAATGACACGATTCGAAGTGGGGGAAAAAATCTGCAGAAAATTCAGACATTCTTAATTTTCTGTTTTTTCATCACTTTATCAGTGGAATTGCAAAGTTAGTGTCTTTTAAATATTTTAGACCAATTCTGTGAGTCCTACTAGAATGCCAAAGGATGAAAATGTTTTGAGAGCATATTGTCTATAAGTGCTACAATACATATATGCATTTGTGATCTGTTAAAAACTAAAAGAATAGAAAGGATTTACAAACAGCGCCATCAAAAAACGAAACAGCTTTTCTTCCTATTTATCCCTCTATTTTAGCCTGCTGAATGTTGACATTTATCAAGCAAAATGCTTGTTGACATTTATCAGGCAAAATCTGATGACTTTTATTATTTGTAAATCAAATACAATACACATTTTATACCGTACACATTTAATTTACAGGCACTAATCTAAAATAATAAGTAAATTGCTTTTATTTACTTTAACTGTTCCATCAAATGACCAGGAAAGGAGTCTTGATTGCTTCAGAAGATGAAAATTCTTGACAGGTTCTTTATGTCCTTTCAGAATAATGTAATTCTCTGACTCCCAATTCCATACCTAAAAAAAATTATAAAAATGCATGTAAATAAAGATATCTGTGTATTTTAAAGAACAGCATTGATTATCTTGAATATAAAATATTTTTTTTACTGGACAAATATCCTAAGACACTTGTGAAAATTAGTTAATCTACATAGATTGGTCTAGTGGTTAAGACACCAGGCTGGAAAGATGGTGACTATGAATTCCAGTTCTGCCTTAGCCATGAAAGCCAGCTGGGTGATCTTGGGCCAGTCACTCTCTCTCAGCCCAACCCATCTTACAGGGTTTGCTGTTGTGAGGAAAATAATAGGAGGAAGGTCTATTGGATATGTTTGCTGCTTTGATTTATTTGTAAAAATAATAAAAGGAGGATACAAATAAATAAACGAAAACAAAATACAGCTTGGGCGGTATCATGGGAATAATTCTACTTTCTTGAGGAATATTTATCATCTGTGAGCTATGTATTCATTCCTGACATACTTTACAATGGACACATTCTTTTGCCTTATGAAATACTGCAAAATAGTAAAATGCAATGTTTATTTTATTATGAGTAAATTATTACTAGAATGCTCAAAATGTTTTGGTTAAAAAAAATACATGGATAGGATAACATGGATAATTTCATGACTATCTCCAAAATCAGTTTTCTCTGAACGTTAGTTTTTCAGAAATATGAATTGGAGAGCACTGTTCCATGCATGTTCTGCCTGTAAGGTTCCTAAAAATATTTGATCATACTGCAAATTCTTACTCTTTTTAATCTCCACATAACTGGCAATATAACAATATACAAAGTATATGCACATTAAATAAAACAGATTTAAATTTGTAATTATCTCCTTTAAGACAACACTCCAATTACAACTATAAAAGTTCAGGAACAGTTATAACTTGTAAACTATCTTTTTTCCTATGAACAGCTTTTTTACTTTTTAAAATATTGATCATTATGAAATGACATATAATTAAAAATGTAGAATGGATAAACTAAATTATATAAATATATATATTTTATAACAAACTGAATTTGAATGACTGCCTGCCAAATTTTGAGCAATAGTGTCAGTTCCTAAACAAAACTTGCAGCATTCCTGTACCTGTATAGTTGAATCATCAGAGCTTGAAATAAGAGTTTTTCCATCAGAAGTAAATTGGCAGTGCTGTACAGCTTTCCTGTGTCCAATTCTGGATTTTAAAACACTCCTATCTGATACCTTTAAAACCTATTGAAATGAGATCAGCAAGTTGTGAAAAATTCAATTTGCAAGATTTTTTAAAAAAGTTCTTTTTATAGATCTTTTTGATACAAAAAATCCTGAAAAATGGAAAATATACATGTAAAGCAAATTTTGTGATCATCTTCATAGAACTTGCTATCATTGGAACTAAGAGATCAGGCCTTGGACTACAACTTTTTCATCAGCCATAGGCAATTTTAATAGCTGCATTAAAAGGAACCATTTAACTTTAAATAAATTCTGAATTTATTTCAGATCTGAAGAGTTTCCTGCAAAAATAGCTAAAGTGAACTGAATTGAAAACACACACAGACATACACAGAGAGAGGGAGAGAGGGAGAGAGAGAGACTCTAAACTCTAAAACAAAAAATAGAAATGTACAATATCCTGAGATTATATTTTAAAAAAATCAAAGGATAAGATGGGTGTCTATAGAAATATAATAAATAAAGAAAACAAACAGTGGATGGATGGATAGATGTTCAAAGGGTGGTAATGTATCATCAACACCATGTCAATATCTTGCAGGCATATAGATTTTCTATATGGTTTTTTATGTTATTATTAAGGCTTATGTTATTATCATAAAATATAAAAATTTCACTGGGTAATTTTCTATAGAATGTATCCTCTTAAACTGAAACACCCAATTATTTTGCTCTGACATTGGATGTGTAACTGAGACCGAGTCTGGTCTAAAGGGTAGGGCACCGGGCTAAAAATCAGGAGACTGTAAGTTTTAGTTCTGCCTTAGGCATGAAAGCTGTCTGGGTGAATTTGGGCCAGTTACTTTCTTTCAGTCCACAATGTCAGGCTCAGGTAACAAGCCACTTGATCAAGTCCTGTCACAACAAATGGATTGACACTCACTTAATCCAAAACTGAAAAAAAGGAAAACCCAAATCCTGCATTTGTGGAAAAATGCTAAGAAGAAAAACATTGATGGGTAAACCATTTTTTCTACCAAAACAAAAACAAAAAAAAACAGTTAAATGTGAGATGAACATCAGAAAGATGAGTGTGATTCTAACATTAGCTTGAGAAACATGTTTTCATTATTACAAACTTGTAGTCAGTATTAGAAAAATATATTCAATTGTTCTAAAATTATTAAAACAGAATCTTTTCAAATTCATTGTCTTACTGATTTTGACTTGTATAATGCTTCCAATAATTGGGGAATGAAATCAAAAGTCACTGATTCAAAAATTTAATTCTGGTACTTCACCTTTACAATTCCATTTTCATCTCCATATGCAGCAAACTGTAGGTCTTCACTCAAACAACAGCAGCAAATAGAAGACTTCTGTTCTTCAGTCAAATAGATAGCATGGCCTGTAGATCCGTTAATTAGCTATAATGCAACAAATAACTGGAAATTACTGAGTATCATTTAATGTCTGTTTCTTCGCTTAGGATTTTTAAAACTATTTTTTCTTTAGAGTTGAAAATAAGAATCAGTAACATTATTGTTAACAACAATATATAAAAAGTCATATAGATTTCATATATTAATATGTGGTAAATATGTATGACTAACACATCTTCATTATTGCTTTGGTAGTGATACCTATACTTATTTTGAAAGTCCCATTTCTCTGATAACTATACAGAAGCACACTACCAAACACAAATTTATTTAACTTTAAAATTGATTTTCCATGTCAAAAGAAGCTTGTAATGATCTTTTCAATGAATTCTTTAAGTATTCAATGCTTTGTGAAAATGAACACCGCCATAGCAGAACTATGCCCTTTTGTTTCTGGCTTTCTGTTTCCATAGCAATATAATATTTAAACTGAAAAATGAACAGGAAACAGCATTACATTACCCTTATTTATAAATAATTTTAGAAAAGGATGAACTTTATAAAGATATAACCAGGTCCCCAATGCCCCATTTTCTACCCCCAATTAAGGGGTAATGAACCTGAAAAAGTTATTTTTATTTAAAGAAAAGAAATCCTTTATACAAGTTCTCTTGTGATGGAAAAGGGCTGCATATTGAGTCCCATAGCTACTCTATAGAATTCTCAGAATGGAATGTGTCACAATCCACCAGTAGAGGGGGATGTAGCACACATACATTTCATATATGAAATGAATTGATAACATCACCATAAATGGCTGTGACAAACAGCTACTACGGTACAATGGTATCAGCATCTCTTTCTTTGGATCACCATAACAGGGACAAAAATATAGGTTCCTTCAGAATGCTGCTATAATACTAAAATTGGAAATGACCACCCATCTGAAATTGGGAATGCATCAGAATGATAGCATAACATTTAGAAAGCAAGCAAGCAAGACTATAATCTTATTACAATAAAAGTTAGGGGCCTTACTTATTTATTGTATAAATTTTCACCAGACTTGCTAATAAACCCTATTGCTATGTAGATAGAGCAGTTTTACATTTATAAGAACCCATATTTAATAAATTATTAAAAAGTCATTAAATCATATATACCATTAAATGCTGTATGTTACTTTTTACATAACCAATTAAGACTTCAAAAATGATTTGGAATAATGTTTTAGATCTTCCATAAGCGTAGCATCTCTTGTTTATTAAAACAACACAACTATTGTCAGCCATATTACTGTACATACATCATTACATAAGTAAATAAATAAATACTACATGAAATCAATATGAAAAAAATGAAAATACTTTGAGCAAAGTTGGTTACAGATCCTATCAATAGTTTATATGGTGAGATATAGCAAACTAAATTTGAGCTAAGTAATATCTTCCTGAAAATATAAAAAATAATCTTTTAACATTTTTACTGTATGTCAAAGGTATTGGGAAAATGGTAAAAGATCTGGTTAGATCTTGGCAAACTCTTTAAAGAAAAAATGATGAAAAAAATCACTAAAGCTGTGGAGCTTCTCTGAAGATCTATAGTTTTATTTTCTCAAATTTTATTCCAAGCTATATTTCATAGTCCTGAGGATGTATCACGTGAAGTATCAATATTTTTTTTTGTTAGCAAACAGCAAAAGACAATTAGGAAGTCTTTTGCTATTTAGGTAGTCAAAAACACACAGGCAGGTTTTGCTTAATTTATACAGGAAAACTGAAATTCTATTCTGAATAGAGAGCATCAAGATGGATGCTAAAAAAGCCTTTAACAAAATTTTTTACTATTTATTTCAAATGCCTACTTTATGCCTTTACTCAAGATTACATGTTATTTCATATTTCTTTAGAAGTTATAAACTAATATTATATGCAAATAGTATTGTATTATGTATGTCTATGCTTAATGCTTTCATTCCAGCTTTGGGAAAACAGCAGGATATTCAATTAACAGGTCCAAATCAGAACTGATGTCAGTAGTTAAAAATCCCTTCATTAATTCAATAAGCAGTTATCAATTTTATGTATGAAATGACCATACTGGAGTATGCAGATTAAGCATACTGGGAGTTCTTACATCTTCTAATGTATCATAGGTAATTATTTTAAGCATTAATATATAAGGACATCTCTTCAGGTTTTGATAGATTTAAACCATGTTTAAAACTTACCCCTTTGGGCAAAATTAATACTCTTAAGAATATATCTCCAATATCAGTGATTCTCAAATATTTTAATCTTATAACCCCTTTATGTTATTAAAAAAGACTGAGTCCCCCCAAGAGTTTTGGTTTAAATGGGTTACATCTAGAAATGCATTAGAAATTACAAATCAGATATTTTAAAATATTTATTTCACAGATGACTCCCTGAAATGGCCTCAGTGACTTTGAGGGATCCCCAGACCACATTCTGAGAACAAATGTCTTGTAACAGGGGTCCTTAATCCCTGGGCTGTGGCCCACTTCCAGGAAACAATCCACGTGAGCAACAGGCTAATGTGTAAGTTGAGCTGCGCACGCATGGACTTGTGCACTGGCTCACCACTCACGGAAACTGAGCTTTGCATGCAGGCTCACTGCTCAGCCCGGTCTACTCAGTGAGAAGAGCAAACACCGGGCCAGCAAAGCGAAAACATGCCAGCAGTTTGGGGAGTGGTGTCAAGCTGGCCACGCCCACCTAATCGATCATGGCTACCTGGCCCACCAGGGTCAATCATAGCCCTGGAGCGGCCCTCAATGAAATTGAGTTTGACACCTCTGGTTTAGATGGTCGGTAATTCTAAAAGGATATCTTCCTGATCTGCAAAATCCATTTGGTCTGCCAAATTGATTATTACAAAGCAACCATATAGTAATTGTCAGGGGTTTTGCAACCAAGATGTGATAGTGCTAATCATTTATGACTACATTTAAGCTGTGCCAAATCTGCTGACAATTTTCAATGTAAATGAAATATCTAAACAATATTTACCTGCAAATGCTTCAGACTACCTATTGCCAGGATATTGACTTCATTATCTAGAAATGAAACATCTATTTCACGATTTAACACAAAAACAGAGGACTTGCATACTTTATTTGTTTCCCATATCTGTTGAAAAGAAAATTATTATTAGAAGCTATGTCATCTAAACTGTAGAAGTTTGACCATAGATAAATTAAACTGTAAAATTTAGGGCTGTAATTACTCAATTAAAAATAAACATCAGCTTCTTTTATTTCCATTTATAAAGTTATTTAATGAATAATTTATCTATGTGTCCCAAAGGTGCTTTCTTTCAAAAGGCAACTGGACTTTCTTGTTTTGTTTGAAGATGTTTCATTTCTCATCCAGGAAGTTTCTTCAGTTCTGATTAAATGGTGGAGAATGGAAGAAATCATATTACAGGGAAAATATAAATCCTTCCATTCTCCACCATTCAGTTAGAACTGAGCAAGCTTCTTGGATGAGAAGTGAAACGTCTTCAAGCAAAACAAGAAAGTCTAGTTGCCTTTGAAAGAAAGCACTTTTGGGATAATCATGACCTGGATGACTGAGAATTTCTATAAAAATTTACCTGAGTACTTCACAAAGAAATCACATATTAATAAAAATGTAGTTCTTTTATTCAATTCAAAGAAGCAGGCTTTGTTCCAAGTCCCATCGTTTGCCTTAACAGAACAGTTAAAATGAGGCCTTCTCCATATTAGCTTCCATACTATGGAGTTTTTCATCAAAAGGTACTCATTAGATTTTCATTCTAGCAGAGATGTTTCACATCTCCACTTGCTATGATTGTGCAGTATTTTTACTACTACTTTATTTATTTGTTTAGATGTAAAATATAGTTATCCTATTTTCTAACCTGACTTTAAAACGAGTGGTTTTTTTCAAATAATAACTGCCTTAAAGAATTTTTTTATGTCATCCAAACTTTAAATATTCATTTCCCCCATAAGACTCTGGGAGACTTAAGAGAACTTTAAGAACTATGAATCATGTAAGTATACAGATACAGTTTCAAATGTAAAGTATTTTTGCACAGCATTGAATTTAAAAAGAAAGGAAGATAAAATAAGGATACAATGCAACTAATTCAAATATGCTAAAAATCTGTACATGTTTTGATAGCTACAAATCCTCATTTGACGCATTATGAAATCAATGCATATATCCTGAACTTCTACTGCTATAAAATTTAACATTAGACAATTATTTGCTCTGTGTTAAAAATATCCAGAAAAGAACTGAGGGGAAAACTTACCCTTATTGTTTGGTCATCAGAAGATGTGACAAAAAAAGAACCATCAAGAGAAAAATTCACAGAATGTACCCAACTCATATGTCCTAGGCACTCAGCTATTTTTGAAATGGATTCAATGTTCCATATCTAATAGAAAATTTTTTAAAAAAACTTTTAATATAAAAACATAACTCTAGTAAATCATATCAAATAGTGATAAAACATTGTCTCCCACAGTCTATCAATATGCCCTGTGAGGTTTGCAAAGGGCATAATCAGACCTCCCACACTGTTGTTTCCTGGTAATTTGCACTCTATTTAGAATCAGAGCTTTCATCCATCAATGGGCCAGTATTTGTAGTTTTTTTTTAAAAAACAAACAAACATTATAATTAAAAATAGCTCACATTCAAACAGCTTCCTTTCAAATGTTAGGCTGTCACCAGCAACTACAAAATTACAAAAAAACAAACACACAATACAGATGTATAGTATTAAAATGAGTCCTTGTCTAAAAGTAAATGTAATTGAAGATTAGATTTTAATTGCTTAATTCTGTTCTATTTCAAGAACTCTTTGCTATTACCTTAAGGTAGCTGGAACCATCAAACATTAAACAATAGGTATGTATTATAAGATAGAAAAATAAAAATAAATAAAAATTTAATAACAAACAATTAATTACAAACTGTTAATTAGCTTTTTTAAATTTCCAAGCAAAATGTCTTATCAATGTATCATTATGGACCTTAGAGTTTCACTACTATTTTTCAGTAATAATCGTGACATATTCCCCTGGAATTTTAATTTTGATTTAAAATACCAAATCCAAAATTATAGGTATGTAGATTATTGACTTAAACTAACATGTATAATAGTTTTATTTCAATTTTACTAAAAGAAACGGTAGTGATTATTTGCAAGCATCAAAAAATCATTATTCTGAGTGTTAGTATATTGCCTGGATCTGCTAGCTAGTGAGATTTAACCAACAGGATGATAGTTTATAATAGAGATGCTAGTTAGTATGGAATAGCATAAACATGACTTTCTTTATTTCATTGTAGGAGGTGATTAAAAGTTACAACAAACTCTCATCCTAGATAAAAATATATATTACTTTGGTTTGCCTCAGTTTCTCTTCTGCTTCTGAAGTGACAAAATGCTTTTCTTGGTGATTTTGCTCTATTTCTAATTCTCTTACTGGACATATATTCCAGAATAGATTTGATATTTGCTTAAATATTTGCTTGAAATTTAACAATAATCTCATCTTAGATTCTTGATTTGATAGGAAGTTACTCTTACCTCTTACTTTTAGCCATCAATAAACTTTTAGCTTTTAGCAAAAGTGAAAATTAATTTTTAGCAAAATCTGAATTAATTCAGATTGGTAAAATGACCCTGAATCCATACAAAAGTTCAAATCTTTACATTTATAAATCCACGAAGCTTCTTCCTATGATCAAATGTATGTTTTTACTAATTGTTTTCAGATATGCTTGGAGTTGCAACTGGATCCTTCTGCTTTGAAAGATTAACCATGCAACCACATATACACAGGAACAGCTTGGAATAGCTTCCAAACAGCTGTGGTGAACCTTGAAAACGATGTGGCTATTTTAATTATATGAAAAAGAGCTGTTCAGTATGCCTTCAAATATGTACTTTGCCCAATTATCCTATTTACACTGAGCAGTGACTCATTCCTATTGTGTACTAATACATTATAGCAACAAGAAACTTGAGGATGGAAATAATATATTTACTTACTTCAACAGAACAATGTGATAAAGCAACTGCTACTATTTTACTATTGGGACAGAAGTCACAGTACTGGATTGTGTTGTGGTGGCTCAAAAGAGCTTCTGCCAATAATTCCTTGGTTTCAACATCCACAAGCTGTAAACATAATAAATATTTTAAGACATTTATCTCCCATGTTATTTGGAAAGTTACAGTTATAGTTATATAAAGATGAAGCTGTGATATTTATGCATGCAAGCATGTATATGTGTGTGTGTGTGTGTGTGTGTGTGTGTGTGTGTAAATATAAAAATGAAAATTTTCACTTTATAGATGTCTCCCAACAAAACATTCTATCTATCTATCTATCTATCTATCTATCTATCTATCTATCTATCTATCTATCTATCTATCTATCTTGCATGCAACATTACTGATTTATTAATGTAAATATCTTACTCGTTTCATTTAAAAAAACCACTTACATGTAACTGACTTCTTGGTGGTTTTCAATATCAATGACTGTGGTATCAAGAACTGGGGATGGGGAGAACAGTTTGTGCTGGTTTATCTCCTTCCTCTGGGACCAGTCCTAATCAATCTTATTAGGAAGTGAAAGGTCCATCCTGTAGCTCCAGCTTTGCAAGGTGCCAAAGATTTTGGTGCTGTCCCTATTTCTTTTTAAGATCTACATGAAGCCACTAGATAAGACCATTCATCACCACGGGATGATATCTAGGTGTACATCTCTGTTCCCTTCTTTCAGTCACTTATGCCCTGGTTATTTCCTATATGGACTGCAATGCGCTCTACATAGGGCTACCCTTGAATAGTATCTAGAAGCTGCAATTGTGCTGAATGGTACAAAACTGCGGTTTGAGCATTCCCAGGATTGCATATGTAACACATTTGCAATGTCAACAAATCTCCAGTACCTACTCTGCCCCAGGCCTAATAACATAACCAGGTCTTGAGGACTTTAGGAATATCAGAAGGGATGTACTTAATCCAATTTCAGGGGGGGAAGGGGTGTTCCATAAGGCAGGAGCCTTAGTAGAGAAAGAACATCTCCTGTGACCCACCAAATGTAGGTCCCTAGCCAATGGAACCCACGACATGCTCACTCTGCCATATCTGATGGGGCGGGCTAATACAACCTGGTCACTCAAAACCCCCGGTCTCATGGCATTAAAACCAGCACCTTGAATTGGACCCAGAAGCAAACTGGCAGCCAACGCAGCTTGAAAAACAGACATGTAATATGTATTATTCAAGGAGAGCACATAACTGTCTGTGCTACTGCATTCTCTATCAGGTAAAACTTCAGGGGCAGAGGATTAAGGATTCAAATATAAAATCTTCCAAATGCTGTTTAATTTATTTAACAAAATCATAAATATCTTTAAGGTCCAGGAAATGTATTTCTACCCCATCTGGACAAATGTTAACGTAATATGTAATGTGTTTATCTTCTAAAAAGGGGGGGAAAGGAAAATATTCCCACAGCCAATGCTATACAGTACGACAGATCTGATTATAATACCAAAATATGGTCTCTGCGCATGGATGGAGGCCGAGAGTATGAGCTATACTATACATTATTTTGTGTTATTTTAGATGAAATAAGTGTTTAGGGTCACAAAAAAGGTAGAGAATTTTCCGGATTCAATTTGGTATCACATATACTCACAAAACAAGCTGCTGCTGTCCTAAAAGTTTAGAGCGAACTGAAACCTTGGTCTCTCAGGGTATGTCTTATATGCTGATATACTGTTGTTGAAGTTATCTTGGCTATTTATTTAAGGAAACAGGAGAAGCTTTAAAGAAGTTATCCCCAGATTCTGAGATTGATCAGTAGATGCTGACCCTCAGGTTGGAAAATAGAAGGAGGGCTTCAAGGATTCCCTTTTCAACAAGCTAATTTTGGACTTTGCTTCACAGTATTTATGTATTAAGTTTATATGCCACCCATCTCTCCAAGAGGTGACTTTGGGCAACATTCCTGAATGAACATGCAGTATGCTATTCTTTCACTTTTTCTACCATATAATTTAAAACAAGTAATACTGATTTCTAAAGTTGTAAAAAAATTCTACCTCAAAAAAAAAATAAAATTTGTGAATACTGGTATCTCAAAACAAGTTTAAAAACAAAATGAAAATACATTACCAATATATTATTAAATACTTACAAAAAGTTTATTTTTAGCTGCTACTACTATTGCTGTACTATTTGATGACCAGGAACAACACTTCACTAATACTTCCACTTCATCATGGTAGCCATCCCCATTTTTGAAGAAGTCTCCTATGTTAATAGTTTTCAGTTCATTTGCTGACTGCACATTCCAAAGCTTTAACGAAAAGTTTTCTGATTAGAATTACCGTTTGTTAGAAAATAGCAACATATTCAAATCAAGCAGCTAAGCTGATAAAAATTTCTTATTCATTCAGACTGATTTATTCCTAATATTGTCAAGTAAGAACTATTTCAAAAACACCTTTTGCTGGAGAAGACTATTGTGTGTGTACATGAATAATTTTATGTTTAACCAGTATCGGAAATATATTTATTTTATAGTCCACTTATCTAGTATATTATCCAATATATACTTATGTTTTCTCATATAATAGTTTTAAAAAGCACTATTTGTTTTAGTCCATTTTTCGTATAGTCATTAAAATTATTTATATAAAGGATGTATTCTGTTTAGACTCTTTGATGGAAAAATCAATTCATATTGATCTGCATAAATTAAACATTTTCCATTTTGCTTCTCTAATGATTTTAATATACACGTTATTCTATTCATAAAGTCCAAACTCTGATTGTATCAATATTAATTAACATTTCATAAACTTCTAAAAACTATAACTTATATTGTTACTGTAAATAAAAATGAATGTTTTTAATTAACTGTATATACTACATTTAAATATATTTCAGAATTCAAATTGCTGGATTTGGTTGATATATTATTTTGTTACAAAATCTATCTCCATAAAAGATTTCTGATCCAAACTCAAATTATATGCCTATTAGAAATGGAAGATTGTTTCTTTTTTTCTTGTACAAAAGCAAACAACTGTGTCCTATTACAAAATGCAGTTGGATCAATCCTACTTATTGATAAGTTATACTTCCTACTTCCCAGAGTTACAAAAGCTCTGAAAGGTTGGTTACAGTCTGTTAAAGACATCTGGATGTCCTAAAATTAAAATGTTGAACTGCCCCCCCAGTGGTCATTTCATCATGATTTGATCTGGGTGATCATGATTTGGGTGGCTGGCAACCTGTTTGCACTGACAACTGGTTGCCAAGCAGCCTGTGATCAGGTGATCACCATAATCTTCACTGTCAGTTTTCCCAGAAAGTCAATGGAAAGCTGGCAGGAGAGTTTGCAAGTTGTAAGGATTTGTATAGAAGGATTTGCACATGGGTGGTAGTAGTGGTGGGAAATTCTTTATTAAGTTGCAGAAATGAAGCTCAGATCTTTAGTGTCTGAGCTTCATTTCTCCACCCAAGCATATAAGTTTCTTCCAAACACAGAAGGGAGCTTCCTGCCCTTCTTCAGCAGGTAACTCTTTTGCTCTGTCCATTTAATTGTCAACAACTGAGATTCTGTTGTTGAAAGTTGAGAACTACCTGTATTTTTTGCTGATAATGAAAAGGCTTTTATCATACAGATCATAATATCATACAGATGATATTAAAAATCATCTTTTTTCTTCATTTTAGTCCAATGTTAGGGTTCCCATGCTAATCCTTTTTTATTGTCTATATGGGTAGTTCTTAGATAGCAACTGTAATTGGGACTGGAATTTCCACTGATAAGCAATGCAATCATAAATTGCAATGGCAAGTAACCATGTCGCCTAGCAATGGCATCACCCATTGCCATTGTTAAGCAAGAATGGTGGGACTCAAGCAGTCTGGCAGACAGTAAGGCATGGTGTGAGTGCAGTGGGGGGTGGGAGTGGTTAGGGGAGCATGTGTGACTGGCCCAAGAGGTATGGAGGGACTGGCTGTAACCAGGTATGGTGCGGTGCACAAGGAACCAACATGTCATGATGCGGCTACCAGTAATAGTGGCTTCTGACAGACTTAGAAGGCTGCATGAGTGGCCAAAGAAGCACAGCGCAAGTACAGAGGGGACAGGGCTAACTACTGCCAGTCAGAAAAGGATATGGGTGCAACTATAGTTAAATGCAAGATGATTGTAAAGGTCTTGGATTGCAATCATGTAACCCCAGGGATGCTCTGACAACCAGAATTTTGAGAACTGGTAATAAATCTCTTCTTTAAGCACCATCATAACTGAACAATAACTGAACAAATGGTTGGTTAGCGAGAACTAGCTATAGTCTAAACTTCTGCTACTGTACCATTGTTAATCACGAAGTCGTATACAACCCATCGCGACCCCATGGACAACGTTCCTCCAGGCCTTCCTGTCCTCTACCATCCCCCAGAGTCCATTTAAGCTCATGCTAACTGCTTCAGTGACTCCATCCATCCACCTTATTCTCTGCTGTCCCCTCCTTCTTTTGGCCTCAATTGTTCCCAGCATTAGGCTCTTCTCCAGTGAGTTCTTCCTTCTCATTAGGTGGCCAAAGTATTTGAGTTTCATCTTCAGGATCTGACCTTCTAAAGAGCAGCCAAGGTTGATCTCCTCTAGGACTCACCGGTTTGATCACCTTGCAGTCTAAGGGATTTTTTTTATATTTTATATTTATTTTATATTATTTACTTTAAATATTATTTAAATATTATATTAATTAAATATTAATTAAATAAGATTAATTTAAATATTATTCAAATATTTATTATATTTTATATTTATATTTTATATTTATTATTTGTATCTTTTTTAAAACAAATAATTCAAAGCAGTGAACGTATCCAACGCACCTTCCGCCTTCTATTTTACCCACAGCAATCCAGAAAGAGATTGACTGGCCCAAAGTCAATCAGCTGGCTTTCATGTCTAAGGTGCAAATTGAACACAGTCTCCCGCTTTCTAGTCTGGTGCCTTAACCACTGGAACATATGGTCAAATATACACACACAGATCGTATTCTGTGGAGTTCAAACCCTCTAGAGCAAGGTGCCAAACACGATCCTGTTGCAGGCTGGATCATGATGTATCACAATGTTTTTTCCCTTTGTGGAGCCAGAATGTGCATGGTCTCCATGGGACGTATCTGGCTGGTGGGCTGTGAGTTTGACAGCCTACTCTGAAGATAGTTCTTAAATTACAAGAAATTAGTTCAACAACTATTCAACATTACAATGTTGCTGAAAAAAAACAGACTTACGACAAGTGTTTGATGTTATGGCTGTGGTAGTGCCTCCACTGTCATGTGATCAATATTTAGGTGATTGGCAACTTACAACTGCAGGGACACTGTAACATCCTCCATCCATCTTCTCTAGTCTGTATTTTGGGCTGCCCTGCACAGCAGCACTTGGCAGCAGTGCCAAGGCTGAGGCTGAAGTAGATGCTATTTGAAGAACATTTACTTAAATGGTAATAATTTTGCTAGTTAAAGAAAGAATCACCACACAAATTGAAGAAAAAGATCTTCCAAAACACCGCAAGAACGGGGCTCCTGCTGTTCTTTAAATGCTTTGCCTATTTTCATGAGACATGTGGAAAACCAGGTTTCTTAAGAATTGAAAGAATGGCATGCACAACTTAGAGAAGGAATGGGACGTGCAACTTGGAGACTGGCACATGGTGGGGAAGGTCAGTCCTGGACTACAAGGCAGTAGGGACAAATCTGGCTTTATACATTGGTGCTGGCATGACTGCCTGCACTGTGCAATTGAGGCATCATTTCTCAGTGGCAATGGTGCTGGTGCTGGGACTGAACTAGAGGCCTGGGAGTGATAGCAACATGCTGTGACTGCTGAAGACTTTGGGCTTCTACGTCAGCCCAACACTGGCAATGCCATCAATGAGTGCCACCGGGCAGTCAAAAGGGCATAGATTAGCAGAGGGTGGGGCGGGGGAGTTGCAGCATCTCTGCCATCAGAAGTGCTGCTGGGCTGAGATTTCTGGGGGCCGTTGAAGCTCTCCACCACACTCCCCAACTCACATGTAGCCTGCACCAAGTATCCCCAAGCCTTCTGCAGTTTCTTACAGCACTCCATGCTCTTTACCAGGGACACCTTTTGCTTACCGACTCACAATTCTGTTAATAGCAGCAGCAGGGAATGCAGGAATTCCAGTCATCTGATATCTTGCTTTCTGACATGACTTAGTGACTGAAATTCCAGTCTCAATTGTGGTCATAAGTCAAGGACTACAATTTTAACTCATTTATTCTTGTACCTTATATACAGTGCATTTAGGAACTACCCAGAGAGTTAAAGGAAAGAGTATATAATGATCTATCATGTTGGAGAATATATGTTTTGTTTGAAAAATGAAATGAAACCCAACTGTTGCATTTTATAGATACAGACAACAATAGCAATGGCCAAACAATAATTCCAATTTCTAAAACAATAGGTTTTAATAAATTATGTTGAAATTTTGCTTCTTGTTCACATCCAGGTGTACTGGAATTTCATCTAAGCAATTTACATAGATATATATTAAAATGTAAAGGTAACATTCATTATACATGAGCAATAATTTAGAAGAGAACACATATGAGAATATTTCAAATTAGGGAACTGGCAATAAGGAAAGTATAGAATGCATTTCTCAGATATTTCCTACTTCAATCTGAGTGTAATATTAATTCAATACATGGCAAAGCCAAAGCAACAAAGCAAGTCATTTGATCAGTTGTACAGATTTTCTGGATCAAATGTCCCTTATTCCCCCCAAATAGCTTTGCTAACCAATTAGCCAATTTAACAAAAGAAAGAAAGAAAGAAAGAAAGAAAGAAAGAAAGAAAGAAAGAAAGAAAGAAAGAAAGAAAGAAAGAAAGAAAGAAAGAAAGAAATTAATTTACAGCTAGCTGTCAGACATTTTGTGACAATTTAATTTTCACTAGGTACTTGCATATTGTAAAAAGGAATGTATAAAGCCTCACTTCAGTGAACTGTACTTAATATTTTTTTTAATTTGCAGCAATACAGTGTGGAAGGAAGGAAGGAAGGGTTGTAATACAATTACTGTTTCCAAGGTACAAAATACTGAATCAAAAGGTGCTATCTACAATAATTCAGTCTCAAGACATACCTTTAAAGTTCCATCAGCGGAACAACTAGCCAAGTATTTATCATCTGGTGAAAATCTGCAATGGGTCACAGATCCTTCATGACCAAACAATGTATTGCGACAATACTTATTATTCAAGTCCCAGAGCTGCATTTAGGATAGGAAAAAGAAATCAAGAAGAAATGAATGAATGTATTAAAATTTCACAATATTCATATATTTTGTGTAGCAATGAAAACAAATTTGCAGCTTACAGTTTTTATTAGGAACCCCAGACAGTTGGTGTCAAACTTTATTTATTATATCCTATAAACAGCTATAGAAACACAAGTATTTGGGAAAATGGAAGGTATAACTATGCTGTTAGTGTGCTTCAAAGGACAATTCTAACTAATTTTTACAATTCAGCACTAACTAAATGGCCTGCAATGGCTAAAAGTGGAAGCAACAAAGTAACAAATCCTAAATTAATGCATTTCAGGAAGTTTCCAAAAATTCTCTACTAGGAAATATCCAGAACCATCATTATAACTGCAGCTACATCAAAATATCAATATGACTTCATTTACTACTTACTTTAATATAAGTATCATTTGAACACGTTGCTAATAAATGATTACTAAAATGGCAGAAGTTGACCTGCTCTGTATGTTCTTCGAATTCACACACAAGTTCACCTGTTCTTGAGTTCCAGACCTAAAACATTATATACAATAATTCAAACAATTAAAAAGATGTTTATCAACTATGTATCCATTTCTAATCTAAATACTAGGCAAAACTGAAATATGTTCAATTTCTATGTACATAAATATTCCTTAAATTTTAGCAAGTAGTAATTTTCTGAAATATTAAATTTGAACTTGCAAAGCTACATATAATAAAAATTCAAATTCCACATTTTCTTTATTTAAACTATACCATAGGTTAACTAAAAGATTTATTTTCTAGATTGGGAAATCCTTCAATTACTCATACTCCATCAGCTCTTGACTGGATTACTACAAGGTACCCTACACAAGGTACCATTTGGAAGCTACTATTGGTCCAGAATGCAGTAAGGTGGATAGTAGTAGACACATCACGTTGCACCCACGTCATCTCTGCTCTCTGCAAGCTGTACTGGTTGCCATATGGCTACAGGAACAAGATTACAATTGTTATAATCTAACAAGGCCTCCATGTTATTCAACCTGGTTATTTAAGAGATTGTCAATTTCTGATAAGTTCTATCCTATCAATGAAACTAAGCAGAATGGACATTATGTAGGTCTCCTCAATCAAACAATGTCCTATGTCAGGGCCTAGCACATTCTTTACTGTATGATGCCTGCCCACCGGAGTCATATGGCTCCCTACCTGCAGATGTTCCAGAATTAGTTAAAAACACAGCTCAGTTCCCAGGCCCGATTAGGGTCAATGCGAAGCATTTGTTCATTTTTGCTAGTTTTAGATATATGTAGTTGTTTTGTTCTTTTAAACAAATGTATTTTTAAGATTCTTTTCTTTGTATTGTACGCTGCTCAGAATACTTTGTGAACTGGGTAATCTCCAAATTGAATAAAAATATAAGATAAAAAAATGAATCTGACATGCTAGAATAAGGATTCATTCTTAAAATTTAATCACCTTTGGCAATATAGGTGGTACATAGGTTTAATAAGTAAATAAATACAAAGAAACCTGGAGTTGCAAGCGTAATCTGTTCCAGGAATACAGTTGCAACCCAATTTGGTCGTGACACGGCTGACTGCACATGTACGGACAAAAATTGCACATAATGCACATGCGCGGAAGGGGAAATTGGTGCAGAAAGGGAATCTGCTTCAGCTGGGTTTGTTCGCCACCCAATTCTTGAATCGTGATCTGATTCAAAAATCGGATGGATATTTTGGTCGGAACCAGATTTGGTCACGAAGAGAAGTGTTCGTGACCCAAGGTTCCACTGTAATCATAATACAACAACAAATCCTGAAGAGACAGCTTCTGTGGTCCATGGAACATTGTAGTGACATTATTAAAGAGGACAAGACTGAAATTTTAGAGCTTTGGTATTTATGTTTAGGACCAAATGTTTTAGAACTTGTTTTAATGAAAATATATATATATAATATGGTTCAAAAGTAATAATTTGACACTTAATGTTGTTAGTATGATTCTAGAGAACTCTGGGGGCTGCAAAAAAGTGGACATTCTTTTAATGTATTATTGAAATTAATTTTTTTCCTATTGGCTTCAATTAAAAATACCAGGAGCTCCTCACTTAATTACTCTAATTGGAACCAACAAATCTATCACTAAGCAGTTAAGAGAAACACCATGTTCTGACAGTCCTAGCTGCTGTCATTAAATAAACTTGAGCTCATTATGCAACCCATCACATGACTGTAATTTGCAAGCTCCCACTGGCTTTCCCATTGATTTTGCTTGTCAGAAACCAGATGGGATGCTGTGACCATTGTAAATACACAACAGTTGCCAAGCACCTGAATCATAATCACAGTAATTTAAGGGATGCTGCGACAGTTATAAATATGAACACCAGTCCCAAGTAACTCTTTTTAGCACTGTCATAACTTTGAACAGCCACTAAATGAACAATCACTTAGTGAGGCCTGCCTACCTGTATTATTAATTCAACTGGTATTAATTAAAGTTCAAATAGGATGACTGATTTTTCATAATACGCTTACTTTTACTTTTTGATCCATTGAACAAGTGGCTAGAAATCTGTCATCCATTGAAAAAGCACAGCAGAGCACTTCATCATCATGAGCTTTTACTTCTAGGAGCTTTTCTCCACTTTCAGTTTTGAAAACCTGCAAATAGAAGAAAAAAGTAGTAGAAGTGATATTGGATTGTTATATCTGTATACAAAACTAACGCTCTGTGTGTATTACAAACATACATTACTAGTGACATAGTCGTGATTCTATTTTATTAATTATCTTGTCTATATAATTGAATTTTTGTTAGTTCAAAAGGAAAAAATGGAAAGAGAGATTGTTAACATTTAAGCCAACCTCAGCAATACTAAATAAGAACTACAGTAATGCAGGATAATATTTGTAGATCAAGATTGAAATGAGGAGTCCTTGGTGCTCTCTGAGCTTCTTTGTTTCTTGCAGACATTTCATTACCCAAACTATGTAATATCATAGTGCTAGTAAGGAGTGGGGTTTGCTCTCAGTTTATATTTTAGTGGCTTGCCTTGTCACTGTTGGTAGGGTGGTTTTAGAAGTTCTATGTTAGTTTTTGTTCTATTTATTGTTGGCTTGTTTGGCTGTTCCTTGATTGGGTTTTTTTTTTACTTGATTGTTAATCTTTGAGTTAATCTATGTTCGTTTGTATGCTGATTGGTGGTGGAAAGGTGTTTTGGGATTTTTGTGAACTTTTTGGCTGTTTATTGTCTCTTTTGTCTATTGAGTTTCTCAGTCATGCAGGTCATAGTTGTCCCAAAGGTGCTTTTTCAAAAGGCAACTGGACTTTGTTTTCTTTGAAGACATTTCGCTTGTCAAACCAAGAAGCATCTTGGATGAGAAGTGAAACTTCTTCAAGGAAAAACAAAGTCCACTTCCCTTTGGAAAAAGCAGCATACTCTTTTGCATAGTATGTAGATTTTGTTTATGTCTATGTGTCTATTGATGGCTAATTTGTTGAAATGCCAGGTTTCTAGACAATAAGGGTTTTGGGACTTGACTTGGTCTAGGATGGTCATAAACCAAAAAGGGAACAATAAGACCAAAACACTCCCTACCAGCAGTCAGCACCCAGATGAACATAAGATTAACTCCAAGTTTAACATCAGACCAACAACCAAATAAACAATACTCCAGTCAAGGAACTGCCAATCAAACCAACAGTAAGCAGCCCAAACAAAGAACCTCTAAGACCAGCCCCACCAACACAAGGCTAGAATATAAACTGAGAGCAAATCCCACTCCCTACTATCACTGATGATGTTACCTAGTATGGGTAATGAAATGTCTGCAAGAAAACAACTAAACTCTGAGAGCACCATAGACCCCTCATAAATGAGAACTGGCACTTTTTGTAACAAATAAATATATACATGTTAATCAATCAGTAATTTAGAAAGTTTTGGAAAAAACAGAGCATCTAATATCTACACACACAAAAATCGACTAAAGGTAGTTCGCAACTTATAACAGTTGATTTAGTGAGTTTTTAAAGGACTGAAAAAACTGACTAATGACCATCTTTCACCTTTGAAGCATCCCCATAATCATGTGATCAAAATTCAGATGCTTGGCAACTGATTCATACTTATGACCACTGCTGTGCCCCAACGTCATGTGATCACCTTTTGCAACCTTTTAACAAGCAAAATCAATGAGAAAGCCAGATTCACTTAACAACTGTGTTAGTAATTTAACAACTGCAGTGATTCCTTTAGCAACTGTGGCAAGAAAGGTAGTAAAATATAGCAAAACTCATTTAACAAATAACTCGCTTAAAAACATGAATTTTGGACTCAATTGTGGTCGTAAGTTGAGGACTACCTGTTAATCACAGAATAGGTAACATTTCAAAAGCAAGGAATACATCGAAACCTAAGCACTGGACAACTGTAACCAACCTGCAAACTTTAGTTACATGTAAGGACCTGCTGTTGAGCACACAAGATAAAAAACCACAAGGGGAGTTAAACGTATGATATATATTGTTTTTCTAGGTGTCTTTAGAGCGAAAAATTAATACTTCTTTTATTTCAAGCATCTTGAACATGTATCAATGTATTTTATGCAGTTTCAGTTAGTAGAAAGTGGGTAATTGTAGTATATCTCTGGAACCAGATGGTGTTCTAAACCACAAAAACACATAACGGTACATATTTCATTAAAATAATCCAAATGGAGGGCTCCTTATGTTACCAATTAATCCATCTTTCCTTCCTTAATGTTCAGAATAACTGATAACAAAAGACCTGTCAGGGCAAGCAACCAGAATCACTCATGAATAACAAAGTCAGTAACTTTATCACCTATGTTACAATAATCTCAACAGACTGTCTTCCCCTGGAATTACCAGATAAAGTATCACGGATCTTGGGGAAGGTCAAGCTTCTGCCACTTGCAGCTAGGCAAGGACTCCAAGCTATGCCTCATTTGACCCTTCCTTCTAGCTCACCCGGCAGTTTCCCAACAAGATCAATTTGAAAATATGATTTCTAAAATATTATGAATGTATTCAATTGATACAAAATATATGTGATTGCTATCTTGTTGTGCTGATATGATAAACCTTTACCTGCAAAGTTTTATCAGCTCCACATGTAGCTATTCTTTGATGGTCTTGGGAAAAACATGCATGGTAAACAGCATCTGTATGTGGATGCACAACCAAACGGTACATGTTCTTCACTGATGTTTTATTGCTAGATTATAGAAAAATAAGATACTATTTTACTCTCTTTTTAAGATTAAATATACATTAATATCTTCAATTTATCAAACCTTAGCAAGACGTGTAACACATGCGTAAACATACTTATGTTCTATAAATAACTATTTCTTAATTTATTGAAGGACTGGAGTCCCTAAAATAATTTATTTTCAAGGACTCAAGGGCTGTTTTAAAAATGTTACTCTTTTTTAATTGACTTGAACATTTAACATCAGCAATCAGTTTTTATATTTCTTGGCTATATATAATTTTATTTCCATGTAAAATTGTACATACATATCTCAATAAAGAAAAAACAAATAGAACAGTAAAATAGATGTACAAGTGGTTACCATGCATGACAATCTATTTGTAGTCTGAGAAATCTGTCTTCCTTCCAGTCTATTATAGAAATACTATGCATACAAATCTATGTGAACTTCCTGGCTGTGGAATTCTGGGAGTTGAAGTTCACACAGCTTAAAGTTGCCAAGGTTTTAGCAACTGAATCCTACCCTCCTTAGTGCAGGAATCCATCCCACCATCTCTTTAGATAACAGGTTCCACTTTCAAATTCCCTTTTCAAACATGAATTGGAATCTAATTTTCTCTAATTTAATTCCATTATTCCATGTCTTGCAGCTTCATTTGGGCTAATCCATAGTTCTGAAGAACTGCTTAAAATATTCCCCCTATTTAAACCTAGACAATATTCAAATGAATCAATCAATGTAAACCATCTGTACTAAAAGCAGGCATTTTCTATTTTTTCCTTAACCAGAAATTCAGTGTCCTACATTAAAAAGTTGGTACTGAAATATTCTGAGAAACAAAAAGAGTTTTATCAGCCAGTTTTTATAAAGCCTGAATAGAACATGTTGTATGAATATAACTTTTAATTGCATGCCTCTAAAGTTTGTTATTGACTTGGGATCAAATATTTCAATATCTGTTTAACAGACTTGGAAAGACATGAAAAAAAGATATATGTTTACATCCATTCCACATAAAGAGATCCTTTACTAAGTTCTTGCTGAGCTCGCAGTTTTGCTTGTCGATACACTTCTGAATTTTCTGGCTGACACAGTCCCAGCTGTACAATGTCTAGAAATGGAAGATGTCCAAGGAGATGTCCATTCAAGGACAAAAATTCCTGGAAGTTTTCACGTGCATTAGTATCCTGTGAATAAGAAATATTTTTGTATTAAAATGGTAGTGGATAATGTCCTGGTTTAGCAAGGAAAACTGAATTAGATGGAATCTTTTAATGATTGCATCAAAGCATTTACCCTTTCTTTCCTTTCCTCACATTGTTGTTTTTTCTAATTGTTGATGTATAATTACAAATGCACTAGAAAGAGACACATTTTTATTTTCTTTACAAAAAAATCCAGAGATTCATCTATACACAAAGTACTATAATAATCATTTACAAAATATCCTTAGGAGTTTTGTGTTCATGCATCAAGTGACATAAATTGTATTCAATAAAACATAAAATAATTTTAACTATAAAAGTTATGTTGAATTTGACTGGTAACTTATCAAATTTGAACAAAGAATTATTATAATTTATTTTACATATTATACCTTCTGATCCAGTATTTTACTGTATTCAACATATTCATGAATCAAATGAGCAGGCCCTACTAATTCTGTTTTTATTTTAATCCAATCTAAGGAGAACATGAGAGCACATAGTTCCTGTAAGAAAAAAATGTAGAGAAAATATGTTATATTCAACAAAATTGTAACCTGTTACATAACTGATTTTTTTAGGGAAAAGAATAATCCCAATATTACTTCATGAAGTACAAGCAGGCTTAAAAATACTACTGAACTTTATATTCATATATGCCAAATGACTCATTAGACTTTACTATATATCTACATTTCATCAGACCTAATATATTAAAATCATTTGGCTAATGTGTGGCCTTAGAAACTAGATTAATAATTTAGTAAATAAATAATATACAAGGTAGCCCTTGATTTACAACCACAGTTCAGAATTTTGGCTGTGAGTCATTGTGGTTGTCAAATAAAATGCCACATTATACTTTGCTCAACTTTGGCCATCCTGGCATTCACAGTTGCAACTGTTAAGCAATTGTAAGGTTATTAAGCGGAGCATGAGTGTGCCTTAGAAGGTGAGAGACCCTCAGTGCAAGCTATGCATGAGTTGGTGTTGTTGCTGCAGTCAGTGCAAAGCAGCAGCTGTCCCAGCCTGGCCCTGTAGTATGGTACTCTCTGACAGAAGGACTGCACCTAGGCCTGAAGCAGAGGTATGTGGCCTTCAGCAATCTCAGAGAACTGCTACCACTTCAGGCCTTGATTTCAGCTTGGTGCCTCTAAGGAATGCCCCCCCCCCCCTACCTATCTATCTATCCTCTACCTAGTCTGTCTGCACAATGCCCCGTTGGCTAACATTCCTGAGGATCTATCACCCCATAGTGGTTGTTGAATTAAGATGTTCTAAAATCATGCTAGAATTGGCTCTGAGTCAGCTTCGGAAAAGAAAGTCTGTGCTGAAGAGGCCACATAGATCTCTCAATGGCAGGAATAAAATGCCTGGACATAGGCATTGGAGAACAGCACAAAGGTAACATTTCTGAATAGCAGTAGTGGCATTAGTGTTTACATTGAGGCCTGAGATGATGACAGCCAGCTAAGATTGTCCAAGACCCCAGGCCAAGGCCAGGGTCAGGCATGGGGCTATGGTTGAATGCAGGGTAGCCTAGATGTGTTTTTGTTTGGGGGGGGGGGGGAGATAGGTAGGAAGAGTTGGAGCATTTCTATAGTTCAATGAGCAGGCATGTTACCAAGCACCTGAATTTTTATTTTGTAACTCTGAGAGCTTTGCAACATTTGTAATTTTAGGCTGTAATTCGCTTTGTTCAGCATTGTTGTCCATTTGAATGGGTTGGTAAGGACTACCAATACATGTTACTTTCTATTTATTATATTAGTAAGCAATATAGTTGCAAAACTTAAACCAGGGTTTTCAGATTGTTATTCTATCTACAGATTGCTATTCTATATTCTTCGATCTATGACCGTAATTAAGTCTGGAATTGCAATAAATTATGCAGTTCATTACAGTGAGCACACCCAATTTTATGACCTTTTTAGCTAAGTGAAAACCACAGTTATTAACTGGCATCACAGTTGTTAGGCAAACACATTATAACCCAATGGCCGATTTCTGCTGGAAACAGGAAGGCTGGTTTCCAGCAGAAAATTTTGTAAATCGTGGTCATGTATCTGTGGGATACTACAAATGGCCGTACATGTGGGTAGCTGCCAAGTGCCCAAAATGCAATCGTGTGGCTGGGGCTAGAATGGCCATCGGAACTTTGGAACCATGTCATAAGTTAACTCAGGGGGAATCCATATTAACTTTGAACAATTGCTAAACAACTATTTCAATTTTCATAGAACCTATTATATTCAAATTCATGAAATTAGTGAAATACTCAAACCTTCTTTTGATACTGCACTGATTCAAAGGACAAAATATTTTATTTTAAGAAATGCATATGAGAATACATAGAAATGCAGATATAGAAAAACATATTTTTGTTTCTTGCAAGTATAGAAACAAAAGCATATTTCATTTAAGCCATAAAACATTTCACAAATTTTCACAAGAAAATTTTCTTTTTTTATATACAAGGTTATAGAAATAAAATTCAGTGCAACTTACATCATGCATATTGGCACCTGCCATATGGTAAGCCAGAAAATTATACCAATACATGCAGTCCTCCTTGGATGAAATATGTGTGTAACACTTATAATATTTCTTGAACTGATGAACTACTTTTTTATGTAGCTCCTACAAAAATCAAATATCTTTTAATACAATAATGGCATTCAAACTAAAATAGTCTCACTACTTTGCAACACTATATTATATTAAAATCTCCCCAAGATACACTGTTATAAAAATAAACAAAGTTCAGTAAATTTTTGGCTTTGTTCACAAACTGAGTATGTTATGCTCTGGTGAAACTATTACTGCATGGAAGTAAAAGCAAAACCAACTGATATCTAGTCTTTTTAACTCTAAATTGAATGCTTGCTTGCATGCAAATATGCGCAGTATTCCAAGCTTGTAGTGCTAGCAGGTTAAATTCATATATTCAACCATTAGGAATATGGACCATTGAACAAAAGGCAACATATATACATGGAGCTTAAGAGAATAAATAACAGATAATCAGAGTTGGAAGAGACCTTGTAGGTCATCTAGTCCAACCCCCTGCCCAAGCAGGAGACCCTACATCATTTCTGACAGATGGAAGCCCAATCTCTTTTTGAAAGTTTCAAGTGATGGCACTCCCACAACTTACGAGGGCAAGCTGTTCCATTGGTTGATTTTCTCACTGTCAGAACAACAAGGGAATCCCTTAAGTAAAAATTTAGCTCTAAATTTCACATCTGTCTTTTTTTGCTAATTGAATGCTAACTGAATAATCTTAACTCACTTCTCTATCGCTCAAGGCCCATAATTCATTAAAATGCATATCAGAGTTAAAGTATTTTCTCTCTTTTTGCTTATACTGACCCATGGCTAGCCCATGTCACAAGGATTTATCAATAAATATTAATAAATAGATTTCCCATATGAACAAAACATATTTATATACAATTCCAAAACTATCTGAAAAGATGAATTAATATCAAATTAAAAATAAAGTCTTCTTTGAGCTATTGATTATGTTTGTTTGCGTAGGTGTGTGGATGTATTTTACCATATATAATGGCAATACTATGAAAGTGGTTTGCCTTCTTCCGAGTACCTAGCTATACAATCTAGCTATACAGTAGTTGTAGTGCCTGGTGATATCCCATCTAAATGTGGACCATATTTGTCCCTCCTTAATTTTTTGAAATCTGCTAAAAACAGCTAGATACTGCCACTAATAAGTGTAAAATAGGAAGTGCAGTGAATTCTAATATATTATGACTGACTTTTGTACTATTATTATACATGGCTTCTTAAATAAATCATTTTTCAAAATAAAACATACTTGAAGCTCATTGAGATTCTTCTCCATAAGAAAATCAAGTTGGAGAGCATGCAAATAATAACAGAATGATTTTCCATTTCGATCACAAAATAGTAGAGATTTGTTGACAAATTTCTGCAGTATGTCTTCAACTTCTTCAATCTCCATATCCCAAAGAATACAAAATACCTAACATGCAAACAAAAAAATATAAATGCAATGAATAAGCAGATTAGTAGTTTTCCCTTCATTAGGTAAAAATAATCTGAGAAATACAATAGAACATAATGATATCTCATTTGCAAATTGTGAAAAGACAAGTTGTTAGTATGGAAACATTCTACAGACAATATAAATCCTGAGTAAGACTATTTTCAATTTCCTAAAATTGTTGCTATGCTTTTTATTTTGTTAAATATAGATTGAAGTTAAACATTTTAAAGAATATTTACTATTTAGTGATTGTCCTTTTAAAATAAAAAAGAAATCTCAAAATTAGATTTGCAATTCTGATTTCAGAAATGAAATGAACTAGCACATTGCTAATTATGCACAATTTTCCTTAAATATTTAAATAATATACAGGGAAGCAGGAATAATGTTTGTGGTATGATTATCAATATTGCAGATTTTAATATGCACTGGTAAAATTTATACCATGATAGTTATATACTTTTTGCTTCAGAAAAATGTATAATCCTGAAGAATTTTAATTAAATTCCGTTAGTGTTTAAACTATTTAATAAGATATCTAGATATTTATACAGCAAGCATAATAAAGTTAAATATCGTTAAGGCTATAACTGTATTCATTCTAAGGCTGAAGTATGTACCAATAAATACAACAGAAATCCTACTGAATTCAGTGGAAGAATGAATATAAACTAATCTTGCATGTGTCAATTTTCCAGAAAGTAAATATTATTCTGTAACTACACCAATTGGTTAGATTTGCTAATAATAAACCCTATTTTAAAAGATATTTATCTGTTATCATCTTAACTGCTAAGCAGACCCGCACAACTAGCTCTGTTAAGCATCTATGGAGATTCTCAGTCATCTAGGTCAGGGGTCCCCAACCACTGGGCCGCGGACCGGTACCGGTCCGTGGATCATTTGGTACCAGGCCGCAAAGAAAATAAAAATAAAATAAAAATGGCGGCTTTCTTCGCCTTCGGTGAATGCTGCTGGGATCAGGGATCAAGGACACAAATGAAAGACGGGGAGGGAGGAAGCGACCAAAGCCTGTCCTGCTCTCCGGCTCAGCGGCTTCGGTTTCCTCCCGCCTCGTTCCTCTCTCAGTCGCTCTCTCGCTCCTCCACCAGCCCAGGAAGAAACTGCTTCAAAGAAGCCGGCAGGGTGGCTTTTCCTGTCAGCGCAGCTCCTCCGAAGCGCCCGTTCACCCCCACCCCGCTGCCCGCGGTTCAATCCTGTGCTCCGTTCTGCCTGCCTGCCTTTGTCTCTGGTTGTTTCGGAGTAGCTTTGGCTGAGAATAATAACTATTCACCTTTTACTCAGTCAAAGCTGCTCCGAAACAACCAGAAACGAAGGCAGGCAGGCAGAACTGAGCACTGGATTGAACCGCGGGCGGCGGGGTGGGGGTGAACGGGCGCTTCGGAGGAGCTGCGCTGACAGGAAAAGCCACCCTGCCGGCTTCTTTGAAGCAGTTGCTTCCTGGGCTGGTGGAGGAGCGAGAGAGCGACTGAGAGAGGAACGAGGCAGACACCTGAGGGATAAGGCTGAGGGAGGGAGGGAGACACCTGAGGGATGAGGCTGAGGGAGGCAGGGCTGAGAGGCAGGGCTTCTCAGCCATCCTGCAGGGATTTGTCCTGAGCCTCCCTGAACTTGGTGGTTTGCTGGCAGACGTTTTATTACCCGACTAGGTAACAACATCAGATGTTATCTAGTCAGGTAATGAAGCGTCTGCAAGCAAACCACCAAACTCGGATTCCTCCCCCTCCTTGAAAAAGTGTCGTCTGTCTCTCCCCTCCCCCCGCCGCCGGTCCTTGAAAAAGTGTTTCTGAGTGAAACTGGTCCCTGGTACAAAAAAGGTTGGGGACCACTGATCTAGGTTGTGGTTGTCCCCGAAGTGCTTTTTCAAGAGTTAACTGGACTTACTCATGAAAGTCTTGTTGCCTCTTGAAAAAGCACCTTTGGCATAGCTCTATGAAGGTACATAATGACTTCTTGGTCAGATCTGAAAGACATACTTCTAATTTTGCACTGAAGGAAAAGAGATTAAAAACCACAAATTAGTAATAAGTGCTATGGTTATAAGACAGTTGAAATATTTATTTATTGAATTTACATTGCCGCCTATACCCATGGCGACTCAAGGCAGCTTACAGAATGTAAAACCATATTTAAACTAAAAAAACCCAATAAAAACTAACAAAAGGAATCAAATAAATTAATAAACTACAATAGAACAAAATCTGGAAAAAATTAAATAAAAAATCACTCTCTGCCCCACCTGTAGATCACAGGAGCCATTTGATGAGCTCCATCCTGCTCTGGTTCCCCAGGCCTGCTGGCAGAAGCAGGTCTTCAGTGTCTTCCGGAAGAGAATTAGACAGGGGGCCTTTTTAATCTCTGGGGGAAATGATGTTCCAGAGAGAGGGGAGCCATCACGGAGAAGGCCCTTCTTCTGGGTCCCACCAGGCGTATCTCCCTCAGGGATGAAACCTGCATCATTCCCTGCCCTCCCCACTCTAATGGGTCAGGTAGATGTGACTGGCAAGAAACGTTCCCTCAGATAACCTGGTCCCAAGCCATGAAGGACTTTAAAGATGACAACCAGCACCCCGAATCGCACCCAGAAGCAAATCAGCAACTAATGCAGCTCCTGCAGGAGAGGTGAAACATGTGCATACCAGGATCTGCACAAAACCATGAGGGCTGCTGCATTTTTGCACCAACTGGAGATTCCGGATGTTCTTCAAGGGCAGCCCCATGTAGAGCATGTTGCAATAATCAAGATGGGAAGTGACTAGGGCATGAGTGACTGTGAGTAGGGACCACTGGTCCAGGAAAGGGCATAACTGGTGCACAACCCACAGTTGTGCAAAGACCCTCCTGGCCACGACTGCCACCTACTCTTTCAGCAAGAGTCACGAGTCCAGGAAAACCCCTAAATAATGCACAGGGTCTGTTTGGGGTAGTGCCACCCCATCCAAGACCAAAAGTGGCAATTCTCCTTGAGCCAACGAACCCCAAACCCAGAGTCACTTGGTCTTGCAAGGGTTTAGTTTTAACTTGTTGCTCCCCAAATATGCTCATGAATGGGTATCATTACAGCAACAGGTTTCTTTATAATGCTGTTCAAAATGACGTTCAATCATCTTTAGGAACCTTAAATCATGCTTTACCTTCAAAATATTGTTTTAAAATGTATTTTACCTTTGAAGGCACTTTAACATCCTTTTGAAGAACAGAAAGATCTCTGTAATAAACTTTAAAATTTTCTGGCAACATATCAACACTTATAGACATTGCTTCATCAAGTGCTTCATAATCATAAGATGAGGATTTTCGTATTCTTTTAAACTGTTTGTTTTGAAGTTGTCTAAGGTAGTATTCCCAACGATTGGGAAAGTCTCGTAATAAGGCTCCTATTAATGATACCACGAGAGGAGAACCTATAATAGAAGACTTGGTAACAATAAAACTGATCAAAAAGAAATCAATTTGCTTTTTGAAGGTGTCACGGGGGGGAAATATAAAAAAAAACAAGGAAGTTAAAAATTCTCTAACTATTCCCCATCATATCAAATGACCCTTTTCATCTCTGTATTCAAAAGTATACTTAAGAACAATTGACCGAATTACCAGGTATGGCAAAATTAACTATTCTGGTAAGAGACAATGGACTAGACTGGTTTATAAGAGACTGGAAGCCATTTGTGAATGGTTAACAAAAGGATTTGAAGACTATGGAATAATGTTTGCGCTAACCTGTTGACTTGTAAAAAAAAATATATGTACATGTATGTGTGTTTGCATGTGAAGTTGGATCTATTTGATTATCAGATAGAGACTCCATCACCTGGAATATTTGTTTATTTAATACAACGTTCTTGTTAAATAGGGATCGGAAAACTTATAACTATATATAGACCTATTATGTAAAGGGAAGAATTTATCAGCATCCAGCCGGGATGGATTCTATATGTTTAATGTTACATTTGTTTGATATTTGGGTCATTTTTTTCTCGTACATGTCTTGTACAAGTTTTCTTTGTCATTGTTAGTGTTGAATATATGTTTTTCTGTTTGCATTTTATTATTGTTGATAAAACAAAATAAACATTATACACTGCTCAAAAAAATAAAGGGAACACAAAAATAAGACATCCTAGAGCTGAATGAATGAAATATTCTTATTACTTTGTTCATTACATAGTTGAATGTGCTGACAACAAAATCACATGAAAATTATCAATGGAAATTAAATTTAGCAAGCCATGGAGGTCTGGATTTGGAGTTACACTCAAAATTAAAGTGGAAAAAAACACTACAGGCTGATCCAACTTTGGTGTAATGTCCTTAAAACAAGTCAAAATGAGGCTCAGTAGTGTGTGTGGCCTCCATGTGCCTGTATGACCTCCCTACAATGCCTGGGCATGCTCCTGATGAGGTGGCGGATGGTCTCCTAAGGGATCTCCTCCCACACCTGGACTAAAGCATCCCCCAACTCCTGGACAGTCTGTGGTACAACGTGGCGTTGGTGGATGGAGCGAGACATGATGTCCCAGATGTGCTCAATTGGATTCAGGTCTGGGGAACGGGCGGGCTAGTCCATGGCATCAATGCCTTCGTCTTGCAGGAACTGCTGACATACTCCAACCACAGGAGGTCTAGCATTGTCGTGCATTAGAAGGAACCCAGGGCCAACCACACCAGCATATGGTCTCACAAGGGATCTGAGGATCTCATCTCGGTACCTAATGGCAGTCAGGCTACCTTTGGCGAGCACATGGAGGGCTGTGCGGCCCCCTAAAGAAATGCCACCCCACACCATTACCGACCCACTGCCAAACTGGTCATTCTGGAGGATGTTGCAAGCAGCAGAACATTCTCCACAGAGCCTCCAGACCCTGTCACGTCTCTCACATGTGCTCAGTGTGAACCTGCTTTCATCTGTGAAGAACACAGGGCGCCAGTGGCGAATTTGCCAATCTGGGTATTCTCTGACAAATGCCAAATGTCCTGCACAGTGTTTGGCTGTAAGCACAACCCCCACCTGTGGATGTCTGTTTCTGACTGTTTGAGCAGCCACATGCACATTTGTGGCTTGCTGGAGATCATTTTGCAGGGCTCTGGCATTGCTCCTCCTGTCCCTACTTGTACAAAGGCAGAGGTAACGGTCCTGATGCTGGGTTGTTACCCTCCTACGGCCTCCTCGTTTCCTGATATACTGGCCTGTCTCCTGGTAGCGCCTCCATGCTCTGGGCACTACGCTGACAGACACAGTAAACCTTCTTGCCACAAACATTCTTGCATTGATGTGCCATCCTGGATGAGCTGCACTACCTGAGCCACTTGTGTGGGTTGTAGACTCCGTCTCATGCTACCACTAGAGTGAAAGCACCGCCAGCATTCAAGTGACCAAACCATCAGCCAGAAAGCATAGGAACTGAGAAGTGGTCTGTGGTCACCGCCTGCAGAACCACTCCTTTATTGGGGATGTCTTGCTAATTGCCTATGCTTTCCACCTGTTGTCTATACCATTTGCAGAACAGCATGTGAAATTGATTGTCAATCAGTGTTGCTACCAGTTTGATTTCACAGAAGTATGATTGACTTGCAGTTACATTGTGTTGTTGAAGTGTTCCCTTTATTTTTTTGAGCAGTGTATATATAAATACACGTAAGAACAATTCATATCCATTCCAAAATAATTATTATTTCTTCTGTCCTTTAAAAAATATAGAATTTTAACATTCTCAGGGTCTATTTGCAGCCTCCTCCTTTCTGACTTTGAGTGTTTGAAGCTAGATGCAAGAAGAAACGCAAAGGGAGTTTAAACAGGTCTTCAAGAATAATGCAAGCACAAAGTTTATGAAGATCTGAAATATTTTCCAGAAAAAGAATTTTTGCATATAGTACAAGAAGTGGAAAAACAAAATAAACCATTTTTTTTGTATTTTCTACTTATTATAATAGATATTGAAATTCTGAAAAAGCAAATCATACAGGTTAAAATAGAAAACAAAGTTCAAGTTGCTTTGTCTTTTAAAATTTAAAAACACTAAGCTGCTCAATGACTACATTTCAATTTTAAATTTGCATATATGTAGTTACAAATATGTTGAAAATCTATTATTTTTTTGATGCACAGGCCTATTAACATAAAATGAAAAAGTTTACCTTTGCATTCTCTAACAATATGATCAGCTGTTTCCGGCAGCTCTGTTACTTTCATATTAACGAACAGGGATAATATTTCAAGTGCTTTTTCATGTGCCAATCCACTTTCCACAGAAACTTCATATTTATTGCCTGAATACAGGATCAGAAATAAATATTTTATTTAAAGCATAAATGAGTTTCTCCACAACTGAATTAAAGTGCTATTCACCCATCTTTGAATCTTTGTATTGCCATGAGGTTTGTTGCTCCATTGCCAATTCTTGTCTTGCCTCAGTTTTCATTTACTTTGAATAGTTCTGTTCCATGAATGCACGTGTACTCATGGTAAGCAAAGCAACTGGTTTATCTCATAGGCTTTGCTTTGTTCTGTCTTCTGCAAGACATTAACTGGCAGTTTGAAAAATCATCTGCCAATCATCACATTGGAAAAGGAATTGAACAGTCTGGTTAATTTCATTAGTTTTTGATGTTTAAGGAAAATTCTACATTTAAGGATACATTTTGTTATTTTTTTTTCTTATATAACTGTTTCATTTTATCAATTTATACAGAATTAACAAGAGGTAATATTCATTATTCAGTCGCACTGTGTATTTATAAGATTGCATGATATATTGTTTATATCATCCCTAAAAGAGCTTGGAATTGTTTTATACTGAAGCTGAACATGTTATTCTAAGTTTCTAGAATTCTTCACATTTCCATTTATACTTTACTTTTTACAGAATATATTTTGTTTGGAATATTTAAAGCCACACTTTTTGACTAATTTTCCCCACAAATCTCAAATATGTAGGTTACATTATTCAGATTATTTTCTATAATTTAAACATAATGGCAACAAGATAATTTTGCAATCTCTCTGTTACTACTACTAGTATATCTCCAAGGTGACATTATTTTTGGTTTAATATAATGGATGTATCACTGTATGCTATTAATAATGGAATAACAGCAACAAAACTCTTACCACTATGAAAGGTAACTATGAGACATACATAAAGTAAATTAAATAAAAAATATAGTATATATTTGCAGTGGAGGAATATATGAAAACAAATATATGCAGTGGAGGAATAAAGGAAAACAACCCTTACCAGTTACAGAATCCGCTATACTCCTGTCTCTACTGGTGATAAGAATCTGACACTGATTATTAAAAGCTTTTAAAACCCAGGAGTCCCAAATATCATCAAGTACCAAAAGAGATCTGTTACAAAAAAGGATATAAACAGCACATCTACTTTAAGAAGGTTTTTCATATGTAACAAAAAATTTCCTTTTTTAAAGTATCCTATCTAAACAGGAGCCCAATGTAATTCCAGAAAATAGCAATGTTTTGCAATGTACAAACATATGATATATATACATTCCTACATACTTTGAAGCCCTTTTTGAAATCAAGTCCAAAGCATAGTGTAACATTTTAATTGCATCCTTCACAGTATTTGAATTTAACTATTTTAAACTTTGGTTTCTTTTTTAATCAAAAAGAGCCTTACAGATCAATGCTTTTCTTAAAGATAAATTTGGCATTTTGGTTTAATTTATGATAAAATGGGGGGGGGGGGAAGGGAGGCAAAAAATTAAAAATAAAAACTAAATATTAGTCTGAATATTTATGTATGCATATATACATAATGTATGCACATTCACAATTATATTTCTCAGTACTGTTATGATATTCTCTTTCTGGAAATTTTAAATCATTTTTTCAAAATTGAAAATCTTCAACAAAACACATCAACAAAGAAAGAATGATACATCTTTTATGCCTAAATCACAGCAAACAAAATCAATTATTTTGACTGATCTTTCAAATCAATCATGATTTATTTATTTTTAAATGTATATACTATTCTCTCTACAAACAATAACATTCTAATATTACTTGAGCTGAGAAAGTGAAACTGGCCCAGTGGGTGTTTGTGCCTAATAGACGACTAGAACTCATGGCCTGCTGATTTCTAATCCAGCAATTTAACCAGTACATTAAACTTCTGGTATATAGCTTAAAAGTCTGAAAAAGAGAGTCAATGCACTTCAGAAAATGAGCAATTATAATTTAAGTTGATAGATACTAATAAGTTTGAAATTTACTTATGCAAAAAATAACACACTATGGATTTTAATTCAGAATCCCTGATAATTAAGCTTTAGACTTTCACTATTCAATGAAAGAATACATGTAAATAAATAATTATACAAATAAAACATCAGAATGACAACTATTAGCTTTATATGGAACCAGTTCACTAATATGTTGTTATAAACCATGATTGCTAGAATTTTAAGCAACATAGAATATTCATTGGAAACCTCCATAAATGTAAGAATTTGAAACAAATAATTTTAGTCAAATTGATTTAAAATTAAAAATAGCAAATACAACTTGGTTCTACTGACATTACCTTGGTCTCATGCGCAACAGTAACAAACGGAGGCGATCTTTTGCTTCCTCAATATTAAATGGTGGCCTTTGTGAATATGTGAAGTCCTGGTCTAATCTCAGGCAAAGATTTTGGAGTTTCATTAACAGACCTGCTTTATCTTGTTTTCCAATAGAAACCCAATGCACTCCTCCTGGAAAGCAATCTAAGAAAAAAATGCATGTGAAAATTAAAACATATTAGTGAACATCAATGAGTCTTAAGTGAAATCCCCAAATATAATGAGTTGGGGCTATGTAAAAAGTTGACTGAACAATGACAGTCATTACTTTCCTCTGTCTTTTTGTCTTCCCTAGTTATTACTTTTTCCTATGTAAGACTAAACATTGAGAAGAGAGGCTGTCTTCTTTATAAGAGCATATACATAAGTCAAATTATCTTCAGAAGGAACAATAGCATGAATCTCCTAAATATTAGATGGCTCCATGATACATGTATCAAACTATGTAATTCTATTCTTATTGTTTTTACAGTTCTCTGCAGCATTTGATTATCCTGGCTAATTCTGTAAATGTAAGCAAGTTTGAGATCAATTAGCACTCAAACAGGAAACACAAAAGCCTGAAATAGGAAAAATAAACTGACATTAACAAACTACTTCCATTCTGTTCCCAAGCTATGATCCTACTGAGCACAGTAGAACAGCTCAGTTTAGAAGGCAACACCATTTTTTGTTATTCTTCATAAAGTATAGTTTTTAGAGAAAATGATTTCATGATCAGAAAGAGTTTATTGTTATATTTCTGTATATACTTGCAGATAATTAGGTGGCAAAAGAGACCCAATGAATGTGAATTAGGATGCTACATTAATAGAAAATATATAAATACCTTTTAAAAGATCGTGGTTACGTAGAGTTTCTGCTGCTAAAACAGACTTTCCACAGCCCGCCATGCCATAAACAATCACCAATCCTGGATCATTTCCTAACCTGTATAGGTTCTTCTGTATTTTTTTTAGTAATTCTGGACGAGTAACAAATACTCCTGGCCTCTGTGGAACGTCACCTTCACAAAGGATAGTCTTAACTTAAATTCAGAAAGGAAAGATAAATAAACAAAAATAATAGCAGCCAGTATCATAAGATGGTACAGAATAAAGAACAGCAAAATAATTTTGACTTTAATACTATCTTCCCCTCCAGTACAGACTCCTATTTAGTGCCTCCTATTTGCAATCCCTGGAGATGGTCCAGCAAAGTATCATGGTCAGTGGTATTGAAAACTGTCGAGAAATCCAGAAGACTCAAGATGGGCACACTACAGTTCTCCAAAGGTTATTCACAAATGTGACCAATACAAAATTTAATTACCATGTTTTCATGCTTTTTTTTGGTCTGGGACTGTAATCACTTTAAGATGAAAAGGCTACTATATGAGAAACATTGTGAATACCATTAACAATTATACTAGCTAAGAAATTGGAATAATCCATTGTTTTGTTAGCTTTTCTTATTCACGTATAAGAACACAATTTTATGCATCAATAAACATAAAATACAGTTTTTAGTAGCTTAAATTCCTATACATTACTCACAAAATTATTACAATCCATTATAAAAAATATCCAGCAAATATTAAATCATTTCGAAATTAAAAATCATTTAGAAATGGAGATTATGTTGTAATTCAGTGTTTCCTGAAATTGTAATTTATTTTGTTATAATTCAATCAAATTTAACTTAAAAGTATGACTGAGTCAGTGAGAAACACTTTTAGG
Organism: Pseudonaja textilis; assembly: GCF_049901715.1. NCBI lineage: Eukaryota > Metazoa > Chordata > Lepidosauria > Squamata > Elapidae > Pseudonaja > Pseudonaja textilis. The sequence continues at coordinate 42,881,556 of NC_141994.1, read as the reverse complement.
TAAATATTACAAACCTCTCACTCTTAATAATTATTTCTGTGAAAAAGTACACCCACACCACGACATAGGAAGTTAATTAATTTATGTTGACTGGGGCAACATATAAAAATTAAAAAAAAAACATAACTAACCATATGAAGTTATACCATCCTCAGAATTATTTTTATTTGAAGGTGAAATAATAGGGAGGCCATCTTGAAGGAGAGCAGCAAGATCTTTGTATCCTTCCTGTTGTAAAGCATTATAAAAAGATATATATGCATAATTGTCTTTGGCAATAATAAATTTTAGAAGCATAGCTGCCCGTTCTTTTCGAGTAGTCTAGTAGAGAAAAGAATAAAATGTAGATTTAGTACAATCTATTTACCATTCAGCTTTAAAATTCTACAATTTTAATATGCACTAGAAAGTGATGTTACTAAAATTGTTTATACTTCTTGTGAAGATGGAAGTCATTTCTGTATTTTTCATTTTCTTTAGTACATTCTTAATTTTCCTTCTTTTCTATTTTTATCTTTTGTGTTTTCTTTTCTTTTTATTCTTTTCTTTAATTAATTTGTGTTAATTTTTATTGTTGTGTGCCAAAGAAACCCTTTCAGTATGCACTTGATATTTTTTTCTGGATTGATGCATCAACTGAATCAAGAAAAGATGACAAATCCTACACTATTTAGATTTTAGAAAACATTCTTGGCTAAGTTAAATGCTTTTGCAATCAAATGGGAAAATCATATCTAGTCTAAGATTCACTGAGTTCATTGGAATGTACTTCCAGGTTAATGTCCACAGATCTGTATAGGATTATTGAAATGTTCTCAGTATAATAATTAAGCAGATAATATATATTAATATATTATCACCACCTGAACATACAAATGCTCATATATGGGCAACTGTTTATAAGGTCTTAAAAGAAATTAGTTCCCCAAAAATTGTATGTCAAAAATACTCAAGCAAGTGCTCTCTTTAAAGAATTGCAATCCTCAAAGTGGGAAAATTGAAAGAATAACAATATAGATATGGCATTTTATTTGATAAATGTATAAGGTATTCCTTTTGAAGAGCTGAATGCAGTTTAATTTTGTCCTCACAGAGCAACTATGAAGTAAATTGGGCTGAAAGAGACTAACTGATCGAAAGACACCACCCTATGAGCATCATGATTAAGGGTAGGCATGAACTCAGATCTCCATAATCCTAGTCTAGCACTTTGATCACTACATTATAATGACTGATTCAAACAGAACATGTTTATTTTGTTTATATACTTAAACCTAATTTTATTACTGTAAGAATTATTATAAAGTTACAACAAATTACTTAGATTCAGAGTGAGGCTGCTAGTCTACATTTACTAATTCAGGGAGTCAACCTTTGAATTCTGCTGGAGAGGGGAGATATTGTAGGAGACCATTAGTGATTCCTGGGACATTTTGATAGATAGTTCTTATATCTATTTGTTTTTAATTCTATTACTGCATCAGGTATGAATGCTATTTACTGTCAATTTAAGATTGGAGCAGTATACCAAATCAATAAGTAAATAATAGTGAGCTCAATGACCTTTTTTTAAAAATTAGAATTATAGACCAGTTACATCTCTTGAGAAGACATACATAGAACTACTCCAAAAAGATTAATTTTCCTACTGAAAAGTAAAAATATAAATGCCCACTTAATTCCCATTGAAATGTGCAACTAATTTCATATATATTCCACTTAATGTTGTTACTAAACTTCTTTATTTTTAATACTGATATTTTTTCTGTCAAAAAATATCCAAAAGCACTCTGACACTTGGTTTCAACAAGCTGTTATATTAGCACAAATGTAAGCTAGAACAACTTTAAGAAATGTAATTGTAATTATTTGCTATTTCACTTTTGCTAATTGTTGTTACGTTAACAGACTAATAATTACTAGTACTTTTCTGCTCTTGTGTCACCTGAGTCCCTTGTATACAGCAATAATGATTCTAGAGTTACATACAACCTTGAGTGAAAGGGGTTACAGATTATCCCTGGGGTCCATACCAAAAATCTGGGTGCAGCCACATGAGGCCTCAAGTATGACATCATGCCCCACTGTTCTAAAACTTTATATATTAACAATATTTCTATTCTAACATAAACAAAAGGACAAAAACCTTTAATAACCTGAGCTTTTACTTTCTCCTCTTCCATCACTGTCAAGGTATCATCAGCAACCATATGATCCATTAGATAAGATGTCTTGATATCCCTTTCCAAAGCTTGGCGGTTCATTAGCAAATAACTTCTAGCTCTCTGGTCCATGTTTACTGTTCCTTTTAGCTGAGTAATCCTATGAGCTAACCAAGACAGAAAATTTCACAGTTATAATGTACAAGTATCATTTATATGCTACTTTAAAAATGATAATACAGAACCTTGAATTACTAACATTAATTAATATTGCAACTTACAATAAATTATTGAACAGTTGTCAGCTACCTTTGGACTTCAATACTGATACCTAGTCACCAGTGAAAAATTGTGGCAGATGACTACTTAACATCAACTCTAGAATGAACCCAAGAATTGTTCAATTTAATTTTCCTGAAATATATTTTTCAATTATAAAATGGTACTGATACCATATAACTGCAAGCTCTTCAATTGCACTAATACATAGTATAAAGAATGAGGAATAAGAAAAATAAATCCAAAATTATGTGTACTAGGGACATTGGTATATAACTTAATTACAACCATTCGTTTAGTGACCTTTCAAAATCACACTATTGAAAAAAGTGACTTATGACCATTTTTAACCATTCCCCATGGTCACATGATCAAAATTCAGATGCTTGGTAACTGGCATTTATTTATGAGGGTTGCAATGTCCTGGGGTCATGTGATCACTTTTGTGATCTTCTGACAAGTGAAGTCAGTGGGGCAGCCAGATTAATTAACTGTGTTACCAACTCAACAGAAATTACAACAGAATTTTTGTCTCCAGAACAGAAATTTTATCTTCCATTGTGGTCATTAATTAAGGGCTACCTATATACAAATTATTCAGTTGTTCAGACATTTTCTAAGATGCATTACCCAATATTTAATTTAGATGCAGTTCCTACCGAAGTATTTTAGCATTTATTTAATGAATTACATAAAAGTTAACTTCAACTATAAATTTTCTTTAAACAGTCAAAGAAAACAGTCTAGTCTGATATCTTTAAATGATATACTTGCCTTTCTAGAACATCACATATATGCAATTTATAACTGAAAAATAAAGATAATTATTTCTGTATTAAATTTGTTTGCCACCCATTTTACAAGGGACTTAAAATGTTAAAAGGAATAAAATTATACAAAAACATGTATATAAGAATAAAATACAAAGTATATAACCATAAGAAGCAAGGTTCAGAAATAAATGCAATCTGAAAGTTAATGTTTAACAGAAAATACTAATTAGCCTAAGAAACAGATTTACAGAAACAATATAGATTAATAAAAAGGTTCAAATTTGATATAACTGTAAAATGTAAGATAAAGTAACATTTTAAAATTTAAGCACAAAGTATTGGAATCTAACTGCATGTACGTTAATATACATTATCAAACACCAGACCTACAAAGATACTTAAGTAAATTACATATACTCTAAATACAAAATATTGCACATAAAGCACATACTGTTACATTGCTTGCAATATGACTATTTAGCTGAAAAATGTATGCAACATAAAAATTTATTTCTTCAACAATAACGTAACTTAAACCTGTTCTAGGTCAATAAAAAGAGAAAGTGACATCTAGAGAATAGAGTTGTAAGTTTTCAGGATTGTGTAGGTTTAATTTGCCTCTATCAGAGGCATATCAACAAATTAGAATAATTTGATGCAACAAAACACTAACTTGGAGATTATCCACTTATAGTTCATTAGGACTGTCTTGTACATTCAGAAGCTAAATATTCGACGGACGAATAATCTGGTGAAAAATTCTTGCCTCCACTTCAAACATGCCCTTACACTATTTCATGCTACTTAAAATATTCAATATCCACCACTTGCCTTCTAAATATACGGGAGTAGATTTTTTTCAACACAGAACACGTTTCTTTATGTAGAATAGCTCTAACTAAAACCGAAAATACAAAGGGCGACTTTTCCGATCTGCCTATTTAAAGAAAGGGGACGTCCTGCTGCAAATTCTCTACTGCCCGCTCCGCTTCTAAAGTTGGCCCGCACTATTTTTGACCTCGACAGCCCCTGCCCCCTCGCAATCTCCAACCCATCTTCAACGCGCTTTTGTTTATTTTCTCTCTCCTTCTCTCTCATTGTCTTGTCTACCGTCTCCACGCCCTCAGGCTTGCTGCACGGTTACCTGAAGCGTAAGCAGTGTTCGTGGAAACGAAAGGGGCTGCCTCGATGAAGCCCTTGCAGCCTCTCAGTTTTGAATTCACCCCATCTCAGTTGCCCCCTCAGTTGGGAACTCGGGAACTAGCGGCCACTTCCTCCTTCGCGAGGCGAATCGAGGAGGCAAAGGGCGAGAGGGGCGGGGTAAAGCCGAGGCGAGCCTCGGCTAAAGTTCCTCGGGGAAGGGCAGTTCGGTAGAAGCGGAGCAGGCCGCCGCCCGGCAGCCACGAGGCTCCAGGAAACAAAGCCGACGTCTCGTGCGCGAGCCACTAGCTCACCGTCCTGGCTCAGCACGCGCCTGGAAAAACGAAGAGACCGCTGTGACAACCTGCGAGCGCGCGCCTCCCGGCTGCTCGCGCCGCATTCAAACTCGTCACTCCCCCTCCCCACCCCCAGCCTACATTGACTAGCAAGGCCCCCGCGAATAGAGGGATGGCGGAAGGGGAGGGGGCGCGCATCGCCGAGCATGCGTTGGACGTGGCGGTCCATCTCGGATCGGCGGCAGCGAAGAATCTTCTTATAAAGCTTCGAGTTGGCCGCTGGGCTGGAGTAGGATTGGGAAGGTTACCAGTTCAAGTGTTTTCACTTTCTATCGTGGAGGTACTGAAGTGTGTGTGTGTGTGTGTGTTGTGTGAAGGGGAAAACTGGAGAGCGGTGGAAAGGGAAAACATTATATACAAAGAACGCTGCGGTTTTAACCCTCAGCCGTACAGAAGCAAGTTTCAAGAATACGGTTGGAATATTGTTTTAGCATTAAGTACATTTGGTGGGAAGTAAATGGATTTGAACTAAATGGGATTTACTTCTAGATAAAAGTTCACGGTGTGGGGAATGTAGATAGCCTCCTTTGGAGGAAAAACTATTAGGAGATTAACATATTTCTTCAATTCAGTGCATGAATTGTGCATGACATCAAGACATGTCCGAAGTCAAGCGGAGGAAAGCAAACATATCCAAGCCAAACGAAGATGAACAAAAGAAACAAGTTTTCAAGAGTACCAAATCCACAAGGATGGATCTGCAAACAGTTTCAAGTTTGTTATCTCTTGTTGCCATTCTAGGGCTATCATGGTAAGCAAAATTAGAGAAAATCTGGTACTGTACAGTTCTGGTGAAATACGCATGATCACTAAGAATCAACTCCTCTTGACTGCAGTAATGAGTCAATGGGAAAAGACAACAAAAATGTTATTTCTTGATTTTGGCTGGGTGGTCAGCTTTTAGAAACACAAAACTGATGGCAGAAAAATGCCTAGAGGGTCCACTGATCTGCCCTTTGAGATTTTGTTTTCTTTATTCTTTTTAAATTTTTTGTCATATAATGGATGTGTTTATCCCAAGAGTGTTTAAACTCAGTTACTGATGATTGGAACCGCTACCTCTGCTGGAATTTAGTTCCAAGCTTCCACTACTCTTTCTGTAAAGTAACTTTTTAACATTACTTTTGAACTTCCATCCTGTCAAATTGAGGTTATGCCCTGTGTTCCTGATTTTTGCTTAGTATTGAAAATACTGCCTGTAAGAACCTTATTCATTCTTAATATATTTAAAAGTTTCAATCATGTCCCCCTCCCCTTTCCCTCTGTCCTTCAGGCTGTACATACTCAGGTCCTCCAATTTTTCCTGATATGTTTTGTCCCTCATACCTTGCACCATTTTTGTTGCCAATCTCTGGACTCGCTCAATCTTATATCTTTTTTTAAGTGAGGTCTTCAGAACTGGACACAGTATTCCAAATGTGGACTGACTAAACCCCTGTATCGTGGGGAAAAGACCTCCTTTTTCCTGCTAGTGATCCTTCTAATGATGTATCCCAGAATTTTGTTTGCCTTCACAGCTGCCTGGCCATACTGTTTGCTAATTTTGCAGTCATCTACTATGAGTACACCTAAATCCTTTTCTTCTGTTGTTCTGCCTAAGACTATATCCCCAATACAATACAATCCTCTGCAGAGGATTCTTTTCCCCCAGCTCATGATCTTACATTGAGAAACAATGAAATACAGTGATCAATTTTCTAGTGATGCCACATAGTTTTTCATGTTATGAGTACCCCCAGGAATGTCAACTCTATTTCATACCTTTCTATCATCATAGCAACAACAACAAACATTAGATTTAAATAACCTTTTCATAGCATGATATTAATCCTCAATGTGTACTTTTGTTAAATGTTACATTTATAATTCAATTATGAAGTCTAGATGAAATGGCCTTTAACTGCTTGGAAGTAAAAATCTAGTGATATATGTATACAGGTAGGCTGGCTAAAGAGTTCCTTGTGTCAGTTTATCTGGTTATGTCAAATTTCATAGCTGATCACTAGTCTTGAAAATAAGATTTAAATGTTAATTGACAGCAAAGCAGGTGTTCATAAAAATATTTATACTTAATATGTATCTAAATAATGACTGGATTAGCTTGTTTGCTGACATTTGATCAGACTTTCCTACAATTCTCTTTCTCTAGGCACTTCTGAAAACCTGCTCTTGTAGATTAAGGCATGCATCTGTAGCAAAATTAGCAAATTATTAATTAGCAGATTATTTTATAACTAGCAAAAGCATTTCTGATTGTGTAAAACCATCATAATTCCATTGAATTATATATTTTTGTTGGATATTAGGGTATAAACAATTCCTTGTATAGCCTTTTGTGCAGATGTGTTAAATTGTTATTGCAATTTATCTTAAAATCGGGGAAGCAACATTTAACTTTTAAATGTTTTGTTGCTAAACATTTAATTTTTCTAAATTTCTCAGGTTTCTTTTTCAACAGTCTGTTCAGCTGGCTGCTGTAGAAAAGAAATATCACATATTAAAGGAGGAAGCTGTAAAGTTTCAAGATATGGAAAATAAAATTAACACAATCTCTGAAAAGGTAATAATTCAAATACCATAGATATTACTATAAAACTTGGTATTTCTTACTATCTGAAATCTGCAAGATACTTTGCATCAGACCTTTACAGTCTTAAGGAAAATCTATTGAACCATTAACAATTCACATCTAGGTTGAAAATTAAGTTTAATATTCAAATCAGTCGTTTGGTTGAAATCTAAATAGTGAAATATACCAAAGACTGTAGTACTATTTATACCCACTTGGAAGTAAATGACATTGGATTTAGTGGTTCTTTTTCAAAGTAAATGTACATAAAAAAATTGATTTACCTGCAATCCTGTTCTAATTTAGAAATAACTTCCATTGAATTTAGCTATCGTCAATGTGAATCAATATATTATTCGTTAAATCTATAACTTGCCTTTCACTAAAGTGACTGTACATAGCACTCACTCTTCCAATTTTTTCTACTAAGAGCACTGTGAACAGTTTACTATACAATAATTTAAATCTGAGTTAATAGCACATTTAGAATGATCTAATTCTAACATCTGAAATTTTCAGTATAGTTTTAAGAATATTTTTTGGAAAATCATCGTCAACTGATTAGGACCATGAATGATTCCAAACACAGCTGAGTTCTGCTCATCAGTTTTGTCTTTTGAAATAATGATTGTTTATTTCAGGGAGTAATTGCCATAATCAATCAAATGATATAAAATAAGAACAATAACTTTTATTTTTCTTTCTTCACACTATTAATTCTCTTCTTTGTAGCTCTATTTGTTCTATTACTGCATCTGCCTTTCTGTATTTAGCGCTAGCTTGTTGTTTCATTATTTAGTTTAAAATAATTTTTTCTTCATATTGTCATGTTTCCATGTTTTTAAATTATTTTGATTCTCTTCTGTCCTTTTGAAGTTTGCTTTTGGCATGCCATTCAAAGGTTCATAGTCAGATAAAATGTAAATACATTGTATATACCTTGCAAACAGTAAGTGAAGGTGGACATTGTTTTGTGTTAAAAATGCAGTTTGCATCTTCGAGTGTCCTGCAGGAGGTTGCTTCATATGTTTCCATGATAACCAATTTTGAGCAAGAATTGTCTACCCTTCATAACTTCATAGAGTATATTGAAAATAGTCAACAGACACGTTCTAAAAAGTTTCAGACTATTAGCAAAACCTTTCAAAAGGTGGTAGACTCCTGGAAGACGAGCACATCTGAGATGGATACAAATACCAGCAACATAAGATTGGATACCAAGGTTTTACATAGTGAAATAATTTCTCAGATCAATACAATGGATCAGGGACTGAAAAAACTTTCTGAAAGACTGAAAGATCTAGAAGACAGTACAATAGTGAATCTTAAAACATTAAATAGGCAAGAGGAAAATGAACTGCAAAGGATTGAACAGCAGCTACAGTTGGATAAAAACACAGCTGAATTATTAAAAGAAGAGCACGACAGTATTTTGGCCAGAAGTAATGATCTGTACCAGAAACTTGTATTTTCTGAACACAAACTGCAGGAATGCAAGACTTACTTACCAATAATTGAAAATGCTATTTATTCCATTCTTAGACTATCAAGTGAGCTTGTTGCCGCAGAGATAAAAAAAGAAGACATGATCACAAAGGTAATCAGTATAGAAAATGAAATAATGAAAGCTACTACTGAAATAACGAACATACAGAACAGTCTTGAAGACATACAATCTGAAGGTAGCTGAATAAAAAATGAAAAAGCATCTTAATACCATAGAATCAACCATTAATATTACAAACAAAGCTTAAAGATTCTGCAGAAGTAGAACAAGTCTACCATAGTGTGAACAGTATTGATATCAGCAGCTGTATAATTTTAACATTTCTTTGGCCGTCATTTTTTTTGGAAACATATACAAAGAAAATAAATATTAGAAGATTCATTAAAATTGTTAAAATTCATACTGGAAACATTTATTTATTTAAAAACACATTGCAAATAATTTGGTGATTATTAAGTTCATTATTTTGGTTATATGTTAGAGTCAGTTTTGATCACAAAGATCTTCAGGATGATTTGTTGTGAACCTGATTCTTCAGGACTTCCAATTCCCACTGTAATCAAGCTCTTGCTGCAGGTTGGCCTTCCTCCTATCTCAGTGTTACAGGTTTCTTAAGAGATATAGATCATTGCATGGAAGTATCTAATAGCTGATAATTTCAGTATGGTTATTTGTGCCTCAAATGAGAGCTCTCTATTGTAGAGATTTTGTGTATGATCCATTTGTTTTCCTCACTATCCATTGCAATTCTCAGGAGTCTAATCTGACATCAAAATTCAAAAGCATCAGTACTGATTCTAAACACTTCAAATCCAGCTTTTGTTTCCCTAGAACAGGGGAAAAAATTACCTGCATGATACAACCTGGCATTTGAGTATCTTTCCTTGGCCTTCATTGCTGCCTTATCAAGTACTACAATAGTGTATGTGTGTGTAAATAAAAATTCTGGTTTATTGTTGATATAAAATGCAGATACTACCTCAAAAGTTTTGTCACATTCTAAATATCATTTATTTTTATTCTTTATAAATTAGTCATTTTTTCACTGTTTCTTTTATTAGAATCAGATTACTTGCAGGTCATCCATATTTCAGCTATCAGAAGTCACATTCTGAATATCATTTATTTTTATTCTTTATAAATTAGTCATTTTTTCACTGTTCCTTTTATTAGAATCAGATTACTTGTAGGTCATCCATATTTCAGCTATCGGAAGTCATATTCTAAATATTTGTTTTTATTTCTTTATAAATTGGTCATTTTTTCACTGTTCCTTTTATTAGTAGAAAGAATCGGATTACTTGCAGATTATCCATATTTTCAGCTATCAGAATAGTGTTAGCAGCTGTGTGCAGGTTATTGGTGTTTCACAAGCCCATCCAGATGGTGGCTTCTTGTGCTATGTACAAATTACACATAAGGATTGGGATGATTCTCCTTTCTCTATGAATTGCTAGTCTAGTTTGGTGAAAGAATGAAAAATGATACTGATCGTAAACTTGATAAGATCAGTAAAGTATTTGAAATTTCACCATTCTCTAATATGCTTGAATTTAATATAGCATCAGTTGAAAAAGTTGAGAATGAGATTTGAGGGAGTAAAGACTAGGAAAGGGGAAGGGGAATCCTACAAGGCAGATTACAAATCCCTTTTGTATGTTGCCAAAGAAAAGTGTAGGTTTAAGTTACAATGGCAATTGGGGCCAGAATTTGTTTTTAAATGCTGCAGTGGTAAAGTGTGACATCCCATCAGTTGTTAGCCAAGCCATTCCAGGCTTGGTCCCTCTCGATCCCAAGCCTAGATAATATAAGAAACTGCCTTGTCTTGAATTTCCTCCACCTGCTTATCTCCCTAAATCTTTTCCCCTTTTGGCTGTCAGCCTAGTTACCAGCTGCTGCTGCCACCCACTGCTACCTGTCAGTCTGTGTCCCATCACTGTACCAGCTGGGCCATTTTTCACATTGCCTTTTGCACCACTGCCACCAGGGCTCCTCTTGCTCCCTACCTGGGCTGCCATTCATACCTCACCCAGTACCTCCATTTGTGCACCAATTAGGGCCTTTTTTCAGAAAGCAGCCATCTAGAAGGCTCCTTTCATGCTGGCATACCTGGGACTTCCTTTCACAAGTCTCTCAAAAAAGGCAGAGATGTGAAAGGAGGGTCATTCTACCTAGATTTTTTTTTTTTTTTGCAAAAGGCCTGGGTATGTGAACTGACATCCAGAGCAGGTGCAGACGCTGGGCAAGAGAAACCCCAACAAGCACTGGTGTGAAAGACAGCATGAGAAAGACACCAGCTGGCATAGTAATACTGTACTGTGTAGTGGGTTCATTGGCGGGCAGATGAGTGGTGGCGGCAGTTGGCAACAGTAAATGTGGTCAAAATGCAGTTATGGTTGTTGAATGGACTTTTCTCAAATGACTACCTGTACATGGAAGTATCTGTGTGCTAGAAGTCAAGCTTGATTCTATGATACAGACAATGATGCAGGTGTATAAGTAACCAGTCTGGTGTAATAGATAAGGAATTATTATTTTGACTAGGAAAACCAAGATTGAGGTTCTTTCAGCATGATAGTTCACAGGATGACCTGGGCCCAGTAATTTTCTCTTGCCCCAAAATACATCACAGGGTGGGGAAAATAGCTGGAAGAAATGCTAAGTATATTATTTTAAGCTTTTTATGTGTGTGTTTTAATTTTATGATTTTTAAAAATTAAACACTTACCTCACTCTCAATCCAGGCAAAAAGAAGCCAATATTGCTCTTATAGTTTGTGACACAGTGATACTGGCTGGAAATCACATGAAGAATGTTTAACAGTCAACGCGGGCTTCTCATAATTTGTACAGAAACCACTAGATCCAATTTCTATGTCAGCATAAAAGGCTCACAAACCTTATCCTTTATTTAATAAGCTAATGAAAGCATTTAAGAATATTCTCCTTTTCCTTTATGACAGTTTACTGATAAAACTGGAGAATTTTAAATTACCTTTCATTGCAGGAAATCTGAACATTTTAAATTTCAATATAATGTTATCAGACTTTTTGCTTTTTAGTGTGAAATGGTACCAAGTTTAACAAAACAACTGGAAGATCTTAATGTAATTCCTCAGATGAAGTATCTGCAAAAGGAGATTAGCATCATGCAACTAAGATCCAGCCGGTTAATTCAAGAAGAGGAGGAGCTCCAGCTAAATTTAACATCTCTCTTTGATGCAGTTGCTAAACATGAGGAAAAAACTAAGGGCATCTCTATAAAAATTGCAGATGTAAAGACTGACATTAGACGCATTTCAGGTCTTCAAACAGATATATCCTTATTAATAGAGAATCTAGAAATTCTAGAAGACAAAGTAAATAAAGTTGAAAAGGCCATAATACAGAATATAGGGGATCTTCTCACTAGTAGCATTGACAGGACTACAAAGTTACAAAATATTGCATCTGAAAATACCAGAGAAGTAAAGCACATTAAGGCAAAATCATTTGAGTTGAAAGCCGACTCTACCAAGCAATTCAATAAACTTTTAGAATTGGAAAGTGATAGAGCTAAAGTTCTGACAACAGTAGCCTTTGCAAATGAGTTAAAACCTAAAGTCCACAATTTAAAGAATGATTTGGCCCATTTGCTACTTGTATTAGATGAATTAACATTACGAATTGGAAGACTACTTGGAGATCTATTGGAAAGCCAGAAGGAACTTGCTCTCCTAAATAAAAAGCTATCTAATTTAACTTCAGTTCAGACTCAAACTGAGTGACAACTATTTCAAAGAGGAACACATCTAAGAACATTTTAATTCTAACAAATCAGAGTACTTTGTTTTAACCAAGTTGTGATGTTAAATCATAAAACTTTAAAAAATAATCTGCATATAGCAAATTTAATTTTTAAAAAGGCAATTTTGTTTCAATGTCTGAATTAGACATTCAAGTGAAATCACAAGTTTTAAATTACCAGTGAAAATGCAATGATACCTTTAACACTGGTGATGTTAAATCTTATAAAATTTAGGTTTGCATCATGTTTCTGCAAAACGCTCCCAGCATTTTTGTAAAAAAAAACAAAAAAAAAACAATATTGGAAATTTTCTGAAGCAAGAGATTCAGGTTTTAGTAGCTAGACAAAATCATTTTAAATCATTTTCATCTAAGCATCCTCAACAAGGAATGTTCAAGACTTAAGACAGGCATCCCCAACCCCCAGACTGCAGCCTACTACTGAGCCTTGGCCCATTTAGAACCGGGCCATGCAAGCACAGCTTCGCTTACGTGAGCAGGGGGTGCTCACACTTGCGTGCAAAGCTCCATTTCTACAAGTGGCATTGCATGTCTGCCACTCATACAGAACCCCCCAAGCCAGAAAGTTTGGGGACTACTGACTTAAGAAAAGTAATTTTATATTTATGGTTTCCAAAATTTTATCTATATACTTCTGAAAACTTAATAACTTTTCTCTTTAATTCTGACCAAGTATTTTGATAGATGACTGTGTATAGATTTATACATATAATTCAAACTGAATGCTTGAGGTAGGTCTAACCTGGAAGCAGATATATTTATAACATAGAGTTGCAATTTTCTTACTCTATTAAATTTGCTTGTGACAGCCTTAATGATATAGGACATTTTCCTGCCTAATGTAGCCTTTTTAGTTAGCAGTTTCTCTGGTTAAAATATTTTGTTGTATTGCACCATTGATAATATACATGATTATGATTACCCATTTAGATCACTTTAGAAAACCATTTAATTCATATTATAACGAATTACTAAATGTAAAATTAAAATATGTGCACTTTTCCTTTCTTCAGATTTAGGAAGGGTAAAGGTAGAACTTAGTAAATAAAAGACCATTTTCATAAATATGTTGTTTCTCTTTATTAAGATGACAGTATTTCATCCTGTCAAACTTAAAATTATGAAACAAAGTCTTTCTAGTTATTCTTTATTTTGACCACCAATGACCGCCCGAGCCAAGCATGTTTCATTGTCCTATACTGCCATGAGAATAAAGTTTCACAATGTTTCATTATCAGCCATTCAGTCCATCATTCATCTACTCAGTAAGACCAAGCTTTTTCTTCAAGGATTCTGGCATCTCAGGTGGAGGTGGACGAGGAAGTTTGAAATAAACTTTCACAGAGTCATAAATAAACCACTGTAGTGCTGTCAGAGTACCAATCATAATGATACGGGCAAACAGACCCTTCCATACTCCTGATGAGAAAGATATCAGGGTTAGTAACCAAAAGCATTCATTGATTCTCTTTTTTTAAAAAAAATACTTTGATACTTACCTGTGAATCCCAGCCTCTTCAGTACTGTCAGAGCTGAACTGCCTTTTTCTTTGTTCAACACAGATACCACAGAATCAGCAGGATGTGAGACAATGGCACAGAAGACACCAGCTGAAAATAATTAATTTTAAATTTGTTAGTGCATTATTACAAGTAGATTAGTTATGACAGCAACTGAGATTAGAATTGCTGTTGCTATAGGTCATAAAGTGCAATGTCATGTGACTGCACTGCTTAGTAATGGCAACCCCAAATGCTGTTACTACCACATGACTACATGACCTGTACCCAAGAGGAGGCAGGAATATACTACCATCACATTTTTTTAAATGTTGAGAAATGTTCCTTACCAATATAACCTGCTACAAAGGTAACAACCAGCTGTTCTGCTTTTGAACATTCACTTCTTGGTTTGGGAACAACAAATTTGTAAAGAGCTTCCACAGTTCTTTCAAAACAAGCAAACTTCATCATCGTGTATGGAATCTGCCTCATCCACAGTGGAGCAACTCCTTTGTAGAAACTGCACAATAATCAGAAATTAGGAATTTTCTTGAGCTTTTATTAAAGGGAATCTCAAAATAAACTGTTCACTTCTATTATCCTGCAATTAAACTCTTAAGAGATGTAAATTTAGATATGGGTACATTTGCATTCAGAATTAGGAATATACAGCAACCAGCAATCAACTCAAAACCTTTAGATACAGTGAACAAAATCATACCAAAGGTGGTAAAATTCTAGTCTTGCAGGTCAAATACCATTCAGAAGCTCCATAAAATTAACTGATGTCAATTTTTAGAAAGGTAGAAAAAAATATAGATGTCTTTCCTGGCTTTAATTGCAAAAACAATTTTAGCTGCCTTTTATAAATGTCCACATTCTAGCCAAATTCTGATAGGAGAAAATGACATACAGTACAGCCATTTCTATCAGAATATAAGTGACTAGAATGAAGGTATATTTTTCTTACATGCCAATGACTCAAGCATCTTTGACTGTGCAACAGTAAAGTTGCTGATCCCTCTTAGCTGGAGCTACTCATGATAAAATCTATAAGCAGAACTCAGCAAAGAGACATCAAACAAAGATGGATCTAAGGAAGCATGTTGGCTCATGCTGTTTTTTAGAACTGTTACAATCTGAACATGTTGTTAATTTGCCTCTGTGAGAGATTTAATAATACCTATAAAATGAGCCTGTGCAGGAAATTGCAAATACTTACGCCCAAATACCTTCTTCTGCAAACATTTTGGGGACTGCTTGCCTCAATGTATTAGCATATCCAGGCTGTGTCTGTATGCGAACCTTAGCAGCTTCCATTGGAGACAAAGCAATATCAGCAAAGAACTCTGCACTGGCAGATGCAGCTAAATACAATGATGTACGCCACAAATATGAGTTTTCCTAAAAGATAGCAAATCACAAATAGTCGTAAAACTTCTACTGAACAAATCAGAAGAAAATGAAGCTAAGCTAAGAAGTGCAAGAGCTTACCTCTCCCAACATGTTGCCATACAGGATTTTGAAAACTTCATAAAAGCCAAATTTGCAAAGCCCTTGCATGGAATAGCCAATAAAAGTTGGAGCCCATCCTTTTCCCAAGCCACGAACACCATCTTCTTTGAGAGTGACTGAAAATCCATTGAAGATACTCTTATATTTTTGAGGATCCACCTAACAGGTTTTTAAAAGTAAGTTAAAATCAGCAATATTATAAATGATTGCTTGTTGAATGACCATTTCTTTATCAACTGGAGTTAATATCAATACCGAATGAGGCATACTTACAACCGGTCCTTTTAGTTGTGGTCATTGCAGTGTTCCTGAGTCACATGACTACCATCTGTGACCTTCACTACTGGCTTTTGAAAAGCAAAGTCAACTGAGAAGCTAGCAGGAGGTTGCAAATGGTTGTCGTATGAGTGCAGGATGCTGTAACTGCAAGATTTGCCTAAAGACAGCAACTGGAGTTCCAAAACTTGGTGCAGTAACTTGTCACTTTACAACCACATTGTTTAGTGACAAGAGTTGCTGTTTTCAATTACCAATGTTAAGAGATATAGTTTATATAGTTTAAATGTGTACATCTACATACCACATAAATGACAGAAGCCTCATTTAAGAGTGGTTAGAATCAGTATTCAAGTGGCTAACAAACTAGAATGAAGGGGAAAATCAAGCAGTAATGTTTAGTTGCAAGATAAATTTAAGAGTCATTAGAAAAGTAAAGGCTGTTGAAATAGAGAATAAAAAGGAAAAAGCTATGTGGAAAGTATTAGCAAAAGTAGTTTCCATGTGAAGAATATTAGCAGAAAGTAGAATTTCCAAGTTTTGATACTGCTAAAATATATGAAATGTAAAATTTAAATAAGCGATTTTAACTTGTGTCCTAATTGTTTTATCAGCATGCTGCAATACCTTCTAGTTGTTCAGATAGTGGGCAAGAGAGTGTTGGTTTGCAAAGTAATTTCCAGATATGAGATCCTTGTTTATATATACTGGCCAAAATTGACTGGTATTCTTAGTATGAGCAGAGAATGATGAATGTCATGAGGGTAACTATGTTAACTAAAAAACATTATAGTAATAGTGTTGAAATAGAAAAATAGATATGGATAGAGTAGGAGTACCAAGAGGAAAATATCATTCCTGATATTTAGGAAAACTGTATAAATTCTTAAATGCCATGAAACAATGAAAATTTCTTAGCAGTTATTCGTGGTATACCTAAATATGCTAAAAAATTAATTGTTCAATAATTCTAAATATTTTATTAATAAAACATAGTATTGTTTAGATATTCAGTCTCTCTGTTCCTACCTTCCTACCTCATGCTGCCCTCTACTGACTTGTTCCATTTCACTTTCCTCTTACTTTCTGGCTTTTCTGACTTCAGTATAAACAGGATTACATTTTCTGCAATATGTGTTTGGATCACATAGTAAAAAAGATTCCTCAAGGTATTTAACTGCTTTAGAAAAACATAACAGTTGAATTAATTCTGTGAAATTAAATTATTATAAGATTTCTAAGCAGCTGAAGTTATCATTTAATGTAATATTATATTACCACATCATTAGAAATAGATATTGAGCCATAATTTTAAGAACTAAAACTAATCCTAATTTCAGCATTGGCATGATTATAGAATTCATCTTTCTTGCCATCTCAAAATTGGCAAGTATGGATGCAAGATTTATTCAAATTTTGATGCCCCCTCCCCCATTCCAACCAACCCTGGACAGCTCAGAAATGTTTTGACAAGGATGATTATCCTTTAAACTGCATTTCAGTTACAGCTGCAGTGTTTAACTTGGAAGCATATATTCAAATAATCGATAAAGGTTTCAACTATTTATGAATCTAACAGGCACAAATAGGAAATATTACTATTTTGTCTTTTTTAAAAATCACATATTGCAAATTTGATTCAGTTCAGATTATGAGAAATATTTTAACGTATAGTACGTTTAAAATGACTTAGGTAATTATATTACTTTATATCCTAGTATGCCCTAATTATATTAATCAGAGTTAAAAGAAATTGAAGTCTCCTAATAGAATTCAGTGTCTTATTCCGGAAGAAAGTTAATATTCTAAAATTTGGCAATATACAAACCTGAATGCGACATTTCACTAAATCCAAAGGTACGACTGCTGTATGTGTCAGACCACAACTTAATATTCCACCAAAGCCACAGAGAGCATAAAATTTGAGTGATCCATATTCACAACTATATTCTTCTGTAGTAAAGAAAAGACACACCATGCTGTTAAGGAAATCACATGCAAGGCTGAAGCTTCAGTGAAATATACATTTTCATTAGATTAGTAATATCTCACACTTTAGCATGCTATATAATTCATTTCATCTGACATGCAAATCCAACCTGAATTCGGCATTTAACAAGATCTAAGGGAACCAAAGCTGTATGTGTAGTACCACAACTAATAATTCCACCAAGGCCACAAAGAATGAAGAATCTGCCAGAGCCATATGCACAGCTATATTCTTCTGCTTAAAAAGAGAAATAAGAAGTTTTCAAGGAAAATGATCAAATAATTTCAATACTAACTTAAAATACAGCCTTAACTATCATTCATGAAAAAATAAGCACCCATTTATTTTAATGCAGTACTTTTCTATTGTATTCCCCACACCGGAAAATACTAAGATTAGGACAATATCCAATTAGATTAGACATAACAGTGAGGTATTTGTTTCATATTTAAAAGTCTTCCAGATCTTGAAATCAGATTCTGTTCTAAGATCTTAGCAAGTTTTTTTTTAAGTATACCTATACATATTCACAGGCATCAAGACAACTCTTATCTCTGCAATTATTTGACTATAGCCTGATTATTCAATAGTAGTTTTCAGAAAGCTCTGAGTTACATGTAATAGTGACCCACTGGACATGAAGTTCTATGAGTATAACATAGACTACCTGATTATGGTCAATAGCCACATCCCTCTGTAATATTCCCTACATCCTGAAGGGGAATAGTATAATAGATATGTATGAAATGTTACGCAGAAGCAGCAGCAGGTCGCTATACTGATAAAAATTCTACACTGATGCTGAAGAGATCCAAGTTCAAGCCCGCTCTCAGCCACAGAAATTTACTTATGATTTTGGGCCTTTCATTTTCTCCCAGCCAACCTATCTACAAAGTCATTGTGGGGAGAAATGGGAAAAGGCACCATGTATATAATGTGAATTCTTGAACAAAAAAAACAAGATACAAATCAATCTGTTTCAAAATAAAAAAGTAATAGTATTATAAAATGCAAAGCACAGAATGAATAAGATGCAGTTTTTCCTTTTTTCTTTCCTGCTTCTTAAAACATGTTACAGGAAGGAGGGCTGCAGAGAAAAGAATAATGGAAGTGGGGATATAACTGAGTTCAACTAATAGAACTACAGGACAATCTGAAAAACAATCATTTTAAAAACAATCTTTTAACATCTGTTTCTCTTTGAATATTTTTAATTTCAAAGGATGAATCTTTATTCTCAAATGGCATATAATTCATGGATATGTAAACCAAGAGAGCACTGTACACGGGGGTATTGATTGTTAAAGTTCTATAAACCAAAATAGTTAAAATCCAAACCAGCACTGCTATGAATATTCACTATGACAAGCCACCAGTGAGATTATTTTTCATTACTTTTTATGCAGCATATATATTTTTAAAAAGTACAAATGCCAACTGAAATGAATGTCTCATTAATCTGACAACAAATCTTGTTAAGTCTTTAAAAGTCACAGGGGATTGTCAGATTCAACGGGTTTGCCTTAATTACCTTTGAAATTTAATAATCTAATACTGTAATAGTAAGTGAAACTTGGCATTTGCTAAAATAAGCATTTTAAATTATTTTAGTGCTTTAATAATGTAATAGTATTGGCTATCATAAAATATATTGTTAAAAATGTAGCACTTTTTTCAATCCCTCCTTACAATATTTTTTATCATTACCATAATCAATTTCATTGTGACCTTCAAAATCACATTCTTAGCATTAGGAAACCTATGCTAATTAGTAGAAACAAATTATTTTCTTTCGCCCTCGGATTTCTCCCCTCTCCTCAGTAGCATCCTTTGAAATTATGAAACCTCATAATTTCCTGAATTAAAATAGTCACTCTCAAGGTCGCAGATCAATAGTTCTAAACTAGGGTCGGGATCCTAAAAGATCCACCCAGGCCTTCAGCATCAGAAAAGCAAAACAACTGGATTTAGATTAGGTTTCATAAATTGATCAAGGACTCGGTGACCTTACTTGTCCCCAAGGAGACTGCACATGGATTCCTCTACTAACACCGTGCCACCTGAAAGATCAGGCTCCCGAAGGAGAGGCTGAGACCCTTCCAAGGAAGGAATTGCCCTTCCCCGACCACCCACGCCTCACCTTCTGCGGAAGCGGCTGCCAGGCTCCGACGAGTGCAGGAGACCTCTTCCGATTCAACCAGGCGCTTCCTTGGGCCGCAGCTGTTCTGGTGCAACTCAAGCTGAGGAGCGTGGAATGGATTAAGCCGCACAAGCGGCGCAATAGTCGAAAACATGGCGGCAGGAAAACTTCAAATGAAAAAAAAAAATACAGTCGTTAGCAGCAAATCTTCTGCAGAACATTCACCCTGGTTCTCCCATGGACAAACTCTCACTCGCTACAGTGGGTTGAAAAATGAAAAATATTAGCCTCCCTGAAAGTCCCTTTACCTCCTAAAATGGCGGAACACCCGTAACCGCCCGGCCTTCCCCCTAACAGGCGACTCTTCTAAAAGGCCGAAAATCAACCTTCCTCAATGACTTTGTCCCTCTCTGACGCAACGGGCGGGGCAAGCGCCCGAAAACTCGCGCTTGCGATTGGGCAACAAGGCCCTGGAATGTACGTCATTTCCCTGTTTCAAGAATTCCTCCGCCCATTTTGCTTCCGCCTTGAGTACATCGAAATTAAGATTATTGGTAAAGTTGCATTCGACGTCATTTAGAATTTGACCCAAGTTTACAAAAGGTCGGTTGGCCCCCAACTCGGGAGAAGGAGGTTGGGAAATCCTGTCACAAAGTCACTTCCTCCACCGCTCCGCCAATACCAATAACCTCCGTCAGGGACAAAGTCACTGGGAGGGTAGGGAAGATGGGAAAACTCTTCCTCCAGCGGCGACGAATTCCGTTCCTTCGCGCCGGAAGATGTGCCGGAAGAAGGTGGAACCAAAATTGAGGCGGAGCGGAGAAGGTGATGCAAAATTTCCAGGACAACGCAAGTTGCGTCGGAGGAATCCCTGAGTGCCGCGGTACCGAGAAAGATGCAGATAACCGCGACTGTCAGTATCCCAATAGCTGAAAAGTTTGTAGGATCGAGCAAGCTGATTTAGCACAGCATATTTACAAGAGCCATACATCGGTTAAAAAAAAAAGATGGATACAGCGAATTAAGCTTATGGACAGTTAAAGTCACTACAGTAACCTTAGTATCAGATACAGTATTTTCATTTATGACCATAGAACATCGTGTCAGCCTTTATCTCATATATAGGACTAATATAGGCATACATATATATACTGTACACATACACCCCCCACCCCCCCATGTTTAGTATATTGTGTTGTGGAAAGGGAATTTCACGAAGGCAGTAGTGTCACAAAAAAAAAAAAAAACAGGAAAAGCCCAGGGGGAACATCAGGTCAGCCAGAAAACAAACTTACATAGGAAAAGGAATCAAATAAAAAGTATTAAAGAATCCCTATAGACAAAAGCCTAAGTAATTAAGAAAACTAGACAAATAGGAAAAGGAAACAAAAGATAATTTAGAAAACCCTTACAAACACAGGACATACCAAATAAGCAAAACAAACAGACAAAAGACACAAAATATAAATTACAAAAGGGACAGACAGGAGATTTCCACAGAACAAATATGAAAAACTATCTTAAAGCTAAAAGAGATTACAGAAAACCAATAATACAATCTGGCCACCCCACGGAGTTTGCCTTCCACACCCCGCAGAGTTCACCCTCCGGCAGAAATAAAGACAAACTCAAACAGGATTTAAAACATTAGGCACAAATACAAACACACAAAATCAACTTACAAAGGGAGAAAAGGGTATAAAAAACCAGGGACTTACCATAAGGAGCTAGCTAGGCCAGGAACTCAGACTTCTCGCTGTTCTCCACCTTCCTGAAAAATAAAAAGATCCAGCTTTCAAGCAGTTGTCTGTACCCTTGCGCCAGAGCTCTCCAAGCGGGAAAATTGAATCCTCGAAAGAAAGGCATTTTGACACTTTTCAACAGTGTTAGGTACAACTTTATACAACTTTATAATTTGTG
The DNA here is from genome assembly GCF_049901715.1 of Pseudonaja textilis. Classification (NCBI taxonomy): domain Eukaryota; kingdom Metazoa; phylum Chordata; class Lepidosauria; order Squamata; family Elapidae; genus Pseudonaja; species Pseudonaja textilis. The sequence goes on along the minus strand of NC_141994.1, from coordinate 42,859,621 downwards.
TGTGTGTGTATAGTGCTCATGGTGGCATGGATACAATTGTGTGCTTTCCTTCCAAGTACAGTACCTTGAAAATAAGATAAACTTAAGTCATGAAATTTGTTATGTGACTAAAATTCACTTTTTGAGTTCAAACTTTGCACTCTGATCTCTTCATATTTTGCAAAGTGTGCCTTTTTTTCCAAATTGCTTTGAACACTCAATCTGACAATTCTTTAAGTGGATTGTACAATAAAATCATTTTGTATGATCATTATTCATGCAAAGTTATTTTGTTTTACCTTTCCTGTTTAGAAAAAGTATAAAGTGAAAGGGCTTGAATGAATCAGAAGGTTGGTCGTAAATGTGATAAGCTATATGATGAAAATAAATGGAATACATAGTGAATTATTTGCATTAAAATAGCAGAATGTACAGAATGCTTGGGAACATAGCTACATATATTTTCATATGCAGGCAATTGTCATATTGAAAACTCATAAATTCTAGTAACTATTACAGGTGAAACTTGATAAATTAGAATATCATGCAAAAGTTCATTTATTTCAGTAATGCAACTTAAAAGGTGAGCCTAATATATGAGATAGACTCATTACATGCAAAGCAAGATAATTCAAGCCGTGATGTGTCATAATTGAGATGAATATGGCTTACAGCTCATGAAAACCCCAAATCCACAATCTCAGAAAATTAGAATATTGTGAAAAGGTTCAATATTCTAGGTTCAAAATGTCCTACTCTAATCAACTAATTAAGCCATAACACCTGCAAAGGGTTCCTGAGCCTTTAAATGGTCTCTCAGTCTGGTTCAGTAGGAATCACAATCATGGGAAAGAGTACTGACCTGACAGTTGTGCAGAAAACCATCACTGACACCCCCCATAATAAGGGAAAGCCTCAAAAGGTGATTGCAAAAGAAGTTGGATGTTCCCAAACTGCTGTATCAAAGCACATTAATAGAAAGTTATGTGGAAGGGAAAAGTGTGGAAGAAAAAGGTGCACAAGCAGCAGGGATGACCGCAGCCTGGAGAGGATTGTCAGGAAAAGGCCACTCAAAAGTGTTGCGGACTTTCACAAGGAGTGGACTGAGGCTGGAGTCAGTGCATCAAGAGCCACCACACACAGACGGATCCTGGACATGGGCTTCAAATGTTGTATTGCTCTTGTCAAGCTGTTCCTGAACAACCAACAATGTCAGAAGTGTCTTACCTGGGCTAAAGAAAAACAGAACTGGTCTGTTGCTCAGTGGTCCAAAGTCCTCTTTTCTGATGAGAGCAACTTTTGCGTCTCATTTGGAAACTAAGGACCCAGAGTCTGGAGGAAGAATGGAGAGGCACACACTGCAAGATGCTTGAAATCCAGTGTAAAGTTTCCACAGCCTATGTTGATTTGGGGAGCCATGTCATCTGCTGGTGTTGGTCCACTGTGCTTCATTAAGTCCAGGGTCAACGCAGCTGTCTACCAGGAGATTTTGGAGCACTTCATACTTCCTTCCACAGACGAGCTTTCTGGGGATGCTGACTTCATTTTCCAGCAGGACTTGGCACCTGCCCAAGCTGCCAAAAGCACCAAAACCTGGTTCAATGACTGTGGGATTACTGTGCTTGATTGGCCAGCACAGGGGTTCAGGTTCTCTATGGGGCATTGCCAAGAGAAAGATGAGAGACGTGAGACCGAACAATGCAGAAGAGCTGAAGGCCGGGACTGAAGCATCCTGATCTTCCATAACACCTCAGCAGTGCCACAGGCTGATAGCTTCCATGCCATGCCGCATTGAGGCAGTAATTGCTTCAAAAGGGGCCCAAACCAAGTACTGAGTACATATGCATGCTTATACTTTTCAGAGGTCCGATATTGTTCTATGTACAATCCTTGTTTTACTGATTTAATGTAATATTCCACCAGTCTGTTCAATTACTGAAAGATGTTAAGGATAAGAAACAGGAACCTGCTAATCAAATACTAAATCAAAATAACATTGCTACCTCAGTTTTGGAAAAGCTATGAAGATTTTTTAAAAAATGAAACTCAATTTTACTGAGTGCCACATCACAGTTGTTTGACCTTGGGGGGGATGTGGGGGTGGAGCATGATCAGGGTGGGGGTGGTTCAACATCACTCCTGTCAAGGGTACCTGTAGTGGGCCAAGCAGGTCTGGGGGGATCCATTCCTTCCAGTTGAGAAAGCTGAGACCAGGGAGAATGGCCCTCTTGAGCTCAGTTTTCGCTGAGGGCCAACCCTTTGCTGTTTCCAGGCTGGCCCCTTGAACCAGATCTAACACTCCGTGGTCCGAATTTGGCCTGCAGGCCTTGAGTTTGTCACCCGTTGTAGTACAACATATAAGCACAACTAATCAATGGTATGCAATTTAAAATCCTAGAATTGTGACATTTTGTTTGTTAAGACACATGAAAAAAATTCCAATGATCATATCCAAGATTATCATAGATTCTAATAAGGATCAATAGCACACAAAGAAAATGTTCCTTAAACCATCAATTTAGTATCCTAAGCCTTACCAAGAACTTTTTTTTTCAGTTCTAGACAATTCATACTAATATCTACATCTGTGCAGCTTCAAAATGATGGGAAAGTCTCAAAGGGATGACAGGTCCACAAAAATAGTTCCATTAGCAGATTAAATGCTTATTCCCAGTTGTCTCATAATCCTGAGGTTTTGGACCAGCATCAATGATCACTTAAAAACTGGAAATACTTTCATAAAGCTCTATTGCACATTGAATATTAATCAAATTTGTATACCACCTGACTCCCAATGACTGGGTGGCTCATAAATAAAACAAGAAAAGTACTATTCATAGCAGTCAAAAATAAAAGATAGCACGAACAAACTGCACAAGTATGAAGCAAATACAAAGTACATTTTTTCAGACATTAGTATGAGGAATATTTGTAGGACTTGATTAAGTAGCATAGTATGGATGTAATATTGTGTATCTGGAGTTTTCATATTACTGGAATGAATACCTGATTAGGTATCCAAAAGACCTAGGTAGATGGCATTTTCCAGAACAGGAGTCGCCAAACTTTTGGATCTCAAGGACCACCAAACTCATAATTTTAAATCCTAGGGATCACTTTCTGGTTCTGTGGGTGTGGCTTGGTGGTCATGTGAATGGCTGGGCATGGCTTCTATGTAAATATTATAAATATTGATGTAAATATTGATTTTTTTTATAAAAAAGAGCAACTTTTACCCAAAATCAGCCAAAGTAGGCAGGCAAATTGAGTTGCTCACAGAATTTTTCAGTGATCTATCTATCTGCCATCAGTTAGCTCAGTCTGTCACATAAAATTTGTTTGCTGTGAGTCTGCACTGAACACTAGAACCTTCAGTCCTAAGGGAGGTTTGGTTGTGTTTAAAAGCAGAGCCAAAGATCTGAAGACTAGCTAGAGCAAGAAATCCAACCACTTCCTGCTTCCTAGCTAATTTAAATCTCCTGGCAGAGCAGAACAGCTGATGGTCGGAAAAAGGAAAAATAGCAATTTAGCAGGCTTTGCTGGGTAAGGAATGAGTGGGCGGGGAGGGTTTCCACAGGCCATGTGAGCAGTGCAGCCTTGTATTTCTGCGCAGCCTGGATTAATTGCTTTGAGGGGTGCTCTGGGAGTGAGATCTCTCTGGGGCCCACCGGTTGGTGACTGCTGTTCTAGAAACCCTGTATTTCAAAGAGCAAAGCAGGGTCAGTGTAAGTTTGTGATTGGATGGAAAACAACTAAGAAATATCACAGCTGTAAGCTACACTAAAAGTTGCTGATAGAAGGCAATGCCAAACAATTTCTGTACTGCTGCCAAGAGCTGTGATATTTCTTACAGCATAACGCTTGATTTATGAGACTTGAAAATTAAGACGTACATGTAGGCTAAATATATTTTAAGGCAAGAGTTTCTATATAAAATGTAAAGAACTTCTGAGTGCATCAACACCAAGTCAGAGGAAAGTGCAAGTTATGGTTTAAAATAACTTTATTGCAATTTTGTATAGAATATGCTGTAAATTGATACATTCATTTGATATGTAATAATCCACAATAAAAATGAATGTTGTATCATTGGAAAATGCAATTTGGGACAAGTCATGGTAATTGCATTTTTTAAACATGTTGGTGGGCAACATGTTTAACTTTTGTTCATCACACATACATGTTTGTGTGCATGCGCAGCGCAACAAATGGCCTTTATGTACCATAAGAATTATAGGTTTTGGAATATCAGAGTTTTAAATACCATAGAAAAATATGAAATCTAAAAATGTAATTCATGCTGTAGTACATGACTCTTTTGAAAGAAGCCTGCAGATAAAAATGATTTCACATTTAGTTAAGTAAAAATAAGTAAACCAATTTATTTTATGTAAGCTTTATTTCAAAAAACTATACTAATAAATATTGTTCTAAAACAATAGTCAATTAGATCAGGAATTATAGGAGTAAGCACTAAAATAAGTAACTATGATTAAAAATTAAGGATAAGTTCAAGTATAATTACAATCAAAACTAAGACAGATGTATACAATAAGTTTACCATTTATTTGAGATTAACAGTATTCTACAGGAAATGCTGAAGCCCCTTAAAACTACACTGCATTTAGCTGCAGTTTTCACTAAATGCATTCAAAAATGCATTTCTTTTATCCATGTATCTCTTTCCACCCCCAATAACATATGAAGTAAAGAAAATTTCAGTACAGTATCTTAGCCTGAAGTAAAAACATTTAAACACATCTTCACATTTTACTATCACTTCTGCCCATTTTGAGCTTCCAAGTTTATAAAATCAAATATACAATCTCAAATGAACATAATGAAGTCCACATTAAAAAAATAAATCCTACAAGTAGTTCCAGAGAAATCTAAAGATACTACTTATGGCACAGTGATCTCCTAATTTTGAAATAAGTTGATGATGTCCATTTACTGTCCTGTTTTATTCCAGTTTTCAGTTTCAAGATGAGGAAGGATGAAGTCATCTCTATAATTAAAAATAAGAGACCCAGTTGTATGTGCCACAGAAAGAAAAACTCAATTTGTTGTTTTCTCTGAACTCTCGGCTGCAAGGAATTTGGAGAATGGATTTCCTTGGTTGATTTCCATGGATTGATAGATGAAAACCAAGAAGATTGCAACAACGAAAAAGAACAAAAATTTTATCCACAAAGGAATTGAGTGTTTTTTAATTGTTGTTTTTTCTTTTTGGACTTCTGCTGAGGCAATATATTTAGGAATATACTTTGATGAATATGTTTCTTCCAGCCGGTAATCACTGAACTCTACAGGTCGCCCAGCAGCGCCTTTGATTGGTCTGCGGCAGCTTGCACTATAAATTAAGTAATATGTTTAAAATTAACATTAAAATGTGCTAGAATACCTCATATTTTTCAAAAGTTTTAATGTGGATAAGAACCATTTGGACTCAACATATAGTAATGTATGAAGGCTATGTAATACTTTGGATATGTTTTGAAATGCGTAACAATGTGAGCATAGTACCTGTCGATTCATTAAAACTACTGTGTATTTTTTCAAAATAGCATGGCAAAGGAGCTTCCTGCGATAGTCACATAGTTCTGGAATCAGATAGATGGTTTAATATATAGCTGATAGGTGCTGCTCTGCTACCAATTTGAACATAAATATAAAATATAAAATTAGTTTATCAGCGCTTGTGATCTTCTCAAAAGTATCTCATTGGCAATTGTATGATAATTTGGTAATGGGTATTTGCTATTAATCAAGTTTGCCAATCACAAGGAACCAGAACAACACCATGACCTGATTAAGGTTGCTTCTTTATTTTTTCATGCCTATTTATAAGAATCCCACTATATTGATTGCATTCTCTTGGAAATGGTCAGATAAGGCTTAAGGGATTCTCGGGGAGATAAAATCTGCACCACTTCCTGTTGTGCAAGGACCTTAAGCTCTGCCCCTTTTTCATACCTCCCTCCATTCTAGCTGGAGATTCTATCACAAGCTACATTTTAAATAGTAGACCATGTATTCTTTGCATAATTAAAATATGAACCTAATTTTGAAGTATTATTCATTAAATTTATATGCCACCCATCTCACAATGGAACAAATTAATGATACTTAATAAATCAGACTTGTCTTTTTTTTATATTGGGGTAGGCAATTCAAGGTCCATATAAAGCCATCTAACGGTTAAACTGCGTTTATCTGTGCCACTCCAATTTTATTGCTGATTCTCGGCAAATTGGGGGGAGGGCAGCAGCTGAAGCCCAACAAAGGGATCTTACTATAGTACTTACTAAAGAAATCACAGTGGTAATAATCCAAGAGGTCTGTTGTCAGGTAATACCAACTTGCAAGTCAAGGTAGGTCAGAGTGGCTTCTTAGAACAGGGACTGTTAGTAAACTCCCCCAGCAGATATCTGATTAGGCCTGAGTTCTTATTAGTTCAAGCTAGTAGCTTGCTGACTCTAAAAGCTCCAAAAAATGACACTTGTATGTTTTGATAATTCACTGCTAAATTTGATACAGTTAAGTATCAAAATATGTTGCTGGGAAAAGAAAGGCTAAGCTGGGTGTAGCTAGACTTGGGGAAGGGAAAAAATGTTAATTATGTATGTAATTATATCATCCAAAAAGTGTTTTTTTATTATCTAAAACAAATTGTCATATATCATATGAACTTGCTTGTCCATTTCTTTATATGGAAGTGAGAACTGGGTATGGCTAAAGAAATACTGAAGGTAACGAATTTAAAAAATAGCAAGGTATGAAACAGAACAAGAAAAAAATAAAAAGGCATAAAAGGATACAGTAATTTGGTGTTGGTATAAACTAATTTTAAATGTGTTATTTTACATGTTTCCTGCTTTTAATTTTGTTTTATTGCTTCTGACTCCTGTTTTGCATAACATGGCTAAAGGGAATTATTTCTTGGATACTGATATGTTCCTATTGAACATGTGTTAACTTCAAAACAACAGGTAGTCATCAGATGCAGGAAACAAGGCTGGTGTTGTGGTTAGCCAGCAGCAGGTGCAGATGGCTGAGGAGAGCGATGACTCTGATGAGGGGCCAGGACCATCAGGGAGTGGACTGCTGCCTTCAGGGATTGTGCGGGCTGGCAGCAGTGACGAGGTTCCCGAGGAGCCTGTGCCAAGTGCATGTGAGCACAGGATGATTCGTAAAAGAGAACAGCTGGAGCAGCACAGGCGACTCGGGAGTAAGGATGCAACATAATGGCCCCTCCCTCCAGGGAATATAAGCCTGGTTTCAAAAGGTTTCTGCTTTGGAAGAAAGCAAAAACGTTCTAAGGATCCAGCATTGTGTGTAGAGACTCCGGCTTATTTGAAGAATTCTGTCAAGGCTTTTCTGGTTGGACTAATTGGCTGCAAGCCATCTTTTATTTGTAGATTAAAGCTGTGAAGGTTTGAGTTGCTGCGTTTGTTTGAGATTTTCTTGCTGGTAACAGGGTTGGGTCAGAACAGCTGGCTAGTTAGGCAGGGATATAAGGAGCAGCAGTAGCAGTACTGTTCAAAGGAAAGTCAGCTATAAGATTATGACTAGGGATATGCAAAATGATCTATGGTCAAATTAGCTGGTTTTTGACACACCAGGTACAACCTAAAATCTATGAGCTTGGGAAAAAGGAAGAAAACAGGAAACCCTGACATTAGCTAAAGGGATATAAGAGTTTTTGAGAAGCTTGAGGGAATTAGCTGATTGGATTTGCTGTGCTTCACACTAAGACTTATAGCTGAAAGGATAAAAAACCTTACGTGCTAGAGAGATCAGTGAGCAGGGCACTGGAGAAAGAAGGGAAAGACAAGATATGCACCAGGTTTACTGTACTTCTCCTGTAAAGCCCCTATGATTTTACTTTAGTCAAAACTTGGAGCAATCAAAGTATTCTAGTTTTGGCAGAATTTATGATACAGTCTGTTTTATATTAAAATAAAAACATATTTTCTCTATGCAAAGAATTTCAGAGGTATTCAAGAAAAGCCTTCCTGGATCAGGCCAAAGAGCCAATACATTCTATACTATAGAGTTGCTAATAAGATGTTTTTGAGGACCAGACAATCGTGGACAGGAAGCCAATAATCCTGTTGTGGAATATTACTTTCTTGTTTGTAATTAAAATATGCCAACAAGAAAAACCTTATTTTAATTTTTATTTAATCATCGTCTTCTACTTGTTCTCCAGAAGCTGCTGATATTAAAGATATGCTGCCTTTCAGTAATTTATTTCCATCTCGCAGAAGTGACTCTGGGCAATATACAACAATTAATATATGAAAACAATTGTTACACAACTTTTTTAAAAATGTAAGGCATTAATGAGCATTAACCATAATAGTGGGACCATGTTAGAATTTCACCAGTCTCCTGGAATTTGTAGGCCTGATGCGGAGAGGAGAGACTTCTGCAACATTAACATTAATAGCATGCTTTGCACATGTGTGCACCTGTCCCCTGCAGTATTAATTTAAAGTGGGCAGTTAAAGTCAGATTTCAGGTTAGGAATGTCTCTGTCTCTCTCTATATATATATATAGGATTCTTTTGTAGAGGGTATTTATACATTTGTATATATGTAAACTAGTTATTAGTAAACTAGAATTATATACATTTAAGAAGGGCATCCATATATATTTTCCAAATAAACATTTTGAGTTAAAATGAATCTTGGTAACCTTGGTTTTAGGAATTGAGAATACTACACTTATTTTTCTTCTTCACATGTCTTTTTAACATGTGAAGAAAATTTAAGAGTCTGAATACAGAACATTGAAAAATCAAGCCTTTTAAGCTGCCACTAAAAAGCAAGAAATTTGCACACCTGCACAATATTGTGTAACATTTATTTTCAAGACTTCGTAAGACAGTGAAATAAAAATATTGCCTTATCAAATCCAATGTCTTAACAGTACACATTTAGTTCAAAAAAGGCCAAAACCTGAAAAATATTCATGCATACATGTACCTAATTCCTGTGGGTGTTGATGCTTCATATGGAAACATTTCTTTAAGAATATCTCTTTCTAATCTTGTATCCTCTGTAGATATTTTCTCGAAGACCTAGTTAGAAAATGGAAAAATGATAATTTTACCAAATTTCACTAGAAGCTGTACTAAAGAAAATAAGGGAGAGAGGCAGAGCGCAGCCATGTTCCGTTGTCATTTCGAATAGTACACCCATGAAATCTAAGACTTATTCATGGGGTTTAGCTGTTGATCAAAATGTGGTTACATTTATCTATCTAGTAATTTATGTGTAAGTCCAGATGTCTTCAGTAAATATCCTTTGTTCTTTCAACATGAAGAATAATGTTATTTTATAAAGATTAATCTGATTAAAACCTAAAAGATATTTTCATTTCTAATTTAATTGATCAGATACTGGTGTAAAGATGATGAATACTTTCATTTTTTATCCTCTTTCTGAAAAAATGTAAGCATTAAAAGAACCATTTTTAAGCAAAGTATGCAATAGTTTTGCTGTGGAATATTCAATTTTAATAGCACACATGGCAGAGATAAATTTTCTTAAAAAATAGAACTCAATTATTTTAGATTTTTCTAGGTATCCTGATTAAATTAGATCGGCCAACAGATTATTTACTTTAGATATTCCGTATCTGTATATACCAAACACATGCAAAAAAAAAAAAAGCCCTGAGAAGAAATCTGAGGCTAGAAGAGTCCTAAAATATATCTACTATCATAATTTTAATTAAAGAGAAGTTCACCCTCCTCCCCTTTCTATCCACCAATCTATATTTAATTCATTTACTTCATCTGTCATCAATGGTTTCTTTGGTGTTCTTCTTGGCAATTCTGAGAAGTCACTGATTGACAGTATAGGATCAGCATGCTTGGTATTTCCAGGTACCCTATTGACAACCTGCTGAAATTCAAATTGTTCAGACTCAGAATTAACAGAGGAAATTACAACAAAAATCTTAACCAAGCCAGGCAATTTACACATGAGATACTAACTATCCTAAATGGGGAATATAGTGGGGGGTTTTTAAATGATAAGTTGCTTTTAGTATTTATAAGTATTACCCTGTAACATATATATAAAGACAATTTTTGACACACAGGGGAAAAACTTTCAGAAGATCCACAGTAACTGAATATTGCTCCTCCTGTGATTTAGTTGCTCTTGGTTTGCATTAGACTGATGAACAACAGCCCAATGTTTTACTTAAAAACCTTTTTTCCCCAAGAAATAAAGGTTTATTCAAAATTCTTCCATGAGAAGAAAATGACAGAATACCACCTAATGAAAATTCAGTATATTTACTAGAGTCTCGTTGCTTGAAGCCACTACAGCTATGGGAGTATTCTCTGATATTACTGGATCATGTACAGGAAATGGAACTGTAGTTTCAACCTGTTTGTTTAAAAACAAAAACATAACAAAATAAGTGTATAGCTGTTACTAGGGCTCTGAGAATATCAAAAATAAAGATCTAAATTAAAAAATAGCCTTGTGTCACCCTTTTCCTTGGTGTTCTTCTTGAAACTCTTGAAGATTCCCTAGACACTGCCTGAAGAAGTCCACTTTTTGAAGATCCACTTCTCCAGAATGTCTCAGTAATGCCATCCTTGGATATTTAAGCATCAAACATATTAGCAAACATATGAATGCTCTATCTTGAAATCATATTAAATATTAAATAAATTAGCTGATATCCTTCCTTGCATTGGTACTTATTTTTTAATCTCAGATAAAGGGATTCTGATCTTGTGACACTATATATGCCCTTACTAATATAAATTCTTTAAATGGCTCTCTGAAGCAAGCCATACTACACTTTAAATCTGTTACTAAATTTAAAATATTCAGCATCTTATCCATATTCTACTTAGATTTAGAAGTTTAAATATGACTGGTAATGATTGCAAATCTCCTTTTTTCCTTAAAGCTGAATGGGACTGTAGCCTTCATTCTATGGAAATTAGAGTATTCTTAATATAAAGCTTACAAGGGAATAACCTTGCAAATGTTAAATCTGTCTGATAGTTTAATAAGATTTGCTAGTCAGTAAAAAATTGTGGGGCATAGCACAATGGCCAATCAAATTATAGCTAATTATTATACAGATGAGACAGTAAACCCTGAATTAATAGATTAGATGTGGCCATCTACCAAAAGACTCAGAAATATATAGCAAAATATTATCTGAAGTCTACATTGGTATGTTCAGGTGAACAAGAAATATTCTTTTGTCTGGATTTAATAATAAATTTCAGATGTTGGGAGTTTCCTGAATATAATTGATCTGTGTGTTATATTTTACACAAGCTAAATTTAAAATTTTTAAATTAGTGCCACGTATTTGGTTTTGAACTTTTTCAATTTTTAATGAACAATTTGAAAATAAACGTATTTATAGCAGTATAATTCATTTAAAAATGAGGTATATTTTCTTCTCGATACTGAATTTTTAATTACAGTAGTCCTGAATTACCAAGTATTTTGTTTAACTACCATTTAAAGTTATAATGGAAAAAATCCCCATCCAACTTTATGATCAATCCTCACTTTTACACCCGTTGTAGCATTCTGTAGTGATTGGCATTTTGTGCTTCACAACTGGCTTCCAACAAGCAGTTAATAGTGAATAATAAATCACAAGTTGCAATCATGTGTCTTGCTTAATGACCATGGTGACTCACCTAATGACTGAATGGGAAATAGTGTCTGTTGTGGTCATGTGATTTTCTGCTTAGTGATCAGAGTGCTTTACCAATAGAGTTCCTGATACAAATTATGGTCACTAAGAGAGGCGTATTTAATATTTACATTTTGGCAGAAACCGAAAGTAATAATCTAATTATACACAACTTAATATGTATTTTTAGAACGTTATGACATAGCCCATTTTTCCAGCAGTTTCTTGAAAACATGTCCCAAAGCATCCCCCCCCCTTTTAAAGTATCTTCCTTCCTTAATGTACTAAGCAGGCCATAAAATTGGGGTCTCTGATAGACTGCCAACTTGAATACATATCCCTAATGTATTATATTATTTTATTCACTATATAGTAACATGGTTAACTTAGTACATACTATTATTGCTGAATACAGAGCTGGTTCCAAAAAAAAAAAAAGGAAAAAGGAAATTTCAAACTATCCCCTTCTCCTATTAAGATACTAAAGGAAAGGAAAGAGGAGGCGAATGGAACTTTTGAAGTTATTTTTATCTCCTTGGTTGTTTTCCCCAGATAAACATATTTACATAAAACATTTCAAAAGGCTTGATTTGCTTTATCTCTTTATCTGGCATTCAGGTTGGCAGCAGCACTGCATTATGAACTTCTTTGCAATCCTATTAAACTGCTGCTGTATTATTTTTTTGAGCTAAAGCAACCCTTCCCAGGGGTGGGATCCAACAGGATTAACTATCGGTTGGGTGATTTATGAGGTGCTTCCCTGCATGCTGCACGCACACCTGTAAATCATCATCAGCATGCTGCTTTATGATGTGCCCAGGCGGACAAAAACATCAGCATAGAACTGGTTCTATGTCTGCTGCTCTTCAGAGCTACCGGTTCTACAGAGGTGGACAGAAACGGTAGAAACCCACCCCTGCTTCTTCCTCTTAATATTGTGTCTACGTTAGAATTTATTAAATGAGAATGGCACTGAATAAAATTAAGCTAGTTTAGATCACAAATATTGTCCTCATTTTTAACAAACTTTGTTTGGTGCCTGTGTTTATTATATTACAATTAGGAAGAACAATTTTTGAAAACCAGCATGAAAAAAATAGGTAGGGTTCAGAAACTTATACTTTTTCCCCATCCTCTCATTTATCACATCAAAATGCTAGCTAGCAATTATCACCCTCTGCCATAAGTTCTTTGTATTTCAGTCATTTCTTCTAAAGAATCAGATGTGTGCTTTCTTTTCCAGTAAATATTAACCACCAGAAATATAAAGCTTTAAAATGTCTTTTTGAAATATACATTTTAACAATCTTTAAATAAAATTGTGGTACCTGGTTATTTTCAGCAATTCTTCTTTGTTTAAGTGGTAAAGAAGTTTTTGTTTTACTCTTCAATGGTTCTCGCTTCTCAAGTCTGAATTCCATTTTAGGATCTGTAAATAAATATATTATTCTTTTGCAGCTAAAATGTCACTGCTATTAATCAATGCTATTAGAATCTTTTAAGAGTGTTCACTTATTTTTCCAATTTAGAAAATACATCGAAAATTGGTAGCAATAAAGATTAAATTCACAAAAGATGGACTCTGAATGGAATACACCTGAATGAAAAATTCAAGAAAGTAGCATCTTGAATTCTTTTATGTGTGTGTGTAAATATATATGTATGTGTGTGTATGGTGTGTATATATATTTCATTGCATACAAAAAGATAAAAAATAAAAAGGTTATATTTTAAAATCTATTTAGTCATCTTGCATTGTATTATACCTTCTTCATTGTCACTGAACTGATCAGAATCATCATTTCCATTCTGCTTATTGTTTTCTGCTGATGAAGAAAATGCTGGTGTAGCTATGAAAGAACTTAGCTCTTGGGGTGGTTCTTTCAGTTTCAGTAGCTTCTTCTCATACAGCTTTCTTGTCGTAGCTGCAACAGAGCAGGAAAAATTGGTTATATGACTCAGACATTTAGAGTCCACTATGTGTATTTATATTACTACCTTGTCAAAATATGAATATAATAGCAACTGTATTTTAATAGAGCGTAAAACTGTTAAAGCCTGTTTCCTTCCATTTTTATTTTGACATTTTAAAAAAAGCCACAGCAGACTTGATAAAACATAAGACAAGCTATAAAGGAAATAAGAACTTGAAAAGTAACTGTCATCTTAAACAGAAAGCTATATTGGGAAAGAGAGTGAACATAAAGGTAAAAAAAGACAACTAAAGTAAAAGTTAACATAATAAGAGACACAAAATGACCCTATATTTCAGAAAGTGGATAATATACTCATTGAAAACTTTTGGATTTAATTATTTCAATTGCAATTCAATTGTTTGTATGAAACAAACTAGAAGGATAAGACAGATAATCCAGTTTTTTAAAATAAGTGCTAAAGCTGTTTATGTTTGGATAGAAAAATAAGAATATATAATTCAAATGTGAATTGTGATCTGGGCCATGGCTCCATAATTAATAATCTCACTATGCACACAGGTAAATAGTGTTTTATAGAAAAATCAGGCCTATATATAACTATTTCCCCTTTCAAAATAAAACCCATTACAGGTAGTCCTCAACTTACAACCATACAATCCCAAATTTTTGTTACTAACCGAGACAGTTAAGTGAATTTTGCCCCATTTTCTTGCCACAGTTGTTAAATGATTCACTGCGGTTGTTCAGTTAATAACATGGATGTTCAGTGAATCTGGCTTCTCCATTGTCTTTGCTTGTCAGAAGATTGCAAATGTGATGACATGACATTGAGATATTACAACTGTCATAAATGAGTTAGTTGTTAAGCATCTGAATTTTGATGTGATCGTGGGGATGCTGCAGTGGACGTGTGAAAAATGTGCATAAGTCACTTTTTTCAATTCTGTTGTAACTTTGAATGGTCACTAAAAGAACTGTTGTAACTCAAGGACGACCTGTATAAAATCAAGTTTATTGTAAAAAGTAGTTTAGCCCTCAGAAATATGTATTTATCTGTCTGCAATTGCCAGAAAATAGCACTTTGCACTAAAAATTGAGGCAATTAAATAATTATAAGCAAAAGAGTCATGGTCAAATCCTTTATATAGTAAAAATGAGAAGATTCTTGACTCTGTCATCTCAATAGAGGCTGTCTTTATTCCCTGGAGTTAGGACATAAAGGAATTGTGACCTGGGAGAAATAGCCCCACATGAAACCACAAAAGGGATTACTGTTTTGAAAGCATCTTAGGGAGAGAGGAACATGTTCCATACTGTTTTAAGGAATGGGACTTTAATCATAGAGGAATTTGGCTTCTTGGGGATTCTTAAGAGCAGGAAGCAGCCTGGGAGCAAAGAATAAAATATTAGCAGACAGGGAAAGATATGGTGAAGTGCTGCAATTTTATTGCAGTAATGAGAAGGGTTGGCTTCTCTTCATTGGCTGGCAATCTATCAAAAGTCAGTGACAATGACAATAACTCCCCCTGCTTTTAGCACCATTAGGCTTTTTTACTCCTGAATAAATGTACTGGCCTGATGTAACTGAGATCTATGTAAAAGAGACTGAAAAAATATAAAAGTTCCCTAGAATTGACTTCATTGAGATTGACAATATCATGTAGTTGTCTATATTAGAAAAATATGGATAGGTTTATGTTGAGAATTGGACAACGTACAGTACAAGTTTGATATGTTACTACTTCATATGCTGATGCCCATGGTCTATTGCTCATTACTATTTAGTTTAAAAAAAGCAGCCCTATAACCACTGCCTAAGTTCATGAATGGGCTAGATGTGGGCAAACAAATTACCATAAAATTAAACCCAGGTAAAATACAAGCACTGTTCCTCAGTAGAAAACTAGCTGTGTGATTGAAGTTCAGCTTTTCCGAACAAAACTGCATGACCTCTGAAAGGGGAAGTGTTCTATTAGAAGATGCTCCTTATAATTTTGTTTCTGGATTTCCAGGTGACAAAAGTGACAGTTATGTCTGTTCCCGAAGGAGCTATAATTGCCAATAGTCAATCCTACTTTGATGTACTAGTTTGACTCCTGCAATATACCTTATATGAGATGATCCCAGAACTGAAATATTAGTAAGTTACAATTGGTACAAAATACAATAATAGTGTGCAAGCCTGTACAAGTTACAAAAAACATTTCACCCTACACTGAAACCATTTGCCAGGTTTAATTTAAACTATTGTTATTAATCTTAAAATCATATAAAGTTTAGGACTAACTATCTGTCATAATTAAGATTTATAGGAGAGATTACTGATATTAACAGCCGTAGGAGAGATCATTCTGAATATGTTCATAGGAAAGAAATTGTTTATTTGGTACACAAGGGAGTGATTGTTTCTGCACTGCTTCCATTGCTATAAATATTCCCCTTTTGGAGTTGTGTTGAGTTAGTTTTGATCTGAGAAGTGCAGCCAAGATACATCTCTTCTGCTATCTTTTTAAAGGATAATTTATGTTAACTTGTATTTAAAATTTAAATGTTATATTATGTATGTTAATTATGTTAATGGATAATGTAGAAAGCAGACTATAAGACAAAGAAAGGAAAAATTTTGACAGGCAAAGCCTACTTCAACACACTTAGGTATGTTGTTTAAAACTCTAGCTTGTAAAAAAATGTATATGGGGATTTAGTACATATAATTAATTACTAAAAGTAATTTTTAACTTGTTTAGCAAATGGTTATTTGCCATCTGTACACTTTCATAGTATTGGTGCTATATGTTAACACAATTGTATACTATGTTCATCAACAAGCAGTTTTCTTATTTAAGTCTTAATGAATGATTCAGCAAAGCAGTTTATGCTTCTATTCTATTTCAAATATTTAAATGCAGATTGTCATCACTTTTTAATCTACATTTCTCTTTGTCTTCAGTTTTTATATTCATATTCATTCATTCATTCATTCATTCATACAGATATACAAATATATTAGCATTTACTAATAGCTTACCAACAATAGGACCTGGATTCACACCATATCTCAGGAGTTGCTCCTTGAGTTCTTCATTACTGAGTTCTGCTATATCTATATCATCCTGTTCAAGCCTTGACTTATCTGTTTTCTTTGTTGCTTTCTATAGAGAGATATATTTTAAGTGTTATCAAACTGTAATGCCAAGATATACATATAAAAATGTTTAGAATATAACATAGCCATGAAATGCATAACTCCATATATTTGATGCATTCTTTTACAAAGTTATAAAGCATTCCATGTACCTATTTGTTCCAAGAACGGGACAACTGTTTTTGGACTAACTGTCCCTGAATTAAAATTCATATCCTGAATATTTTGGTCCATGCTAGAGTGAAACGGGGCTATTTTATAAGAAGTCAAAGGATGAACTAGTAGGATGTAGTGGGACATTGGAAGCAGCAGCAGCTGAGGAAAGGAACAAAACTAATATATGAAATACTGGGGGAGGAGGGATGATATAAACTAGTATCACTTTACTTGCTACATGGCTTTTAATTGAAAAACTGGAATAACCAAAGCAATTCAAATTTGTTTTGGCTGCAAGTTGGCTAATGCAATGATTTTGGCAAAACTTCTGAAATGTGATAGTTTTCCCATTTGAAGAAAATACTTTTTACACTTCTCTCTAAAATAAAAATGCACTTCTTTTCTCCTCAAATACAGATAATCCTTAAACCAGGGGTCGCCAACCTTTTGGACCTCAGGGACCACCAAAACTCATAATTTTAAATCCCAGGGATCACTAACCATTTCTGTGGGCATGGCCTAATTTTGGGCGTGGCTTGGTGGTCATGTGCCTGACTGGGTATGGCTTGTATGTAAATATTATAAATATTTATATAAATATTGATTTTTTTTATAAAAAAGAGCAACTTTTACCCAAAATCAGACAAAGCAGGCAGGCAGATTGAGTTGCTCACAGAATCACAGATTTATTCTGATATCTATCTGCCATCAGCTAGCTTAGTATGTCACATAAAATTTGCTTGCAAGCAAACACATAAAATTAACTCACAACACACCATGTATGTAAGTATTGAATTTTTTATTTAAAAAAGAGCAATTTTACCCAAAATCAGGCAAAGCAGGCAGGCAGATTGAGTTGCTCGCAGAATCATTTGGTGATCTATCTGCCATTGGCTAGGTCAGTCTGTCACTTAAAATTTGCTTGCTGTGAGTCTGCACTGAATAGAACCTTCAGTCCTAAGGGAGGTTCGGCAGTGCAAAGATCTAAAGACTAGCTAGAAAGCAAGAAATCCAACTATTTCTTGCTTCCTAGCTAATCTAAATCTCACAGCTGATGGTCGGAAAAATAACAATTTAGCAGGCAAGTTTGCCGGGTAAGGAGTGAGTGGGTGGGGAGGGTTCCCAGGCCATGTGGGCAGTGTAGCCTTGTGTTTTTGTGCAGCCTGGATTAATTGCTTTGGGGAGATGCTCTGGAGGTGACATTTCTCTGTGGCCTACCAAAATTTTCTCATAGCCCACCAGTGGGCTGCAGCCCACCAGTTGGCATCCGTTGCCTTAAACTACAACTCTCAGACCTTCAGCCTGCTTACCATCTGCTGAGTCCTACACCCTCCTCCCCACTTCCATCATGGCTAAGCCCACTTACCTTTTCTGTAGATCTCCTTTGGGAAGCAGTCACTCTGCTGTGTGGCCTTCCTATACAGAGGCTGTGTGGCGTCATCTTGGAAGCAGGTGCAATTTTGGGAGTGGCCATAATGTATAGGGAGGCCAAGGGACAGAGTCACTGGTTCTCCTTCCCAAAGGTGATATCCAAGATTCCCCCCTCCCTACCAGGCCCCCCAAGCTGCACTTAAAAACTCCAACAGTCACTTAACAGCAGCAACAGGGAGAGGGGGGTTAGGGTCATTAAGTGAAGTGACTACAATGAGCAAACTCCATTATAGTCAAAAGTTGGGGATTACCTGTATTTCCTTATAATCTATTGCTTCGAAGTAATTTATGAATAATAGATTGGATTATTTTTTGTATGTTAACTATTCTAAGTTTGACAATTTTTAAAGATTACTGTTTCAAATCACAGAACAAATTTAGAAAAGTAACAATCTGAAAACACAAGGTGTCCCCTATTTTACAGTATATGAAATCGTTGACTCCTTGAGTACTCTCTTTAAATTATTAACTGCAAATTAGAACAATTACATTTTAGTTGATTTTTATAGGTACAGATAGGTAGGTAGGTAGATAAAGTATTTACTACTGTCTATTACATTACATAACTTCTTTTACTCTCTTCCTATCATGAACTAAAGCTCCCTCCATCTATTATAGAAAAAAGGATTGACAGCCTTGATTCCCTTCTGAGAAAGACACGTAAAATACCATGTTTCTCTGACAATACGCCCCCCCCAATAGGAAGGCCCAGCATGTTTTCTAGGCATAAGGTGAAATTAAGCTCCTCCCCCATAATTTAGGCCTATTTAAACCATGCTTTCCTCACCATTACTCACATAGCTTGAATTATACGAGGTGAAGAGAAATGGAGGGGAAGGGCAGGGGGGAGAAACTTACCTTTAGGAGTCCCCTGCAGGTAGCCTCTGCTAGAGCACCTCACGGGCAGACTCACCTCTATTGGCTGATAAAAGCGCCCCGTGGGCAGAATCGTCTCGCCATGAGGCTGCTTCTATTGGCCGATAGAAGCTCCCCTAGGGCAGTCACCAGCCGCTTCTATCAGCCAATAGAAGCGGCCTAGTGGCGAGGCATGGCATCGGATTCCCAACTGCAAACTCAATCTCGTACATATACCGTTGTCAGTGTTAATATCAGACAATCTCAAGATTCCTGCTGCATTTCTGCTTCCCGAGCCAGCCGCTCTTCTTCGTCCCCTCAGATAGCTCTATTTCCCCCCACCCCCAATTTCCCACTGCAACCACTTGGACAGAATGGGTCGCAGGAGGGTCGCTAAAGAAGCTGATTCCACCTATCACCTGCAATGGGCAGTTCCGGGCCCCTCTGCTTAGGCTGCCAACTTAGGCTTTTGCACAGACATTGTAATCTGTGGCGTGGTTTGTGCAAAAATGGTACCTATCTCACCCTGTTCCTGTAGTTTGCCCGTAGAATAAGACTATACACATCTCTTAAATCCCCCATTCCTAGATATTCCAGGACATTCAAATAACTTAATTACAATATTCATAGACAAAGGAAGGGGGTGTGTGTTCCCCAGAGTCCAAATAATCGCAAGTCCAATATTTATTTGCAATTTATGCTACCCTTACTACAAAGGGGGGGAGAGGGTACTGCATTCTTCTTTAATTAATAATTTTCAAACAAAAAGTAAGAGAATAGTGCATGGATCAAAGTCATTCAAGAGACTTTGGGGCCAAGCACAAAGTTGAACTACTAAGCTGTCCCTGATCTACAGACATGATTGCTCACCCCATATTTAGGCATGTATATATTTCATTCCTATTGCATCCCTGGTTGGATCCTTTAAAAAAGAGCGAAGTTAGCAAAGGAAAAGGCAGCCCCATGCCACACGATCAGCTGGCTGACACTGTTATCGGTTTGCCGATCGCTTTTTACGACCGCTCAAACCGCAGGAGTGGGGGAAGCTTACATACGCTACCCAACTTGCCCGAACAGTGCTCTGGCAACGCTGCTCCCAATGTTGCAGGAGAGAGCCCTGCTCTCCTGGAAGAGCAGCTGCCCTGGGAGCTGCTTGAAGCGAGGAAAAAAAGGTACTGAAGATCACTGGTGAGTGCTAACTAACAGAACGCTTTCAGAGACACAGCTACTAACTGAAAGGAGCTGAGTCAAAAGCTGGGGTATCCTCCGGGGGCTGGCTTTTATATCTTAGTACAGACTCAGCTAAATGACGTCGTAGGAAGGAGTCAACCCATCCTGGGCTCTCAGTGCAGCATGGAGGAGAATGTCAACATCACTTTACTTTATTTTATTCCAAGCCAAATTCCCATAACGGTATTTCTATGTTCCAATTCTGTGTAGTTTTGTGTCTGTATCCACCATCTGCCCTTATGCTTCTGCCTTTGACTCCTGCACTATAGGTTCCAATTGTTGATAGTATACTCGGTTCTAGGTTTTTGCCACTCTTCTGTCATTTGCTCTTAACACTCTTCTGATGAGATTAAGACATCTGCCAAATACCCTTCCCTGATCTTAATGAAATATAACTCTTCTATTGTAGTCACTCATGTATATGGCTCTGTTCATGGTCTTAGCAGCAGCATCTATGTGACTAGTTGTTCAATTCCAGGACCCTGTGCTCTCTTTTTGTACATGACTCTCACCTGCAATAATTGACACTACTTGAGCTCTCAATTCCTTAAACTCTATTCTCAAAGCCTCATTATCTTTCTTTTCTAAATTATCTAAAGTCTTTTCTGGCAGTGTCATATAAACAAACCTAAGAAGGATAGCACTGTATCCATTCTACACAATGAATTTAATGCATAAAATGTCATACGCTATTAGGTTCTATCATCAATTAAGAGATTCCTCCTCAACTTTGCAGTATTTACAATATGCAATTATAAAATGTTCCACTTTATTCCCCCATGCTATTTACTAACTTCATGACCCTGCAAGTAAGATCATTTGGAAGTTTAGAGCTAATGTTATCATATGCTAATTGCAACCAGCTCTACCTTTCCTTTCCACTGGATATGCTGAAAAGGATGCAAAAGGGCCAATTGATGATGGTAGAGGAATTCATTATGTTCTGGATGGAGTTACACTGTTCCAAAGGATCAGTTTCACATTTTGGAGAAACTTATGGATCTATCTTTGACACCAAAGATATAAATAATCTGTCTGTGAAGCACATTTTTACCAGCTTAGACTGGTATGCCACTATAATCGTACTTGATTGACAGCCTTGTTACAGTAACTTCTTGTTTTAATTACTGTAATGCACCATAAATGAGACTTCCTTTGAAGACAGTTAATACATTTTGTTTCAGATTTGAATTTGAGATGCCAATCTTAATGTCATAATTTGGAACTACAGCATCTGAAGTAACATATTTCCCTACATGTCCCTCCCAATAATGTAGGATGACTTTCAGAGCCCTTTTAGAATACCTTGTCAAGTGACATATGCCTAGTGTCATCTTTATTTTTCTGGAGCTAATTCTTTTTATTATTTCAGTGCTATTATGCTGCTTTTCCCTCTGCCTTTTCTTGTTATAGCTTTGTTATTTTAGAATGTATATTTTGTAATAAAAGAGTAAAGTATATATTAAGATTCTAATTATAAATTACCTTCTTATATTTCTTACAGTAAATTACCTAATTTACTATAAACTGCCTTTAAATATATAGCAAATATTTAAATAATGCAGAATGCTCTGAACTTGCTAAATGACATTCTAAAGATGGTATCATGAACATGTTCTGTCCCATTTACGACCAAAGCAGCAATACATTCCTTACAAGCCAAGGAGAACAAAAACAGGTCAAAACCAGGTAGACAGGAAAATTAGTTCATTATACCAAAGGAATCCACAATGAAGATCCAGAAGCAAAAATGGAAGCAAATTTGATTAAATGAAGGCAGTGATTGGTAGAAATTATGAGTGATTAAACAAACAATTGCAGTTGCTGGTGACACTGGGAGCTGAAATAGTTCTCCATTGTGGTGGAGATGGCACCCAGAATTGGGTTATCAGTCGCTGCTTGCTGATTGGATTGAGTCTTTCAGATCTTTGCGGACACTCTCCTGTTGCTAAGGGTGCCCCAGAAATTGACTCAGTCAGCTAGTTGGACGTGTATTTTTTTGCTCTTACAAAATCTCAAATCTACAGAAAATTAGGCCTAAATTATTCAAAAAACAATTCTGTATGCTGTTTCCTGGGCAGCTGGACTGGTCTACTACTTAGGCGAATGGCTAAATGGAACAAAAGATCGGTCAGGGATAGGCACTTTCAGTATAGGGCTTTGCCCTTTGGACTTTAGTTCATCTGCTCCCAGAACATTTTCGAAGCTATTGGCAGCCCTGGCAGGCCACCTTAGGGCCATTCCAGTCAGAGTCCAGTGCTATCCAGATGATATACTGGTCCAGTCATCCTCCCCATCTCGAGCAGCAGAGGATTTGGAGATCACCATTCAGGTGCTCCAGGAGCATGGCTTCTCTGTCAACGAGGCCAAGAATCACTTCACTCCCACCAATGGTTTGCTCCATCTGCGAGCCATAATAGATACCATTTCCTGCAGGGTGTCCTTGTCCCAGGAGCGTCGGGAGAGTATCAGGGAGTTGATTGGGCAAGTAAAATCTAAGAACAGGGTACCCCTGGCTACAATTTCTAAACTCCTGGGTAAGATGATATCATGCATTAATATAGTGCCCTAGGCTAGATTGCATGCCAGGGCACTCCAATGGTTTTTTCTTCCTTATCAGAGGATAGGTAGAATTGCTCCCATTCCTAGGTCAGATTAACTCTGCAAGTCATTAAGTCCTTTCGATGATGGTCATCTGAGGCCCTTTCCTTAGGGCTCTTATTCAAGGACCCTGACAGGCTGGTGCTGACCATGGATGCCAGCCTTTATGGCTGGGGAGCCAATCTCCAATCCAGGATGGTCCAGGGACAATGGTCTGAGGCAGATTTGAGCCACAATATTAATTGGTTAGAACTTAGGGCAGTCCATCTGGCCCTGAGGCAATTAGAGGATATAGTCTCAGATAGGGACATCCTGGTCTTAACTGACAATGTGTCAACCAAGGTGCATATTAACCACCAAGGGGGAACACATTCAAGGCCTGATGCTGGAAGCAGAACAGCTCTGCCTATGGGTGGAGAGGCACCAGATATCGCTCAGAGCTAAGCACATTGCAGGCGTGACCAATGTTGAGGGTGACTGGCTTAGCAGAGCCACCATAGACGACACAGAGTGATGTTTGCACCCCACTTTGTTTCATGAGCTGTTGGAGCACTTCAGACTGCCAGCAGTGGATCTCTTTGCTTCTCAGGACAATGCACAACTCCTGAGATTCTACTCCAGGTTTGCGGTTCTGGGGGTGGTGGCGACGGATGCTTTACACAGTCCTTGGCCAAGGGAACTTCTCTATGCCTTTCCTTCTCTGCTCCTGATCCCAAGGGTGATTCAGAAACTTTTTGGGGAAAAAGCAAAACTCATACTTGTGGCTCCTCATTGGCCCAGAAGGTCATTGTTTGCAGACTTAGTAAACCTATCTGTGTCCCACCCTTGGAAGATTCCAGTGGACAGAATGTCTCTCAGCCAGGGACCAGTTTTACATCCAGAACCCCAGTGGCTTCAATTGACCGCTTGAAGATTGAGCGGGGATCTCTGATCCGGGACCATTACTCCTCCAAGGTGATACAAACCATTCAAGCCTGCAGGAGAGCCTCCACCAATTGCATCTATGACGCAACTTGGAAGGCTTTCTGCGAATGGTGCTCTACATCTGAGAGGGATCCCACCAAGGCCTCAGTTCCCCAGGTGCTGGACTTTCTTCAAGATGGCCTTGACCAACACGTTGCGGAGGCAGGTGGCAACCTTGTCTTCTGTGCTCTCCTTGCGGGGAGCAGAATCCCTAGCTATCCCACTGTCCGCAGGTTTCTGAAGGGGACTACAAACCTGAGGCCTCCAGTGGTTCATCGCTATCCAACATGGGATCTCTCTAAAGTACTGCATTCGCTGACTGTGGCCCCATTTGGACCACTGAGATCTACTTCCCTGCAATTTTTGTCTTGCAAGTTGGCCTTCCTAGTAGCAATCACCTCTGCCAGAAGGATTTCGGACTTGGCTGCCTTATCTGTCAGGAAGGACCTTTGTGTGTTTCACATCAACTGAGCTGTGTTAAGACTAGACCCTTCGTTCGTGCCAAAGGTGAACTCTTGGTTCCACACAGCCCGGGAACTAATCTTGCCTGATTTTTGTCCGCCTCCTGTACATTCTTTAGAAAAAAGATGGCACACTCTAGATGTTCGAAGGGCTCTGTGTATTTATGTTAAGTGAACCTCTTCCTTCCAGAGGTCTGAATCCCTCTTTCTTTCTTTCCAACCTTCTACTATGGGTTGCAAGGTTACTCCAACAACTGGGGGAAGATGGATAAGACTATGTATATCCAAAGCCTACCAATCCCAAGGTCTTGCAGTTCCTCCAAGGATAATGACCCATTCGATGAGAAATACATCCACATAGGCAGTATAAGCCACTCAGGCAACTCTGGAGATTTGCAGGGCAGCAACCTCAGCCTCACCTTCTTCGTACATCAAATACTATAAGCTGGACTCCTTTGCATCTGCGGAGGCAGCCTTTGGATGGAGAGTTCTTCAAAAGGTCCACCCTGTCTAGGGGATTCGGATGGCACTAGGGCCACCTGTAGGATAGCTAGCTTTGGTATGTCCCAATCCTGGATGCTATCTCCACCACAATGGAGAAGGGTCATTGATTCTTATCTGATACGACTTTTCTCTTTGGGTGGAGATAGCATCCAGCCCTGATGTGAGTCCATTCTGAATCCAGTGGAGCACGTTATAACAAAAAAACACATCAGTCTGTCACTATTCCTTCACCAATTTCTGGGACACCCTTCACAACAGGGGAGCATCCTCAAAGATCTAACATACTCAGTCCAATCAGCAAGCAGCGACTGATAACCCAATCCTGGGTGCTATCCCCGCTCAAAGAGAAAGATCGTATCAGGTAAGAACCAACGGCCCTTTTAACATCATGTTCAAGGTATTTCTGTAGGAACCCAGATATTGCTAATTATCTAAAACTATGGGTGAGTTCTTAAACCTGCACATGTGACTCAATTGCTCACTCCATTTTGCCTCTTGCATTCTTTATTATACAATAGGAACTGAAAGAATAGAATCGATTTATACATAGTTCATAAGCTGCCATTTAGATATGAACCTGCAGTTGCTTCAATCTTTCCTCATCTAACCTTGAGATATGCTTCCTTCTCAAGGCCCCACTTTTACAGTGGGGATAGTAGGTATGGAAGCTCCAATCAGCAAGCCTCCACAAAATACTAGAGATTATCTCTGTGTCTCTGGGAGTCCATGATTTTCAAATTCTTCTTCCTCTTCAATTAATTTCAATAGACCAGATAAAGCCTAGCTTTAGAGTATGTAGCAATATAGGCCTGGAGATTGTGCTCACTTCAAAAACACACAGTTTGGAAGAACTCTCCATAACTCAGTAATTTCCAAGTACAGGTAGTCCTCAGCTTTCAACAGTTTATTTAATTATTGTTCAAAAGTACAACCACACTGAAAAAACTGACTTATGAACATTTTTCATACTTATGACTGTTGCAGTATACCCATGGTCACATGATCAAAATTCAAATGCTTGGCAACTGATTTGTATTTATAACAATTGCAGTGTCCTGGGGTCACTTTTTGCGATCTTCCAACAAGCAAAGTCAATGGAAAAGCCAGATTCACTTAACAATCTTGTTACTAATTTAACAACTGCAGTGATTCAACTTAATAACTGTGGCATGAAAAGTTGTAAAATGGGGCAAAATTCATTTACCAAATGTCTCGCTTAGCAACAGAAATGTTGGGCTCAACTGAGGTCACAAGTTGAGGACTACCTGTAGTAGTATGGTGAAAAGCATGCCAAGTACTGTACAGTTCTTCTTAAGGTAGCTGGACTTAGTAATTTACTTAGATCTTCACTGGCTATCAATTTTCTATAGGGTACAACTTAAGATGATACTCTTGACCTTTAAAGCCAAATGGCTTGAAGCTTTAGCTGTGGAACCATCTTTCCTACTATGAGCCATGTTAAGATCAGCAAGAAAGGCCTTTCCTAATATGCTTAAAATCTTTTAAAAATATTTTGCTGATTAAGTTGAAAAGCATTATTATATTTTATATAAAATGCTTTTATTCTTGTAAGTATACCCGAAGTATTAGATAAGCAACAAACAAGAAGAAATCCAGTAACAAGCAACGCAGCTATTGGCCTATCTAGCACGTGGAGTACATATCTTGCACATGGAAAATGCAAAAGGAACAATTATAGAGTGAAGCAGCCTTTCAACCTGATTTTTGTCTAGTATAATACACTGAAAGTCCTATCATTTCCTATGAGTATCAGTAAACCAAATGATGGGAATTACAATGAAATGTGGGGGGGGGGGGTTGAGAACATATTGATGGAGACGAGGACAGGACACGAATAAAAACGTTTGTGAAACCGTGCTCTTGCTCACAAATTTTAATTTTGTAAAGACTACATTAGCATCGCTACAACAGAAGCACGAAGGCGGCAGGTGTCCGTAAAGGAAGATTACTTCAGTATGCATTTCACCATTACATGCTATTAGGTCCTGAATTACCTTTTTTCAGACTGCTTAAATGCGACTTGTGTCAGGCTTTACCCACGCGCAAGCATCGTCTCTCTCCCCTTCCGTCAGTGACAAGACATCGCGCCGCCCCCTCAGAGAAAGCGGGAAAACTCTACCGCCCCCTCAAGAGTGGAAGGCCGTGAAGAGAAAACGAAAAGCCCGTCTGAAATTCGCGAAATAAAAAGACTCGCCAAATCGCTTACCCTGCCCACAGCAACTGCAGCAGAGCTACCCCCTCTGTTCCTGGCGGTAACCGGGGTCGGCTCCCTCTCCTCGTCACTGGAGAAGTCCGGCTGCGCGGGGACTCCAGGCACGTTGCGGGTGGTGAGGTGCTGAAGATAGAGCTGCACATAAACATCCTTACGCTGTTCACCTCCGGGCAGGCTCACGTTATTAGCAATCAGTTCGTTCTTCAACTTCTCCTTGGTGAGCACCGACGGGTCCGCCAAAAACTCGGGCATTGCCAGACTCTGACTCTTCCCCGAGACAGCAAGAAATGGAACGGCCAACAAAGCGGAGGGGAAGGGGTGGGGGGGAAACCAAAGGGAAGAGAACAATCCGCACGACGCTCACCGTACCCAACTCCACAGAGCGCACAAAACAACGGACAGCTTTGCCCGTATGCCAATAAAATGTATTCTGATTGGCCGGCGGAAACCCAAATCAGTCCTGGGATTGGCTGCCTGGCCTAAGAGGCTGTGCGCGGGTTCCCCTCAGAGCCCTCCATTGAGTAAGCCTCTCAGTCGCGTAATTTAAAATCGACTCAGGCAAGAGTGGTGGGAGACTGGGGTTTCCCCTCCCCTTCTTTCTTGCCTGGGATTCCACTTATGTAGTATCGCTACGTTACAGATAACCGAGTCTACCGATGAGTGGTTTAGTATAATACGTAGAAAATCATTTTGAGAAAATGACCGAAGTTCTGATTTCAAGGATCTTCTCGACCAGAAAGAGGAGCTGTGGAGGAGGGTGGAGATAAGCACCTTCTGTGACAGAAGATTTTTATTGAGCACAGCGGAAACTGTCGTTTGTGGTTTCATGAATAACTTGTGCGAATGTTTATTGAAACATGTTACGGCCGCGTCCTGTGCCCTGTTTTCCTTTAATAATTTCATTTGAAACTCGGTTTCTTATCCTTTTGGATATGGTAGAACCTGTTTGAAACCTCAAAAGCATTTTGTCTACAAGCTTATGTAGGACTAATCAAACTTTTTGCAAGGTGGCTTTTTTTTAAAAGTACATTAATTGAATGACTAGCTCTTAATTTTGTTAAGATGGCTTTGGGATGCTTCATTATTTCAATTGAAATGATTGACAATTATAAGTCTGTGACTAACAACAGTTAAAAATAGACCAATAACAATAAATACATAATAAGCCATAATCACAAACATGACCAACTTACAGGATCTGCCATATGCTCCTGCTGTCCTGTCTAGTGATTTAATCACATCTTCAAAGACTTTGGCAATGATTTGTACTATTGTATCCTAATCTCCAGGGAAGATGATGATCCAAAGAGACTATTACAGAAAAGACTCCCTTCCTGGGTATAGCCAGATGGCACTTTTTAATACACAGGAACTGTGGTGAGGCTCCCCTGCTAGATCTGTAGACAAAATTGGGGAGAGTAATTTCCTCAGATACCCTGCCCCATGCCATGAATGGATTTATAGGTAATTATTATAAATCTGGAGGCCAAAACATATAAAGACAAGTTGCTGGAATTGGGTATGTCTAGTTTAATGAAAAGAAGGACTAGGGATGACAAGATAACAGTGTTCCAATATCTCAGGGGTGGCCACAATTCTCTAAAGCACCTGAGGGCAGGACAAGAAGCAGTGGGTGGTAACTAATCAAGGAGAGAAGCTACCTAGAACTAAGAAATCCTGACAGAACAATTAACCAGTGGAACAACTTATCTCTAGAAGTTGTGAATTCTCCAACACTGGAAGTTTTTAAGAAGAGATTGGACAGCTATTTGTCTGAAATGTTATGGTGTTTCCTGCTTGAGCAGAGGGTTGGACTAAGGTCCCTTCCAATTCTTATTCTATTCTACTAATACCTTGAAACTGGAAGCACGCCAGCAATCAATGCAGCTATCAGAGTAGAGGAATATAGGCATCAATCAAGCACACATAATTTGCCTGCGCTGCTGCATTTTGAACAGGCATGAGTACCTATTTTGTTTTAAAATGACTGGATTGTGATAATATAAATATCTCTTCTGAGGTAAACTCGAGTCCTGATATTATGTACAGGTTTTTTTTCTTGACAATAATAAGAGGTGGTTTGCCATTTTATTCTCAGTCTAGTTTACAAACATGAAATTTTGATGTTGCATTCCAGTACTAACCAGATCCTAGCTGTGGATCTTGGCAGTCTGAAATCAACCAAGGTCTGTACAATGATTTCTGTTACTAATTACTTTGCTCTTAGAAGTTGGAGGAAGGAAAGAGGATCATCCATTCAATTTATAGAGGGAAAATAGTCAAAGAAGTGGCAATAGCCCACATTTGGGAGAAAGTAACTCCATAGTTGAGGCCAGTTTTGTGTGGTGTTAAGATGCAGGAGAAAAAAAATAAAAGTATGAGTTCCAGTTCCACCTTAGGCACTGTTGGAAGAATTATCCTTCTGCGTTCAGTTCCAAGTGAGGAAAAAGGCACTGGAAACATGGGGGCTGTTTGGAAGGTTTAATGGTGGACAGGACCACATGTGGTCTGGAGCTCCAGAGTGAAAAGGAAGGATGATCACATGTTTCAAGGTAATGGAAGAGATCAAGAAAGGCTGAGATGCTGAGAGTGCGTGGGTTTTATAACCTTTGTTGGGATTTGAATTGGAGCTTGTATTCTGATTGGTTGCCAAACTCCCATGGGGCCATGCAGGGGCAACTCTGTAGGCTGTCCTGAGTTCCAGACTTGGTTGAACCTTGCTGGATGATGATGCACCGAAAGGGCTCTTGGGCAATTGCTATACCTTTACCTGGAGATCTTTGTTATATAAAGTGTTCTGGCCCAGGCCTTAACGGCCCACCCATTAACAAAAATGGGGGTAAGCTTCTGCTTCTGAGTTTCTGCTCTTTTTAGGGGAAATGTTCTGCCTTTTTAATATTTCCTAAGGTATTTCCTTTTTCTAGGAGAGGGGTAGATTTTAACTTTCTATAGCACAAAGCCAGTTGGGTGATTTTGGGCCAGTTAGTCTCTCTTATCTCTACAAAAAAGTTTAAAAAAATATTACCAGGAAGGGACCAATCCAGGCAGATGCCGGTAGTTAAGACTGACTCCAAAGCAACAACCCTGCCCCAAGTATAGGTATTAAAAGAAACTAAAACAATATTCGTTGTTAGTCACTAAGTGTCCAACCCATCGGGATCCCACGGACAATGTTCCTCCAGGCCTTCCTGTCCTCTACCATCCCCCGGAGTCCATTTAAGGTTATGCTGACTGCTTCAGTGACTCCATCCAGCCACCTCATTCTCTGCTGTCCTCTTCTTCTTTTGCCCTTAATCATTCCCAGCATAAGGCTTTTCTCCAGTAAAACAATATAGTTAGATACATATTTTAATTTGAAAAAATCTTTTAATGTAATGTAAGTAATAGGATTCTATGGCAGGAGAAGCTGATGGGGATAGGAACTTAATGTTAGAAGGGAGGATGGAATAATAACACAGTTGCAAATAATGCTAATAAGGAAAATAAGCTGGACTTTAGAAAAAGAATCTAATATGCCTTTATAAAAAGTGTGAAGATCTGAAAAACTATATACAGGAATAGAAAGAGGAACCAATTTACGAAGGAAGTGTGAACAGATCGTCTGAAATTGTAGAAATAGTTTCAGAAAAGTTAAAACTCAAAGGAAAAGCAGAGCTTCTCAGTTCCGGTTTTGGTTCTGTGTTTTACAAGGAGGAAGTACATTGCACAAAGCGGTTATGAAGAACAGATAAAATGGTAGGAATTGAATTTGTACCTGATTGAAAAATGGCCTGGGAACACTTTTGTATTCTGAATGACTTTAAGTTTCCAGAGTCTGTTTAGGAAGTAATAATTATTTGGTGCTTTGGACTAAGACTCCATTTGCAGTGTCCTTCCCCATCTTTCAGCTAGATTACTTAACCCCACAAAGCAATCTCTTTCTCTAAGTAGAGGAATGTGTATTTTCTTCCCACTTGGTGTGTAGAAATAAAAATTGCCAGTTAATCCACCTATTTCTCTTAAGTCATTATATTTATTTATTTATTTATTTATTTAGCGTATGACATATCATACATGGAGTAGCAATATATATTAACATTTCATCTAGATTAGTAGAACACAATAAAATATTAATGTTACAAAGATCTATATTCCAGTGTTTAGGCTATATACCCATTGAATCATGATGCACTTCCATAGCGCGACAGCGTGAACTAAACAAACTAGCAAACTGCTGGCAGCCAGACTACTCTGCAAACTTTCTTAAAATACATGGCAACGAAAACAAAAAAAAAATGGATCTTTTCAGGCCCAAATGACACGAGAGATCAGAAATATTTGAATTTGCCAAATCAATGCCAAGGGGCTCAGTAGATCCAAGAGCCCATAGGTTTCCAAACTTTTATTCGACAGTAACACATAGACATAGTCACCCTCCAAGAAGCTGAGGCCGTTATAAAGGTAAAGGTAAGGATTTCCCTGTACAACTGTTGGAAGAATTACCCTTCTGGATTCAGTTCCAAGTGGGGAAAAAGACACTGGAAACATGGAAGGTATTTGGAAAGATGGTTTAATGCTTGGAGCTCCAAAGTTAAAAGAATGATCACATATTTCAAGATGAAGGAAAAGAAGGAAGGGCCGACCTGCTGAAAGTGCCTGGGTTTTATATACTCTGTTGGGATTTGAATTGAGCTTGCATTCTGATTGGTTGTCAGACTCTCACAGGGCCATGCAGGGGCACCTCTAGGCTATCCTGAGTCCCAGGCTTAGTTGAATCTTGCTGGATGATGATGTAATGAAAGGGCTTTGGGCAATTCCTATAGCTCTACCTGGAGATCTTTGTTATGTAAAATAGGCTGGCCTAGGCCAGATAATGGTCCATTAGCAAAGGTGGGGGACTGAGTTTCTGCTTATGAGGTGAGTTTCTGCTTATGAGTTTCTACTCTTTTTAGGGAAAATATTCTGCCTTTTTAATATTTTCTTGGATATTTCATTTTTCTAGGAGAGGGGTGGGTGATCACTTCTTACACAGCTGTTCTGTACGGACATTTACATTCTTGAAATCCGGCAACCCGGATTGGACAAGCGCGCAGACACCAGATTGGTCGAGCGCGCTGCACTGATTGGCCGTTTGGAATCGACCGCGATTGGCCGAGCCGATCGCGGGCGATTCAAACGGCTGTCATTGGCTGCGGCGCCCAGCACCAGATCCATATAAGCCGCGGCTTCACCCAGCCGCACTCACTTGTATTAAGCCTTAATAAATGAGCTGAACTCAAGTCACTGCCTCGCGTCTTTAGTTCGTATCGGCCGATACGACACTGGCGACGAGGGTGGGATTTTGAAGCAAGTCCCACACCGCACGTGGCACACGGAACCGCAACCGGCAACATGGCCAGCGGCACCGCGCCACCCGCTCCCTTCAACCAAGCTGCTGAGGACTGGGAATCCTACATAGACAGATTCCTCGTGTTCTTGGAGAGCAGCAACCTCAAGGACGCAAATGGGCAGAAGAAACGGGCCGTCTTCCTGACTCACTGCGGGCCCGCAGTGTTTAAAATGGCGAAAGCCCTCGCCAAGCCCCTCGACGTGAAGGCGATGGACTGGGCCGATCTCGAGCCCCTGCTGCGAAGTCACTACGCACCCGCCATACACCCCCGAGAGGCAGCCCGAGACCAACCGCCGAGCGACCACCTCCACACACCACGGCGACCTCAACTCCCCCTCCGACTCCGAGGACGACGAGGAAGACATCCACCGGCTGCAGGCAGAGCGCGACCGATGTGAGCAGCGGAGCCGCAAAATGAGATTCCAATGCGCCGGTTGCGGCGGCGAGCACCCACAGTCGGAATGCCGGTTTTTCGATGCG